>NW_017728993.1:30626145-30634555 GCF_001723915.1 Gavialis gangeticus | reverse complement strand
ATGGCAGATTTTAAGACAAAACTGGTCAACAAACTAATTGTATTAAACAAAGTTTATCATGGGGATGTTCTAAAGGAAATCCTTAAGGGTTGTTGTTTTTCTCAGTCTACTTCCATGAGAAGTTTGTACTTCCTCTTGAGCAATACATGAAAATGGTATTTCAAATCTTTCATTTAAAATTTGACTCCTGACAAGTGACTGACAAGTGATGTCATTTTCTAACAGTAATAGTTCCAAGATATTCATAGTTGAGGTTGTAATTCAGTTTGTCAGGTATTATAAATTGGATAATTCACAGAAAAAATCCTGAATGCTGGGTGGTGTAAAGAACTGATAGAGCAACATTTTATATAAATTCTGTTTGTTGAAGTCATGCTGGGTAGAACATGACGTCATTTTTCACCAGAGTGGTGGCCACAGGACTCATAAATGATTATTTTAATCCAAATATTTTTCCGACATGATTTAGAGCTCACGCAGAAGAAATATTTTTATAAGAAACTTTCGTCAGTGTTATCCAATAGAAATATGCTTTTCATTAATAGTAGCAGTAATGGCAGCAAAAGTCCTGGTCCATAGCCCGTTGAAGGCAATTGAAGGATTTCCTTTAATATGAGTGGGCTTTCGCTCAGACTCATTTTCATGAATTAATTTCATACAGAAAAAAACCTGATTCCAAACTCATTTGGCAAGAAGGCACATCAGTCTTTCAGACTTCCACACTGTTAGAACATATTTATATGTATCCTATAAACTAGCAGAGAAATTATTGCATTTGGCCAACAAGTGACTCAGTTTTGTTTGACTGCAAAGGTTTCTGTGTCTAATGAAATATGAAATGTTATTTGAAAATATATTATGCTATAGAGCATAACCTTTGCATTTTTGAGGCTAGAATGGGTAATCAGTTTTAATTTACACCTGCAGCAAACAAACATTCCCCTACACTCGGTACACAGCCACACACATACATACATACTCTTTGGTCTTTGGACTATTTAACATAAATTTCCTGTGAATATGTTATGAATTATTCATGGTTTCCTCCCATTGTGATATTTAATGATAAGAATTTGAGTGCAAACCAAATATTATAGAATTGCCATTAAAAAAATGAAGTCAAGACAGATCCGCTATTCAGAAAACGTCTCATGTGTCAAATAGATTTGAATGCAGCATTACCACTTAGACACAACAATTAACCTTGTCATTTGTCCAACCATTTTTGTAAAAGTCTCCAAATTCATCTTCAGTTATTAAAAATAACCAGTTATTAACAATAACATCTCTAAAGGAATATTTCTAAAATACAGCCTGGAGTGTTCAAAGCGTATCTTTGCCAGCAGTGACTACACATCCAGTAATGAAGCTGGATAGCAACAAAGAAAATGGATCATATGCCTGCTTGTCATATAAAGTATCCTTTCTGTCCATATGGCAAAACAACTTTGTTTATGAAGGGGTTACACAATTTCCAATCCATAAATCCTGATTTTGTCTGTGCCTCAAACTGCAAATCCAATAACCTTATAAATTATGTAAAACTTGGAAAATATCTTTAAACCCTTGGGCTTCACATTGGATTTTTTATACAGTGGTTCAATATGTTGACTATAAAAAGGACTGAAAGAGTTTGTTGTTGTTGTTCATTTTGTAAAATATTTTTATGAAGTCAAGCAGAATACATAAATATGACTAATCAAAGTTTATACGAAATTTATTTTTTCATGAAAACTTACCTCATCCCATTCCATGCAATAACCCAGTAGTTTTCCATGATGAGCAAGGCCCTTCTCATTTATGTTAATGATTCTTTTTCCATCAATATCAAGAGGACCAGGATGCCCCAGCATGGTCTTTTCAGTAATGTCATACACGTGCACACGTTCACACACAGGGGTTTGTGTATCAATATATATGAACAAGAGCATAGGTAATGCTAAATAATTTGTTTCTTAAATCTACCTTCAGATGTTTTCGTTTCTCATGTAAATTTCTTATTTTTATCTCAAACACCTTTCTGGTTTTTCTAATTCCAAACCAGCAAGATATGTGTGTCCCTTAAAGCAGAGCTGGTGACTGAGGTGTAAAAAGCTGCCATTCTTAGCGTTGTAGCATTCTGAACCCACTTTGCACAGTGGTAAATAACTACACCAAGCACAACTCCTCTTCTTGTTTCTTTGATAATGCAGGCTCCTTCTCTATAATGCATTTTCTAGTGCTTTATGCAGATAACTTTGATGTCTTAAGTGATGGGACTTCCCCTATTTCCCTGCAAAGGTCACTATTTAGGCAAAAGAGATCTCACAGATTTCCCATTTTCCTACTTATAATGGCTTCTGCTACACAAGAAATGTTACCTTGCACAGCACAAAAGCATAGTAAAGCAGAAGGCTCTAGCTCAGCACTCAGGCTTCAATCCAGTAAACCAGTGCATCATTTTAAGCATGTCACAGGCATGTACACACTTAGCATCCAATGTCTTCTCCGACACACACATGCTCTCTCTCTGTTTATACCTTGTCTTTTTTACCTACATTACTCCTGTAAAGGAAGAAATATGTAAAAAGCCAAGATTCATTTCTTTATACTTCTCCGCCTTAGTTATAGACAGACATAGCCTACACTTACTCATAACGCCACAGAGCAACATTTTTTTTTCTCTCTGCTATCCACCACATCAGAGATGGGCAGCAGAGAGAAAATAATTTCTCTGCCAATAATCTCTCTCTTTCCTTGGTGCTAAGAGCCATCAAATACTAGTATAGATGCTAGGACTCTCCTAGACGTTGCTGACTCAAATTATGAATAGTTAGGGTTTGATTCTGCTTTCAACGGGTGCATCTACATGTAAAATTAAGGCAATGCAATAAACTCCAGAGCAGTTCATACTGGCGTCAACTGCTCCCAGGTGCAACATCTACATGTGCACCTGGGGCAGCAGCAATATGAGCTGGAGCAGAGCAAGCCCCCAGCTGGCTGGCCTGACCGGGCACAATTTACATCTCTGGTCATTGTCTACACATGCATTTCAGTGTAGTAGAGTACTCCACCGTGGTACTGTCCCCAGTAGTACTGTCCTATGGCAGGATTAAGTAGTGTTCTGTTCCCTAATTATGATGCACATGTAGAGCTAATTAGTCCACTCTGAAGTAAAGCACACATGTAGATGCACCCATCGAGACTAAATTAAATTAGGATTAACACCACTGAAATCACAAGAACTGTATAAATGTAAAATGAGTATTAGCCGGTACCAAATTTGTAATAAGCATTCCCCAGAAGGAGTTCCTGCAAAGTTTTGTGCATAAAGTTTAAAATTCTATAGTCGTGTACCCAAGTGAATGAAAACAAGCTGGCCTTGTGAGGTAACTGTAAAAAAAGACTCGTTTCCCTGAGAAAAAGGAGGAAAACAGGAGCATTTGCCTGAAGAGTCTCTCAGTATAGGCAAGCCTTCTAATATACAATGGTCCCCATTAAAATCTTTACAAGTCCCCTAAATTTGTGGAATATGGCCAATAACATGAGAAAGTTAATTAGGCAAAGCCGTAAAGATTTTAATGGTGACCACTGTGTGAGTCAATTTATATAGCTTAAGAGTTTTTCTTGAGCCACATGAGAGCTGTAATACATCAGGGCTGCCAGGATCACAATATTTATGTCCAAGCCCCCAGAAAACAAACCCCAGATACAAGTATTTGTTTTTAGTATACCAAATCCTACGAGTTTTCTCTGTTCAGCTGTTTTTCCATTACTGTGGATAAAGCCCTGTATGGTAAGTATCCTCTCCCTGTTTTGTCACATCACAGCTACTCCACATTTGCTGAAACCAATGTGCTTGGTTTTCTAGCAACTATTTTATGATCTATTTGAACACAAAACTTTCTTATCTTAACAACTGCACACAAGATACATATTTCTGAGGAACATTGGTTCTTTCCCTGAATTGCCTAAACTTCTAACATATTTGTAACAAATATGTTAGGTCATCCTTAACATCTCCAAATACAGACATGCATGTAGTGTAATTTTGTCTAGTCAAGCTCATTGATATCAGGAGAGTGGTTTGTCAAGAAATACATGAAAGGTCAAAATATTCTCTGTCACTCACCAAGCCATGAACTCTTCTCATGGTTACATGATCTCAGATTGCAATGATGCTTACACCAGCTTTTTCCCTACAATTACATAACCTCACTGAAATCAGTTCTGATTTACATTAGCATTCTCTAAGTAAGATCCAAATCACAACTTTCTCTATTATTTTCTCACAAATATAGCCAATAAAGCCACAGAATAAACATTAACATGTGTTAACAAATTACTTTTATACTTAGATTCCTTGTTAAATTAAATTCAATGTTAGTTATGAGTGTAATCCATTAATTAATGTTGACCCAAATTCCCTGTGGGAACACTGAAAATCCATTTGATGTTCCTGAGTTGACATTTGTATTTGTAAGTTAACTGAAAGGTGTGTAAAATGGTATATCATCATACTTTTCTGTTACTCTAACATCTGAAAATATCCCTCTGCTAAGGATTTAAAGTAAGTTTTATTGCATGAGTGTGTATATGCTATACCTTACAAACACTGGCTCACTCTGTTCTTATCATTTCTTGCAGCTCGTCTTGCACTAATATCAACTATATCCCCTTGCACAAGCTTGCTTCTGTCATTGCCAATACCTTCCCTGCAACACTTAGCATCAGGAAATGCCTTTCTGTAACTCAGCTTATCCTTGAAAATCTTTTCTGAAACATATTTCTTCTTTGCTCCTTCCATACCTCTTAATCATTCTTTTTCTGCAATGAAGTGTTACATCAATCTTTCTGTCTCAGGGTTTTAAACTGCCACCCATCACTATAGCATTTGAGTGCTTTCTGCTTACTGTAGGATCTGGGCGCTTATGAGCAGAAGTAAAATGCCAGGTGGACTTCATAGTGTGTACAGCTCTTCTCTCCTTTTGGAATAAAAATCTTGCTACTTGGAGTATTTTTTTGTTGCTCCTGTTTTGGCTTTGCTAATTGGCTGCATTATTTGCTTCAGGATTCTAGGGACTTTTATGGGTGAGGGAGAGGTTTTAAATGGATGGAGGGCCAGATCTAGATCAGCTTTATAAGCACTTCTGTTTATGCTTTAATACACCTTGCCCCAGGAGGGTATTAGTGCCTAGGGTCCCTGTACAGTGAGTGGTAAGACTGGGCACCTGCAGAGCACAATCTAGAGTGTTTAGGTGTTGAGCAAGAAAGTACCAAGAGCTAATCAATAGAAAACACTAGACATGGAGGGAATATGAAGTCCCACCCCTCTCTGGAGCTTAGATACTTGACTCAGGATTGCCAGAGGATAGATTCATAGATTGCAAGGCTGAAAAGGACCTTGGAAGATTATCAGGTTTAGCCCGCTACACCAAGCTGGAAACACAAAGAAAACAGTTGTTCACCAAGCCCTTAACATATTCCCCTGATGTAGTGGTAAGCTGCTACCAAGTCCCCTCTCAGCCTTCTCTTTTTCAGGCTGAAGAGTCCCAGGTCCCTCAGCCTTTTCTCGTATGGCTTGCTGTGCAAGTTCCTGATCATATTGGTGGCTCTTCTCTGGACTCTCTCAAGTTTTACCACATCCTTGTTAAAGTGCAGCACCCAGAACTGGATGCAGCACTCCAGTTGGGGTCTCACCAATGCCGAGTAGAGCAGAAGAATCACTTCCTTGGTTTTGCCAGAGATGAATGGATTGATGCATGCCAGAGTATTATGTGCCCTGCTGGCAACAGCGTTGTACTGCCAGCTTGTATTCATACTGTAGTCTATTATTATCCTCACGTCCCTTTCATTTGTAATGCAAATCATTTTGGCACCACCAAGCCAGTAGGTGTATAGGGGTTGTTCGTCCCCAGGTGGAACACTTTACATTTCTCAGTTTTCAACTTCATCTGGCTTTGACTCACCCAACTTGCTAACCTGTCTAGATCCATCTGTATCTGTAGCCTATCTTCAAGTGTGACCACACTTCCCCATAACTTGATGCTTATCTAACCAGTGGCAATCCACCACCTACCTTTCACGTAATAATCTAATGAATAGAGTACTCAACCAGAACTTAAGAAACTTAGTTTTTGGTCCTCTTCAGCCTTAGAGGATTCAAATTTATATCCCCCATGCTGGGTAAATGGAGTGCCCATTATCTCTCTTGCTGAATTTGAATGATTAGTCTGCTAAAAGTGAAATACTTATGGAGCTAGAAGAAGGGAGACCAAGAAGAAGCCTGACTATGAGGAGGACCCTCCCCTGGGGAGGGGGAAGAGACTCCTGGGTTATGTTCCTTGTTGCAAGGATTGGTATGCAATTTATATTAGTCAGTGAATAAAAGCAGGAATAACTTTGGCAGATGGAACCAGAATACAGGTCTCCTAGGTTTCAGGGAAGGCCCCCATCACTGTGCTATAGAGTCATGCTCCCTCTTGCTTATAATCTTCCTGGCACCATGAAACCTGTATTCTACCCAGTAGACCAACTTCAGCAGGAAGTCATGTGTCCCATCATAGATCAGGCACTCTCCTAAATTAGGAGATGTGGGTATGAACCGCTTCAGATTAAGGAGGACCTAGACCCCAAGTCTTCTATTTCTTGTGTGATTGCTGTAACTGCTAGGCATTTGTCTAGAGGTGGGAGCTATCACCAGTATTCATTGACTGACAGTTGCCATGGATTCTATGCTGTCAATGTGAAATAAATGCCTTTAGAGCATACCTCCTTGGGAAATTAGATAACATGTAGGTACCTCTCCAGCTTCAATCTGGGTTGAAATAGAGTTTCGGTGGGAGTTAGACACTTAGGGTATTTAAAAATGTGCTCCAGGAATGAGGGGGGTTACTTTAAATACAGCATCTCCAAGACCTAATTTAGTTAAAGCTCCAGAAGCATCTCATGTATTAGTGTCCCCGCCCTGAAAAAAGGCAGCAGGGGCACTTTAACTGAAGGTCCTCAAATAAGCTTTAGTTAAAGTGCTCCCACGGTTATTTTTCAGCATGGAAACACTGATACTTGGCATGCTGGAGTCTGCTGGAGCACGGTAATTAGTACATTCCAGCAGACTTGATTCATCGAGTCTGGTCTGACACACTGTAATTACAGCCTTACTGCACTTGTATATGTAAAATATCATAGAATCGAATACACGTAGAATATGCTGCAAGAAACAGATACATTGTAGAAATTCAAGAATTGTCTCAATGCACCCATTCTAAAAGGATGACTACATGTAATCAATACCTAAATCTATGACTTGCTTACAACGTTGGATCATCCCCTCTCCAGGAAGGGTCTGTATAGAAGAAATCTTTGTAAAGATCTGCTTATACATTTCCTTCATTGTTGTTCTCTAGAGGACACATGAACTGTCTTTTGAAATGGTCCATACTCTCTACCTTGAAAATTGGCTGCCCCAGGAATTTGTGGGAAATGAAAGCCAACTACGACTTCTTGTTCATATCTGCCCTCCTCTGTTTTTCATCATCAGCTAAAAGGAGGGGTTTCAGGGAGATGATATTGAAGCCTTTTCTAGAAAATCTGAGAAAGAACAGATGAGGAAACATTATGTGTCTGTGTATTCCTGATACCTGATTATCTCATTCTCCATGTATAGATCTGGGGAGACCATCTAGGTTCATGCATGGTCTATGGTGATTATGCAAATCCAAAAATAAAATGTATACCTCACTCAATACATTTTGAAAGTTTAGCACCATGGAGGAACTTCAGCTGAGTACTTACATTTCTGTTACAGTAAAAAAAAACCCAGTTTGTTTCACTTTAAGTTAATTTGTAGCTTTGAGTACATGATTACATTCTTATCATTGGTATGGCCCTTGTTAGACAAATACTTTACTTCTTCCTTTAGTGATCTAAACAGCTGTAAAAAATAATGGCACCCAAATTAAAACTTAGTTTTATTTTTTTCATACACTGGTAAATGTAAATCAGAGAATCAGAGAAAATGAGGGTTAGAAGGGACACCTAGTCTAATCCCCTGCTCAAAGTAGGACCGTCCCCAACTATACCATCTCAGCCAAGCCTTTGTCTAGCCAGGTCTTAAAAATCACCAAGGGTAGAGATTCCACAACCTTTCTGGGTAACCTGTTCCAGTGCTTTATTATTCTCCTAGTGAGCAAGTTTTTCCTCACATGTAACCTAAACTTCCCTTGCTCCAACTTGAAACCATTGCTCCTTGTTTTGTCATCTGCCACCACTGGGAACAGTCTAGCTCCATCCTCTTAGGAACCATCCTTTAGGTAGTGCAAGGCTGTTATTAAATCTCATCCCACTCCCCTCAACTGCCTCTGACTTCTCTTCTTCAGACTAAATAAGTCCATATTTCCTGCTCTTTAACCATTTTCATTGCCTTCCACTA
>NW_017728993.1:30586799-30621145 GCF_001723915.1 Gavialis gangeticus | reverse complement strand
TAGGAACCATCCTTTAGGTAGTGCAAGGCTGTTATTAAATCTCATCCCACTCCCCTCAACTGCCTCTGACTTCTCTTCTTCAGACTAAATAAGTCCATATTTCCTGCTCTTTAACCATTTTCATTGCCTTCCACTAGATTCTCTCCAATCTGTCAATATCCTTACTGTAGTGGGGAGCTCAAAACTGGACACACTACTCCAGATGTGGCCTCACAAGCGCCAAATAAATGGGGATAATCTTCTGGGAGCACTCCTACTAATGCAACCAAGTATGCTGTTACCCTTCATGGCAAGAAGGGCACATTGGCTCATATTCAGCTTCTTATCCACTGGTTCTTTTCTATAGAGCTGCTGCTTAGTCAGCCAGTCCCCAGCCTGTTCTGGTGTATGGGATTGTTCCACCCTAAGGAGGACTTTGCATTTGTTCATGTTGAACCTCATGAGATTTTGTTTGGCCCAGTCCTCCAATTTGTCTAGATCACTCTGAATCCTAGCCCTGCCCTCCAATATATTAACTACTCCCCCATCTGCAATCTTGCATGAACATGCATACCTTCCCATCTTCCAGATCGCTGATACAGATACTGAGCAAAACCAGCCCCGGGACTGACCCCGATTCCACTCAATACCAGATGCCAAGTAGACATTGAGCCATTGATTACTACCTTTGAGCCTAACAACCAGCCAGTTTTCTATCCATCTTATAGTCCATTCATCCAGCCCATACTTCCTTAGCATGCTGGCAAGAATGGGAGACTATATCAAAAACCTTTCTAACGTCAAGTTATATAATATCCACTGCTCCCTGCTCATTCACAGAGCCAGTCATCTCATCATAAAAAACAGTCAGGTTGGCCAGGTTGCCCTTTGTAAATCCACGCTGACTGTTTCTAATCACCTTCTCCAAGTGCTTACAAATGGATTCCTTGAGGACCTGCTCCATGACCTCTCCAGGGACTGAGGTGAGGCTAGCTAGTATGTAGTTCCCTGGATCCTCCTTTTCCCCTGTCTTAAAGTGGTGCATTATATTTATATTTTTCCAATTGTGTGGGACGTCTCCTGATTGCCACACATTTTCAAAGATAATGGCCAGCAGCTCTGCAATAACAGCATCAAACTCTGTCAGCGCTCTTAAGTGCATTGTGTCTGGCCACATGGACTTGTACACATCCAGCTGTTTAAATAGTCTCTAACCTGTTCTTTGACCAGTGCTGACTGCTCACCTTCTCCCCAAACTGTGCTGCTAGGTTCAGTAATCTGGAGTCTGATCTTGCCTTTGAAGACTGTGGTAAAAAAGGCATTGAGTACTTCAGCCTTTTCTGCATCATATGTCGCTAGGTTGCCTGCCCACATTTAGTAACGGATACACTCTTCCCTTGGTCTTCCTTTCGTTGCTGACATACTTGTAGAAACCCTTCTTGTTAGGGTTAGAATCATTCCTTGCTAGCTGCAACTCCTCCTTGATTTCATCCCTGCAAGCCTGAGCAACACTCTTATATACTTCCCCAGTCATTTGTCCAAGTTTCCACTTCTTGTAAGCTTCCTTTTTGTGCTTTACCTCACTGAAGAGTTCTCTGCTAAACCAAGCTGGTCTTTTGCCATACTTGCTAGTATTGAGATGATTTCTTCCTGTGCCCGCAGTAAAGTTTCGTTCAGGAACAACCAGCTCTTCTGGACCCCTTTTTTACTCACACTGGCCTCCCAGGGCATCCTGCCAATCAGTTCCCTGAGTGAGTCAGTATTGACAGGGTCCATACTGTCTGTTGCTCTCTTTCCTTCCTTTCCTCAGGATCCTGAACTCAATCATCTCATAGTCGCTGCTGCTCAAGTTGCCATCCACTGCTACATTCTCCACCAGTTCTTTCCTGTGTTTGAGCAGCAGATCGCTATAGCAGACACCCACTATGACAGCACCCTTGTTGCTTTCCCCACTGACTGTAACCCAAAGATTTTCAACAGGCCTATCTCCAGTTTCATAATGGAGCTCTGAGCAATCACACAGCTCTTTTACATAAAGTGCAATTCTTCCTCCTCTTCTCCCCTGCCTGTCCTTTCTGAACAGTTTGTACCCATCCATGACAGTGCTCCAGTCATGAGAGCTATCCCACCAAGTTTCTGTTATTCCACTCACGTCATGATTTTTCTATAATTTATGATTTATAAATAAATTAATTATTAATAAATGATGTTTCTATAATTTATGTCTTGACAGATGATAATGAATGTGAAAATGCTACTCAGCCTTGTGGGGAGAATGCCAATTGCACAAACACGGTGGGAAGTTATTACTGCATGTGTACACTTGGTTTCAGATCCAGCAGTGGTCAAGAGAAATTTGTAACTAATGATGGAACTTCCTGTGTAGGTAAGTTTCTAATGTCATCCAGGTAGCTTTAAACTGTCACTCATTTCCTAGTCCTTCTGGTAATTAGAGAAATCTAGTAAAAGGGATTCAGAGGGGTCTGATCTGTGGAGTTTAGAGTCAGGATATGAACTACTTTTAATTCAAGCCTGATATAGGCATGGTATTCCAAATCAGGCCTGTAGCTCTCAGTAACAAAAGACTGTAACTCCTATTAACCTCAATAAACTTTTAAATGCAGTAGCTTTATAAAATATATATTTGTGTATGGGTGTGTGTAATGAGTGTGAAAATGACATTCAACCTTATGCACAAACATGCAGGAAATTATTACTGTACATAGCTATACTATATTTACGCAAATCTAAGATGAGGGGATTTTTACCCCCCAATCAAACAACACATGGTAGGGGAAGAGGCAGAGACTGCAGGGAGAGATGGGGAAGGGGCAGAGATTCTGGGGAGTATGTGGGGGAGACACAAAGACTGTAGGGAGTGGATGGGGGGACAGATCCTGGGGGGAGGTGTGGAGAAAGAGACAGACAGATTGTAGGGAACTGGGGGGGGGCAGGAAAGCTTCAGGGGGAAGAAGTGCAGGGGGGTCAAGGGCAAGGGGGCTATTTGAGCCCCCCGCCTCCCCCCACCCCCAGATACTGCTTTCCCTGCTGTTGTAGCTGCGAGGAGGGGAGGTGAATTTAAGACAACCCTCCAATAATTACATTCTATACCTGCAAAATTATAACAAGTTTATAAAAATTCTATATATAAAAACTAATTATTGGAGGGTTGTTTTACATTCAGAGTCATCTTAGGTTTGAGTAAACATGGTAGATATAAATGTATGGCTGAAGGCTGGCCTCTCATTCCATCCATCATATGACATTATGTCCTGGCCCTGCCATCAAAGTCCGCATACTAAGAAACAGGTTAGAAGGGAGTTAGCAAGAGCTCAGCAAAAAGCACACTCATCTGAACTTGGGCCAGAGAATGGCTTCTAGATTTGTCCCATCATGCTGTTGCTGCAAAGCCAGATTACGGCAAATATTACAAAATGCTCCTGATCTTCTGCTAATTCTTCCAGTCTGGTTTAAGGTAATAAGTAAAATCAGTATTTATCCTACCTTCCATACAGCCCATCAGTTTCTGCCTCTCTAGCAGTTTGATAGATCACATTTAGGATTACAGGTCAGAAAAGGGTCGCTGGGAAAATGTTATTTCTGAACAATTGTGCAGTCCTTAAGGATTGCCCTTCATTGGAAGAATTGTAACTATTTCTCTTTTTTCAATCCGCTGGTAATTTTCTTTGTGTGCTGTGATATTCCTCAGGGAATGGGAAAACAAGCAATAAATCCATTGCCTCTTTACACCTTTGTGCTGATTGTGTCTAGTTCCAAATATATCTCCTGTAAGCTTGACAGCCCTGACAATCTTTCATCTTCTTACTATTCCTAATATCAGCAGTATGGTTGCATATTAAGCTAAAAAGAGATTTAATCAAAATTTCTTTGATATTCCTCACATCCTTATATAATGTCTCCACTTTACCAGGTAGTTATGAATTGTTCTTGAATTATCTGGGATTCACACTGTTAGCACAATGAGCTGTTTCAATTCACCTGATTCTAGAAGATGTCTTGATTTTTACTAGTTATGACATTTCTTGGGCTTCATAAATCTTGTCTTCAAAGTTGTTTCACTTGATGGTGCCTACAATTTCTTTACTTTTTCACCATTTGGATGCTGTTGACTGCTAATTTCTTATTCTTAACCTTTTTTTCCTTACTCTGCAGGTTCTTTTGTCATCTTCTAGTGGGCTTTTGTGCAAATCAGTGTGGGGAGAGCTGACAGGTTTTAAAAACGTATGTTAAAATAAAAAATTTATTGTGGCATTTCATCCCATTAAATATTGGTACAAATTACACTGTCAGGTGGGAAAGGAGACATATCCTGAACACAACCCCTTACTCCTCAGTTAATTTTGCAGTTTATCAATCAAAGAAACCATAGAGGAATTTGTTCTCATTCAGATCTGCTACTAAAGGGGAAGGTCTTAGACATGTTTTCTATATGCAGACAGTAACCCATTCCCTACTACTATGCCCATGAATAAGCCTCTGGAGCAGAAACTAACTTTACAATAAGAAAGAAACAGGAAAGAAACAGTGTAGGTTACCATGTATGAGTCTAGCTGTGTAACTTGCACTAGAGCAGAATGGTGGAACTTCCAATAAACGTTGTGTATTTGTGTGTTCCTGAGATGTATTCAGATTCTTAGCAATGTTACCTTTTTTTTTAAAAAAGTGAGAAAATATAATTCTTGGATGTGATGTTAAGATTGAAATGTGAAGGAAGCATGTTATCAGCACTGAGTTTGGTTCTCAAGGCAGCCTGGAAGTTCTTTCTTCATCCATTAATTTAACAGGGCACATCTACACGAGACACTATGTTGCCATAGCAATGAGCTATGGCGACAGTTTCGGCAAGCACAAACCTTGACACCAGTGCTACTGCGCAGTAGCAACAAGCTCATTGCTACTACACCGTAGGGTCAGAAATGACCCATGCACTACTGGGACTGCTCAGTAACAACTGCGCAGTCGGGGGCACATGTCGACTTGCCCACTGGGTATTCATTCTAGAAACTGGTGGTGGAATTTTGTCTCATCCTCACCTATTTCACCAATGATCATTTTATCAGGTAGAATAGGCAAAGAAGTGATAGCAGCATACACAGGCAGAGGAAAAGCTGGAGATTTCTGTAGAAACACAAAGTTAAGAAAATAACAGCAACACAAGAGGAAAAAAAAAGGGGGAGAAACCAAGTAGAGTAAGAAAGGCAGAGAAACTCAAGGTAGAAAAACTGTGGTTCTAAAGATGGGGTCATTTTCCCACTATAATGCTGAATGTAAGTTAAATGAGAAATAACTACAAGTTAATTTACCATGTAAAGGCCATATTCTGCCTTTGATCTTTGGACTGTATTGAGTGTTTAGTGGATCAAAAACCACAGAACATTGTGGCTTAACACATCTCTGGATGTGTTTAAGTTCAATCCTATCCCAAGGGGATACAAATAGAATGCCCCCCTACAAAATGAATTGGACATCCCCACCTTACAGCTACGAAGTTGCTGTAACATTTGGGAATATGTTATCACATACCTCCCTGAGCTTATCTTACCACCTATCCTCTCTTATAGCTCTTCTGTTCAGTTTGCAGCATGGAATGCCATGGTGTCATTTGTGCATGAATATGGTATTATGCCACATTGTGTATCTCCTTTTCAAGTCCTTTTCATATCTATTCTGCATATACTGCCATCTCTCACATTGTAAAACAAATGGGAACATCTAATCCCTTGCAAATGGACTTTTCAATACCTTGGGAGCCATTAATAAGCAGTTTTTATGCTATAGACATCAAGCTGTCTTGACTGGCTGTTGGAGAATCAAAGCAATGGAGGTATGATCCAGTAATTGGCAAGACTGAATATAATAACTATTCTCGCTACTTTTATATTAATTGGAATTCCCTGGCCTGCTGTAATAAATGAGGAGTGACAATAAAGCTTCTGCTTTTTACAATGAAAGGTTATCAATCTCTTTTCACACTCACTAAATGATACTGGTGTTAGTATTTGGAAGGGGTTTCCTTTAATATTTCTTTCTGATCAGAGCTTAAAGCTAAGTACAGACAGTGAAAAAGCCTGAGGCTGATTCGCTTCAATCTTCACAGGTTAGTCTAAATGGCATAGATTGAACTGATAAGCAAGTGAACAGACATTCACCTTTGATTCCAGAAATGCAGCCACATGCATGCAGTGGCCCAGGTCAGAAGCCACAGGATGCTAAACCACACTTCTCTGCTCAGCTGGAGCAGAAAGCTTGAGCCAAAGCTAGCCCACCCACCCTGTGAGGTGGGGTTTGTAGAGTAGGTTCAAAGCATCCTGTGGAGGACTGTGAGTTAACTTGAATCTGGAGAGGATCTAAGACAGAAGTTCAATAAACTGATTTAAACTAAATCAGTTAAGTCTAATGCTACATCTATCCAGGTTTACCTTAAGACAGTTTCAGCCTTCTGAAATCAGTTTATGTGCACTGAACTTCTGTTGTGTTACAGAATTGAACCAATCACTTATACTGGTTTGTGTGTTTCCTGCCCCTTTCCTTAAAGTTCAGCTTCAGATTTTATTTTGAATATTTGTTTGAGGAAGCTTTCTTCATAGATCATGACAACTTTCTCTTTAAAGAGCCCCACCCTCCAACCCTACTCTTGAACATTTTCACTGAAGACTGCTTACTTGATTTATAATATGCTTTTGGGGCCTAATTCTGTATCCATTAAAGATAATGAGTAAAAGAATGAGGTCTAAGGTTCATGTGGAAATGGCTGGCTTTCTGAAAGTGCTGACAGATGGTTGTTTCCTACATGGTCCTAATGTTTTACACTCATTTAAAATGGAATAAATACCAAAAAGGCTTGAGATGCTGCACAAAGTAAAGGAGAAATGTCAAGTGACATTATTAACCTATGTTGTTAAAAGCAATACTCTGCCACCCCTAATCTCATTGATTTAAAATCAATATGAAAGTGCTCAAAACCATATGTTTTTTCATTGTGTTATCCCGCATTTATTTTCTCCAGCAAACACTCTCCAGAATTAGATCAGGTTGATATGATTGTATATACATTCTTAGTTGAAACCAGAAAAATGCCTGACATGGGGTGGGCAGTTATTGCTTCTAGCCCAGCTCAGCTGCTTGTCACTGCAGTGCTATTAGCATCCCTGAAACTGCAGGTCCTGTCAATTTCAAGGCCATGGTTAGGGGTAAATAACAATATAAGGAGCCTTAATGAGCTTGAAACAGCTGAGAGCAGATTGTGCCTGCATGAATTAACAGGCATGGTTAAGCTGATTTAAGCAGGGTCTTCAATAAGTATGATTTGGCAAATAGTGCCCTTTGCACAATATAAATGGCTCTTCACCTTACTTGTGGACATCTTTATGGCTTATACCATACTGAAGAGTGCCCCCATCAAGCCAGCTATCCTTTTTGCCAGTCATATTATAAGTACATAATCTTGTACTTCTGTTTGGATAATCCTGCCTTTTTAAACCCCATTATAAGTAACAACACAAAAAGAAAGATAATGCACATGAAAGCCTAATAATGATAAATTAACAATTTACCAAATTGTTTTTTATGAATTGCATGATCATAATAATTTCAAAATAGTTGCAATAGTAACTGATAGCTAGTAACAATCAATTGGAATGCATTCAATAATTTATGTATAGTTCTCCAAAATTTTTCTATATTTATTTATGCATAGCTCTACAATTTTTAGTATTGCTACCAAACATCTTTCAAATGCCATTTAAAACCAAACTTAATAGATTATTTTAGCCTATGCCCAGATACATTACTGGTTGTAATGAAGTTTGCTGGCATTCAGGCTAGGGGGAGAAGTTACACATAAACTAGTTTAAGTGATCAGAAACTGGCTTAAACCTGTAATGGAACAAAATGGCCAAAACTTGTTTAAGATAAACCTGGCTGAATTTAGAAAGATTGAGGTCAAGCTGGTTAATGGAATTTCTGTCCCTGACCCCTTCCTGGTTTAAGTTAAATCCCAGCCCCCCAGCATCCCAGCATGCTTTTCAGCCCTGGGCTGGGATGTGCTATCTGCTCCAGAGAGCAGGGCTTGCCCCGCCCCTTTACTCTCTAGCCAGAGCAGGAGTGCGGGCGTGGCCCCCTGAGGTGAAGGGGGCAGGGAGGATTTATTCCCCCTCCCTCCCCGCTTCACCTCAAGGGGCCCTGCTGGGCTGGCATCTGGCCATGCCCCCACCCATGCTCTGGCTTTATTCCCACTCCCTCCCCTCTCCCCTTGGTGACTCCAACCACTCCAGAAGCTGGGGTAAGGCCAGAAATCAGCCTGACATGGCCCCCTGAGGTCAAGGGGGCAGGGAGGGGGTATATTCCCCACTCTGTCCTTCCCCTCTCCCACAAGGAGATTGAGGCCAGGGTCTGCCAGCTGCAGTCACTGCCTTTGCTGCTTGCCCCCAGCCAGGCAAACCCCCAGCCATGGCCACCCCAAAATTTGGCTTAGCCCCCATAGCCACCCCTCCAAGCCCTGCTACTTCCACTTTCCCTGCACAGGCTCCAATAGCTTAGCCCACCCCGCTTCTACCCGCAGCACAGCCCCCACTCCCACCCACCAAGATGAGGCTTGCGCTCCCCAGGACACCATAACAGGGGCTGCTACCCCTGTCAGGGTCCCTCCCCCCTTACTGCTTCAGTGGCAGGGGCATGGCCAAATGCTAACTGGCATGTCCGCCTGAGGCAAAGGAGGCAGGGAGGGAGTGTATTCCACCCTTCCTCACCTTTCCCTCCAGAGGACCCCAGCCAGGATCTGCCTGGCCAGGGGCAAGTGGTGGAGACAGAAGTTGGGGCTGGAAGACCCCAGCTGGGGTCCTCCAGTGGGAGAGGGGACCTCAGGGGCCCATGCCAGTGGGTATCTGGCCATGCCCCCACCCCTGGAGCAGTGAGGGGGGAGGGACTATGACAGGGGCTACTGTGCCCCTGCTGTGCCCCTCCCTGGGGGGAGAGGGGAGGGAGGAGAGAATAAATCCCCACCCTGCCCCCTTCACCTTAGGGGGCCATGCTGGGCACCTGACCATGGGCCAGAGTCTGGCCACAGTCCTTCCTCCCTACTCTGCAGGCCAGGGTGAAGGTTTAAACCACTCCCCAATCATACTCAGGCCTGCCAGGGCCTGACCATGCCCCCTTTCTCATCTCAGCTTCCCCTGGCCACTGTGGAAGGTAAAGGAGGGCTGCTTTAGCACCCTACAGCTTCTGACCTAAGCCACTACTGCAAGACCGTTTCAGGCTGGACATAAGGAAGAATTTCTTTACTGTCCGAGCCCCCAAGGTCTGGAACAGCCTGCCATCGGAGGCAGTTCAAGCACCTACATTGAACACCTTCAAGAGTAAATTGGATGCTTATCTTGCTGGGATCCTATGACCCCAGCTGACTTCCTGCCTTTTGGGCGGGGGGTTGGACTCGATGATCTTCTGAGGTCCCTTCCAGCCCTAATGTCTATGAAATCTATGAAAAAACTACAGGCATGTCGCTGCATTTCCAGAATTAAACGTGAATGTCTATTCACTTGCTTGCCGATTCAATCTACGCAGGTTAGACTAGCCTGCAAAGATTGAATCAATTCAGTCTCAAGCTTTTTGAATGGCTGTACTTAGCCTTATTGATGTTTAGCAGTGAACTACATGCTGGAGAACTTGTTAGGGCCTGTGAATCATTCTCTAAATATGTGACAAAGCCAAGAAGATCTTTGGTGGTAAACCTGATCTGTGCCGCTATTATGCAAACTAGTGTTGTCATTGTTTTCTCACCCTTGGCACTTCACTTTAATCAAAGAGCATCTATGTTACACTGAGTCACATAATGTGACACTAAGAGAAAGCTTGCTTCAAAAAACAGCCATACAATTAAATGATGTGAGTGGCCTATTTAAGTGCCAGGACTAGAGTTTTTAGCCCAGTGTCCTCAAGTGAGAGCTTTGATTATGATTTAACTTTTGTGTAGCTCTGTATCATACTGTACTGCTCATTCCTTTCTCTCACATTTATCAAATCTACTAGAATATTACGTGGTTGACACTACAGCAGTCAGATCATAGAAACTGTGTAAATAGGAATGACAGTATCCTGGAGACAAATGTCTATAATTTTTTAATTAAATATGGAAACAAACTATCAACATAATGCAGATAAAAGCCATTTAGCCTCATGCTTGATCCTTAAAGCTGAACCTTTCTGCCTTTTGATGTGCATTGTTTCTTCCTCATTATTTGAATTTCTGCTGCCTAAAGTCCACTCTGCACAAAACCACTCATTCTCTTCACTGCATATACTCTCCCTTGAACCTACCTAACATAGTATCTTAACTGTTTTCTACCTCACACTGTTCAGTTCTTCCCTCATCTCCAGCATATCATTTTATAGAGTAATATTCCAGTCCCAAGAGTCATTCCATATCATTTACCTCCATAGTATGTCAGTTGAAATCTTTGACCTCCACCTCCAGACAGCCAATATAGTGTGGGACCCTCATCCCCTTCCCATTATGTTTATTTGCATCATGCCCTAGAATTCAAAATTTATAGATTCCCATCCCATAATTCATCCGTGTAATATTCAGATCCACCCTTACCCATTCAGCTCAATTGCTGAATGTACCTACCCAACTATAACCAATTCAGTTGCTGAATGTACCAACACAACTATAACTTAATGAGATGGCACCAACAATTTTAGAGAAATTAATTTGAAATGTGTCTAAATAGATACTTCAAGCATTTTAATGAACACACAACTTAAATATTAGATTAATCAGACAATCAGACTGATCTCCTGAAGTACTAAAATCATATGTATTTACTTTAAAACCCAGCTGCAGTTTCCTTTCTCTTCTATAACTAAATAGTAAAGGCATGACAACCTTTCTAGGGTAATGTGTAGAAAAATAAATATTGGATATTTTTCATTATGTAGAGTCCAATGTTTTGTTACTATTGAATTATTTTTTATTTTTAAAATATGCAATACAATGTGAGCAGTAATAAAAGTTATTTTTAATTCACATAAACTTATTATGCGTATGCACAAATCAGCAGCTTCTCTTTGAACAATATCTTATAAATGTTTATTGGTGACATTAAAATTTTATTTTTAAAAGATAGGCTTCACCATCATTTATCCTACCAAGCCCTAAGTGATATAATTGTTAGATATTTTGCCATTAAATTTGGCTTTTTTACGTCCTTGCTTTTTTATGAAATTTTGATATGAAATTGCTTGCAGTATGCAGGGCTATTATCAACAAGGCAGCAAGGTGTTAGTCTGTAAATACTTAATAAAAAATTCAATTTCTCACGATATTTGCAGATATAGATGAGTGCAGCGAAGCAGTAACTGTTGCCTGTGGAGATCATGCGAAATGTGAAAACGTGGATGGAGGATATAACTGCTCTTGTAAGGAAGGTTATCAACCATCCACAGGAAAATTACAGTTTAAGCCAAATGATGGCACTTCCTGCCAAGGTAAATGATATTATAAAGGTTTATGTGTTATTATGGAACTACATATTCTGAGAAACCCACCAGTGTCTCTTTATCGTCAGTTAGATTAATCATCTAGAAGTAAAAAAAAAAGGCGAGGCATTCACATCTACATTTTCTAGGTATAGAATTGTGATGTTCCTTCTATAAATATGTTTTTGCTCAACAGTATGATGAAATCTGTTCTGTTTCGAAAATGCATCCTGACATTCGATGAGATTCTAGTGCATACTAGTATATGGGACTGATACTTCTCTCACATCTGCCAGCGTAAAACTTGAAGCAGTGGACCAGACTCCTCCGCTACTATAAACGGAAAAAACTCCACCAAAGTCAATCATGCTGTACCTATTTACATGTGTACATTTTTGACTTACTGTTATTTTAGTTGGGAAAAATAGTAAGTAATGGTCAGAATCAGATCTCAAAGGTCTATGCTCATGGCTGAATGCATATGTGTAAAAGTTTAACGACAGTAGATTTAGGGGTTGCTTCCATGAGAACTGTTATACTGAGTGTGTTCATTATTACAAAACTTAATTAATCTTATTTTGATTTCCACAGCAATTCCAAGGGCAAACTGTGAGTTATATGATGACTGTATAACTGAAAATAATGATAGAACCTTAGCTAAAGTAAGTAACTTAAGTTTATATGTTGATTTGCAAATGCTTTTTTTAATTTTCTGACACCATTGTTTCAATTGTTTCATAAGAAGTTTTAACAAATGATTGAGACATACAGTTGAATATAGCATGTTTTAGAAGTCTTTTTAATAGATCCAGTTTATTTAAAATGGGCTGTGTATTTGAATCGCAGTGATAATTTGCCTGAAAGCCTTACGCTGTTTGTATCTCCAATAAAGTAATTCATGTTGCATGTAGAATTCAGAAGTATGGTAATCTTTCAGCAATTTCCAAATGGCAAGTTCTTGAAGTTACACCTTTCTACATTTAATTATGTGCTGTTATTGGTTTGTTCTGAATGAAAGTTAGGCAGATTATTTATAGAGGCAGAGTATACAAGTGACAAAATAGAAAATGCAGCAATAATACACTTGGTTACCAATATTTTTTCCCTTCAAAACATTGTATGTTAGGTTGCATGTGCAAGACAAGGGAAAAAAACATTTTTCCCCAGAAGCACAGATTTCAAAAAGCAATTTAAATTAACTCGTAACAATAGGATTCTGATTTGATTGGATAAGGGACTCACAATCACGTGAAGCATATGTACATGGTCAAATGTGTACATGTTCAAATTTTATGTGAATTAGATTGTTTCAAGTATCAGATTCAAATGTTTTTAAGATAGAAGCTTTTTACATACCCAATTTAAGAAGCATTATATTAATGTTTAGTATAAATTATATAGAATACCTGAGTCTTAAAATTGAATACTTTTACATTTTAATAGATGTATACAGTGAATCTGAGTCAAAGCCATGAATCCAAATCCTTCAAATTTTGTATTAATGCAAAATATTAAAAATTAATGCATTAAATTTTAGCTTGTAAACTTGAGCATGTCCTAGAGTTTTAGTTCGGAGTTAAGTCATAAACTGTGAGAGGCCTATTTTCCAGTTCTGCAAGGATGCCTCCAGCAATGATGCCAAGCTTATGAAAAGCTGTCCACCATCTAAAACTACAGAAATCCTTCCAAATTACTCAATCTAATTAGGGTTCCCATGTTTAGGGATAAACCCCATTAGATTTAACATAATTAAATGTGACCCTCTTCGCTGAATCAACCATGGAACTGCATTCGAAATCATAACCTAACCTCAACTTTCTTAGCCGTTATTAATGTAAACATTTTTGTAAAAAGTATTATAATCTAATTGATAATTAGTAATAATTATTATCAATAATGAATAATTTTAGTTTTGAAGTCATTTAGTTATTTTTAGCCATTGAATAATGAGGTTTAACTATATGATAAAATTCTGCTAATCTATAAATGAATAAATCGACATTACAAAAACAAACTAACAAAAACTGCTACCTCTCTTCTCCCATCTTTTAGCAAATATTGAATAGAAGAGTCTCTGTCAAGCTGACACATATTACTAAGGCTTAATTATTTTTACAAAATAAGCTGCAGAGCACCTGTTAATACAGTGTAGAGCATTATGTTAAGAATTACAGAACTGTAATTATCGAAACAAATGAACAAGATTTACTAATTTAGCATTATGCTTTAACTGTCTCTCTGCTTGGGGCCAAATGTGATCAATGTGATCAATGTGAATAGCAACATTAGCCCCAGGGAGGTGCTATTGACTTCAGTACCTCTTTTGGACTGTAGGAATGTCAGAAGCTGTCCCTTGCTCACCAGTTCACAGCAATAATGAGCTTGTATTGTCATTTGTGGTTCTGCATCTTGAATTAATAGCTAAATATCTTGTGTATACTGCTTTCTTTTTTCTTTCAGATTAGAAGCATAAAAGAACCCCTGGCTGTCCTACAAGAATTCAACAGGAGCACTGTAGGACAACTTTCACCTGTAGATGTGATTTCATATGTGGAAGCATTATCTGTATCTTATCCATTGCTAAGTACTGTGAATTACACAGTTTCTGACAAGGAAGCACTTACTAATGTGACTATTAATGTAAGTGGCTTGAGCCTTACAACTGTGTTTTTCTTCTTTTATAAATAGTATAAAACTCCTCCGCTTAAAAAAAATATTTTTATACTGACAGGTTTTTGTTAACACCATGAACAATTTTGTACAAAAGGATAAAATTACAGTCTGGGAAGCACTCCCTACAGATAACAAAAGAAAAAGTCTCACAAAGCTGATGCATGCTGTGGAACAAGGAACACTACGCATGGCACAGAACTTCAAAAAGACAATGCAGCTAGATGTCAATGCAAGTGACCTAGGTACAAGAAAAGAAAACCAATCTACATAATACCTTAATGCAAATTATAATGTTTTTCAGCAAAGATTGTTAAGAGAAGAAGTGGTACTGTGCAGAATCCACAAGTATTAACTTTTATGAGATTTGCAAACCCAACCATTCATACTTTAGGGCATATCTTCATCTAGTAACAATAGCCTAGATGTATCCACTTAAATGAAGGTAGAACAGTTTACACCACCTAAGAATGTAACTTGGTCATGCTTTCAGCTCCATACCTCTTCCACTTCAGCTTGCAATCATGAACAAGGTGGCGTATTTCACAGTGCTTTTAGCACTGTTCATCTCGAAAACACACATACAGATTCCAAACAGAATGAAAATTTGAGCCACTACCAGAACTACTTAAACCTTTTTTGTTGTTTATAATTCAACAGAGCAATGTGAACTAGACAGGTTGCTTGCAAGCTGAACCTTGTGTTGGCAATGGCACAATGTGTTTTGAATTTCAGGAAAGTTCACATAAGGATAAGGGGAAAGGGTATCAATTTGGCCATTATGCCATCCTGCCATCTCCCTGTGTTGCTTATTTTCTGTATTGCATGCTTTTTATGAAAACACTTTAAAAAACACTTAGTTGTTACCTGTCTGGTCGCTTTGAATCCATATGTGATATTGAGGCAATATGTTTAACCTTGGGTTGAGTATAGCAGAGTAAAGCCAAGGCTGAGCATTTTTAAGAACTGCTTTTGCTGTCTTCCTTTTTGTTATGACCAGCTATACAATTTCCCTTCCAAATACTGTCTGACTGGCCTGGTTTCCTGTACTGATGCAAAATGATCCAGTATTACCAGTCACTACCCAAAATGCACCACTGTAATGAAAAAACCTCCTCTCTGTTTTCTTCTTTTGCTTCAGAAACTTTGCCTGTCCCTGTGGTAAGTAAGGAAGGGAGAGATTTCACAAAACAAGGGTTTGTTTCGAGTCCTGAAGCCCAGAAGGCCAGTTGTATTTATAATTTGCAGTTTGGCTTTAATCACATATGTGGCCAACCTCCAAAAATAGGGGCAGCTCACTAGAGGACACTGGAGGAAGGCAAATATAATACAAAGAGGCTGCTTGCATCTAAAGAGACAATACTAAAGATATATGAGAGCTAACTATCTACTACCACAAGTACTGGGAATGTGGAAAGCCAGTTGGGAGGAGACGTATTGGTGATAAAGTAAATTATTGGGATCGGTGGGAGAAAAGCCTCAATAAAAATGGATCATCTTCTAGCTAAACTCTGTGAATTTCCTTGTACGTAGCCAAACTAGACCCAGACTCTTAAACATTTGACATTTTTCCGCTATTAGCACTAAAAGCAACTTTTCCGCAATGCTGATGTGTTTCCCACAAACTTATTTTGTGACAAAAAAATGTCTCACCCACTCTCCACTGCATTTTATGGTGCAGTGTCTTAAGCAACAAACTCTTAAAAACTTTAGCCAGGAAGAACTGTTTCCTATGTCCTGACAAACATTTTCTGACAGCTGGTATATTGAATAGCTCATATTATTTTTGTGTGCTGTGCTATAAGCAATGCAGATGGTCTAGCTTAGTGATTCTAGCCCATCAGTCAAGTTTAAGGGGGCGGGGGGAGGAGCGCGGGTTTTGTTTTGGGTTTTTTAAAGGCCTGATTGACTTTTTTGTTCCTATTGTGGGTGATTGAAACTCTGCACTATAACGAACCAAGTAAAGAGCTTGGTGTCCTCTAATGTAGTTTTTGTCCTAAGGGGTGATACTTGTTTGTTTGCTTTTTGACAACACACATCATTATTTCATGGTGCAATGTGCATATGGTATCACGGATGGATAACTGTAAAATATTCACTTTTCAAAAATTGGCTTTTATCAAATGTTACTATTCAGTGGAGAATTTTATCCTTTGCTTTTTATAACAGTGATTTGTGGTCCCTTTCAGAAATACATTTTTAATAAAGCAATAGCTCTTCCTAAAGTAACCTACATTATTCTTTCCAGTTCCTAATTTAATGCAAAGTAAATAAAAGACCATATTTTTTCATGGAAAGAATAAAAGGTATGTGAGCAAAATGTATGCATAAGAATAACAAAGTCTGGAGGTTTAAAGCAAACATGTACTATAGTAATAACATTTCTTCTTGAAATATCTGGCACAATGGTATATTTTTAAAATTCACAATAATTATGCAATCCAATGGCACATTTATTAACCTAACTGTAAATTATGTTAGACTGTAATGGAACTGCTATTTGCACAGAATTTTTCTTCTTTTACAGCACTCAAGGTTTTTGCTTTTGATTCGCACCACGTGAAACACATTCACCCCCATGTTCACATGGGAGCAGATTATATAAAGATCTCTCCAAAGAAAAAGGAAGTACCTAACTCTAATGGTAAGAAAAGGCTATCCAATTGTAGCATGGTTTAAGAAGCACACCGCACACAAATGCAATGACTGTGTGCTCACTGGCAAAAAAGCAGATGTAGAATTTATTAACTGTGAGCAGCAACATAGGGCACAACAGGAGAGCACCAGGAAAGGCATTTTTAATGGAGTCTTCAAGCCTTGCATCCAGTCCTCACTGTGGATCCCACCATTGCCTCTACTGGCATGCGAGGTAAAATATGCCTCTGAATTTTGCCAGATTTTTTTTTTATGGATACAGTGCTTTTTTGCAGGTTTTACTATAGAAAAAGTTCTTCTAAGGTCACACTGGCAAATGTAAAGTACATTTGCAAGCAAGTAAACATAATAACTTCTATGTATTTGGTAACTAAAGAAGCCTGTAAGGATGTTAAAAATGCTCCAAGCCACGTCTGCACTATAACTAGCCATCCAAATTGACCCTAACCTGCATAGTATTAGTTGACCAGCAGGAGTGTAAACTCGCCATCCCTAACCATCCCTCGCACTGAAATTATCCCTTTCATCAAAATTAACAAGGCAGTAGATAAGTCTTGAGGCTGCCGGGACTCTACTGAACTAAATGTGGCAATGTGTAAACATATAAATAAAATACCACTCAGAAAAGATATTGTATCCAATGCCTTTGGAAACCCACAGCTGTTTTCACAATTTCCCCATTTAATTGTGATGGTATCACATGCAGGTACTAATGTGATGTTGGGCATATTAGGTACCTAACCAGGTGCTGTGCCGTTTATGTCAAATAGCTCCACACATGGCTGAAATGAGTCAGAGTGGAAATACTACAGCCATTTAATAGCACCACTTTACAATACTTCAGGACAAGAAGTAGCGTCCAGCTGAAATAATGTACTGCATTGTTTTGGAAGGATAACATGCTTATCTAAATTATCCATGAATGATAGTGTAGACTAAGTGCATGGGCAGAGCATTTGGGGGACTTAGAAGACCTGGGCTCCTATCCCTGACTCAGCCATAGAACTGCTCTGTGACCTAAGGCAAGCCATCTCACCTCTCTCTGCCCCCCTTTCTCTGCCCTATTTTAGTGTGCCTTTTACATTTATCAAGGAAACTCCGCAGGGCACAAACTTTTGTGTATCTGTGCAATGCCTAAAACAGTGGGGCCCTAGTCTTGTTCAGGATTTTGAAATACTACTATAGTAGCATAATTACTATCAGTAATGATAATGAATTAGAATTTTATTGGAGAACCAGAATATTCGAAACTGGCAAAACAACCTTATCATTCTTGATGTTAATCTTGTTTGCAGCTAATCCAGATCTCATTCCTAACAGCATAATGAAGACTGGTTTGAATACTGTCCCTAAAGGACGCATCCCATTAATCTCTTCAGTACCTCTTCCTGTAGCACTATGGGCTTCTTTTCCTTATATGTCTCCCTGCCAGTTACTGACCACTTGGGGAATCCTGGCTCCACTGGAGTCAGTGACTTCATCAGGACAGGAATTTTACTCATTTTAGTTTACAGCACCTCATTTGGCAACACCTCACTTGCAGCCTGAGGTAGTACAGCAGTAAGCACGTGTTGTTGCAGAAAATATATCCGTGTATCCTATTTGACTTTTCAGTTTGAACACACGTTTTTAATTCTAATGGAAGTTACATTGCTTTAAATAAAGCTATATTTCATTGTCTCTAAAACATTTTATAAATATTCCACAAAGATTCTATCTGTTTTGCATATTTTATGCAATGGCAGTAATAATGTCTATTGTTTATTGTTTCCTTAATGTCTTCAATTTTGTTCTACTATAAAAAGCCCCACAAACTACTTAACACGGTCTGTTTGATTGATAGGCACTGTTGCAGTTGTGTTTCTGCGGTATAGCAATATTGGCTCTTTGCTTTCATCATCTAAAAACTGCTCATTGAAAGACAGTTCAGAGGAGAGAGAGACAGTAAGCTCATCAGTTATAGCTGTCGCAATTAGCTCAAATCCACCTACACTCTATGAGCTTGAAAAAATCACATTTACTTTAAAGTATGTCAAGGTAAGATTTTTTTTTAATCAACTTCTGAAGAAAAGAAAAGAGCATGCTAATTATTTTGTTATGTGATGTAACACACCTACTGGGTTATGTGTTAAGACATAGTGCTATTACTTGCTTATATCCATTTAGTCTAATTAGAAAATAAATGACAATCTTGAATTTGGCTCACTATGTGCAGTATATTAAATGCCCTGCCATTGAAAAGTGTTGTTGAAATATGTCATCAGCAGGGATCCAGGTTTTCCCTGATAAAAAAAAACCATGAATTCTCTCATAAAACATCACAAATTCTCTAAAATTAAAATTATGATTTTAAAACCCCCAAATCCTAAAATGAAAGGCCACTATATATATATAGGTATCAATTGAACAAAATGTTTTCTTGATATATTTACAATTTTAAAGTAATTTTGAAGCCTACCAGTGCCTCAATCACTACCATTAAATAAATTCTAAATACCTATATATTTCAATATTTGATTTTAGGTTTTTTTGTCATGGAAAATCAAAGCTCCTCCTGCCCCCTTAGCTCACAGAACATAGATCCAGGCCCCTCACTCCCAAGCTACAGCCCCCAGCCCTGCTGGTGCCTCTCAACCTCCACCCACACCCCCTGCCCACCACAGCCCCGCTGGAGGTGGCCCACAGCTGCCAGAACTGTGGGGCTGGGGACCCAGAATGGCAGCCCACTGCCCTCCACAGCAGCGCCCAAGCCCTGGCTGCCACCTGCAGGAAGTTGCAGCTGCAACAGAGCAGAGCATGGAGCCTGGCTCCCCAACCCACTCTCTTCCTGGTACAGGCTTGGGTGAGGGGTGGGGCCAGCATCCCACACACAGATCTGGGGGGTCACTGGTCCCACTGCCCCTCCAAGAGTGTGCACAGCGGCAGGGAGCCAGCCCCATCCCCAGACCCCCAGATGAGCTGCCTACGGCCCCGTGCCTCTCCCTACTGGGGCCCTGCAGCCGCGCATTCTGGCCTCGGGCCCCAAGCCCCACGCTGCTCCCAGCTGGGCAGCAGCCTGGGCCCTACCCCTGCCCAACTCGCTCCCTCCTCCCTATGGTGGCCTCAATACCCTTTCCCCACCAGACATACATGTGGGAGCTGCTCCCCAGGCTGCCTGGCAGCCATGTGCATATACATGCACATGGAGCCCCCTGCCTGACTGCCCTCCTTCCATTCCCCAGAAAGCTCTTTGCAAAAGTGCAAAATCTGCAGGTTTTTCCATGAAAATGAAAAGCCCACATTTTTCTTGGGTGAAGGAGGAAGTTCTCATTTTGCTCTGTTTTTCCATGGGAAATGGAAAACCCGGATCCCTGGTCATCAGTAATAATTATATAGTCGTTGAGCTGCAATGTTAGTAAAAGTTATAAAGGCACATAGAGAATCCTCTGGCTTCCTACCATTTTGAATTTGGGTAACCTCTTCAACAGCTCATTAAATTATTTGAACTAGGTATGCAAAAAGGTGGAAAAATACTCTAAATCAGGTTGCACCATGTTTGAACAGATGTGAATGCAAAACCTACAGCACAGCACTGTAACATTGCCATTGGTTCTGAGCCAATAAGCATTCCTTTAAGATTGATGAGAACTTTGCTCATCGTTTGACATGCACAATTTTTCTAGTCTTCTTTTGTGTGAACAATAGGCTACATAGTAAAAGAATAATCGGAGTCAGGTCAACAAAGAAGTAAAACTATTTTAACAGAACGGTGGGCAGGGGAGCAGAGTTTGAATACAGTAACCTGAATGCAGGCAGCCCCACACCAAAGCACCGTCTCGTGCCCCAGCCAGCTACATATGTGTCTACATATGTGTTACTGTCCACTAAAGAACACAACTGCAGGATAGTCCTTGTATTTACAAGTACTGACCTGGGGCATAGTTAATTAGTTTCCTGCAGCCAAATAGGGTCACTCATGTAGATGTTAAGACTGTACCAAGGAGCTAGTTAAGCAGCTCCCCAGTAAACATCTTGTGTAGATGTGCCTACAGGTTAATAGCCTTCATAGTTAGCAGCATAATGCCTGACATGTCAATCAGTCTAAATTGGCCTACAAATGTCCCATGCCTTCCTAACAATCTTATTTATGAGATATTTAGGACAAATCTCAGTTTTCTGCATTTCAATGTGTGCATATATACTCAGTTGATATAAGATTCTAACACCTTTGTAAGCAGCAGGAACGATGGTAATTGGATTAGCCTGGCTTGTTTAGTCTGGTGTTAACTGGATGAATCGAGTGTTTCAGTCCTGTGCCATATTTTAATTGCTTAGAATAAACCCTGCAGCATGTGTCTTTTGTTTCACAACCTTCTTTTAGTAAAATATAATTTTTAATGAATTGTTCTGGCTAATGTAACAAGAGTCTCTTGATGGGATATTTCTGTGCCTTTTGCCATTGGTAAAATATCTTGTTTCTGCTCCAGACTGCAGATAAAAATATTAAATGTGCATTTTGGAACTACTCGGCAGACACAATGAATGGTGACTGGTCCACAGAAGGCTGTGAGCTGACACATTCCAATGCTACTCATACCTCATGCAAGTGTAATCATCTGACTCATTTTGCTGTTTTGATGTCTTCAGGTGCCTCTGTTGTAAGTGCTGTTTTTCACTT
Organism: Gavialis gangeticus; assembly: GCF_001723915.1. Lineage (NCBI taxonomy): Eukaryota > Metazoa > Chordata > Crocodylia > Gavialidae > Gavialis > Gavialis gangeticus. The sequence continues at coordinate 30,599,688 of NW_017728993.1, read as the reverse complement.
AGCATTTTACCAGATACTTGTTCATATCCTCATTTAATATATCTTTTCAAAGTTACTGAAGTACTTCTTTTCCTTTTGGTTCCATCATTTCTTTTTCTCATTCTAACTTCAAACTCCAAATTTATCATGCAGAATGAAAACAACCCACCCCCCACCACCATATGTGTCTGAATTTCCTTATGTCCCATCAACAATATTACAGAGTAGTAATGCAACAAAAAAACTTGTTCCAAGCATACAATCTGCTAAAGCAAGTACTAAATGACTGAGCAGTAACAACTACACAGTCGGGCACATGTGTAGATGTGCCCACTGTGTACTTCATGCTGATAGAGGCTGCTGTTTGTTTGCTAAATAGCATCTTAAGTCTTCAGTTCAAATATGAGCCTTGTGTACTGTCTAGACATAGTTAAAAATAAAAGAAGGATAATCTCTAGGCCTGTATTTAGAATCCAAACTTAGATGCATTTTATGGCTAACTGAATCCTGCCCTTATTCTGGTGTGCAGTCACGTATTTCAGAAGTTCCTTTTGCAGAATACAAGCAGCAAATGTAACTATAGTGCTGCACAGAATATATATGTACATAATCATTTAAGAAGAGCTAATGATATTTTAGACAATATCCATGTTATGTATCTCAAACCAGCTTTTGTTTTAAGCCATTATGAATTCAAAATCTTGTTTTGACCATGCCATAAATTCAGTACAAATGAGACCCTAATGTTATTCATTTTTCACTCTTTAAATCACTGATGTAGTAATGAGTCCTTTTATATGAGTGCTTTTCAGGTTATATTAATACATTTGCTATTGCAAATATATTTATTATGTACTAACAAATCATAATTTTAATCATATTAACACATACTAATATAAATATGGTATATTTAAAAATAACATATTGTTAATGTAAGAATATTAAAATACATGTATATTATAATGTATTAATATTTTCCCAAATATTATATCTGTCTTAAAAATACCTAATACTTTTTAGATTATCAGAAGTGTACATTTGTTCACTGAAATCCTACAAACTGTTTTGATTAATGTTTTGTACAAAAGGAAAGGGAACTGTATTATCAAATGAAGCTTTTTTGACAAAGTACAGAGCTATTCTCTTAAACATTATATTATAATTTTCCCCCAGGATGTTACAAATTATAATATTCTTACAAGAATCACTCAGCTAGGAATAATTATTTCCTTGATTTGCCTCTCCATGTGCATTTTTACCTTCTGGTTCTTCAGTGAAATTCAAAGTACTAGAACAACAATTCACAAAAATCTCTGCTGCAGCCTTTTTCTGGCAGAACTTATTTTTCTTATTGGAATTAATATGAACAATAATAAGGTGCGTAGCCTTTTCTTCTTCATTTTGCATATGTAAAGTAAATGTACAGCATAAAGTACCATTTTCCATATAGCATGCAAGGTTTTCTAGTGTTAATATGAATATTGGTGTACTGTTAACTTCCTACTATATATGTTACTTATGGTGAAAATAAAATGGTCTTTTGAGCATACTTTATTTAAAGAAAAAGGGCCACATTCTTAGTGGGTGTAAATTCATACAGCCTAACTGATTTTGTTAATGCAGTTAGATCAGTTTACACTAACTGAGAATCTGGCCCCGATGTGTTTGGTTTTTTAACTATTCTATATCCAAGCTGTTTAAGTTTTTCCTGCAACAAATCATTTATAGTGTGAACAAGCATTTTCTGCACTTGGTCTTGGTGTAGGTGGTTTACTTTAAGCCACCTACACCTAGACCAGGAAGGCATGGGTGCAGCAGTCTGCTGATCCCAGGAACAGCTTATGTAGGCTTGCAGGAGCCTCATGAGAAACTAGTATAAGTAACTCAGGTTGGAGGAGAGATGGGTGGGATCAGGGAGGCTGGCAGGTCTGGGGAAGAGAGGTTGGCAAGATATGGTGGGGGCAGGGACTGACAGGTCTGTGGGGTGTCGGGTTGCCCAGTCCAGGGCAGAGGGCTAACAATACCTCAGTCAGAACAGGGTATGTGGAGGTAGGGTGGAAATAGCATATCCCTGAGGCTGGGATGAGCAACTGAGTTTTACCAGCCCCAGGGCTGCTCTGTGAATGCAGGTGTTCACAACATCAGTTTAACCCTTTCCTAGAACAGGATACTCTGATCTTGCTCTAAGTTAGTACAATTCCTCAAATGACCTAATTTAGATCAGGTGCGCCATTTTTTTGCCCAATTTTATCCTTCCGAATGCCTGCACAATTGGGCATTTAGACTGACCTAATCCTGGTCAAGTCAATCTAAATGTAAGATCTGTATGCACCCTTAGGTGCTGCACAAAGCAATGTTGATGATTCATTTAATTGTATTCTTCTCTGGAAGTCACTGAACAAAGCCCCAGCATGGTTCTAGAGCCATTGCAAGAGGTAACACCTCAACCCTGACTTCCAGAACTGAGGTTCTGTCTGCACACTGTCACTTCAGATCCCAAAGCACATAAGCAGATGGAAGGTGGTATAGAGTGCATCCTCAGCAAGTTTGTAGATGACACCTAGCTGGGTAGAGTAGTAGATACATTGGTGAATAGGACTAGGATTCAGAGAGACCTAGACAAATGGAGGATTGGACCAAAAGAAAGTCCACGGAGTTCAATAGGGACAAGTGCAAAACCATTCATGTACGATGGAACAATCCCATGCACAAACTGAGGACAAAGTACAGACCGGGGACTGACTGGCTAAATAGCAGCTCTGAAGACAAAGGGTTACAGTAGACAATAAAAGGTGTATGAGCCAGCAACATGCCCATTTTGTGAAGAAGGCTAATGTCATACAGGTCAGCATTAGTAGGGGTGTTGCCAGCAGATTGAGGGAAGTGATTATCCCCCTCTATTCAGCACTGGCAAGGCCATATCTGGAGTACTGTGTTCAGTTTTGGGCCCCATCTACAGGAAGGATGTGGGCAAATTGAAGGGTCCAGCAGAGGGCAACAAAATTTGTTAGAGGGCTGGGGCACATGACTTATGAGAGGCTGAGGGAACTGGGTTTACTTAGTCTGGAAAAGAGAAGACTGAGGCGGGTATTTAATAACCACTTTCTACTACCTAAAGGCTGGTTACAAAGAGGATGGAGCTAAACTGTTCTGAGTGGTGGCAGATGACAGAACAAGGAACAAGGCTCTTAAGTTACAGCATGGGAAATTTAGGTTACATATCAGGAAAAACTTTCTCACCAGGGGGGTAATAAGGTACCAGAACAGGGTATCCAGGGGGCATGTCTACACAAGATGCTAACTGTGCAGTAGCCTGATAATATTGTGGAGTAGCACATCACAGCACAAACAGTGCCAATACACTACTGTGCAATATTGTTAGGCTACCGTGCAGTAGCATCACTAAAAAGGCATGTGCCAGTGCTACTGCACAGTAACTCTGGTTACTGCACATTAATTTAGTAGTTGATTCTACTAAATTAAATGCACAGTAACCCGAGCATTAAGCAAGGTGTAGAAACTCCCAGAGAGGTTGTGGATTTCTGTCCTTAGAGGTTTTTAAGACCTGGGTAGACAAAACCTTGGCTGGGATGATCTAATTGGGCACAGTCCTGCTTTGAGCAGGAGGTTGAACTAGATGACCTCTTGAACTGCCTTCCAACCCTAATTTTCTTTGATTCCATGATTAGGGATGCTAATCCTTGTACCCTTGGAAGATTATAGTTCATCTTGATATATTCTGGGTGTGTCTACATGTTCATTACTGCACCATAGTTACTGTGTATTAACTTGCATACCCAAGTACTAAGTCAGTACACAGTAACTGGTGCTACTGTGCAGTAACACCAGCACACAAGTTTTTATAGATGCTAACTGTGCAGTAGCCTAATACTACTGCCCAGTACTGTATTATTGTGGGTTTTGCCCAGTATGCTACTGCACAGTGTTATTAGGTGACTGCACAGTTAATGTCTCATGTAGACATACCCTCTGTCTACCTAAAATACTCCTGTCATTTATACAGTATTCTTTACTTCCTGCCCTAAGCCACTGGTTAGTGTTCCTGTGCACTACACCAGAGCTGGTTGCATTTCAGGGGTAGCTGAAATAATCTCTACATACCCCTAATCTAATTCACAAAGCTGTGAAAAGGCTTTTTTAGTCAATGTCTTTAGTATATTAAGCAACCTTGTGATTTTTGATGAAACATGCTACATAATTGTAAAACAGTAAATGTTATTATTATTTTTAAATTAGTGTGAAGGTATTCTAATAAAGTATAGTTGCTTAAACTAATCTTTTTTCTATAATATGTATTGCTGAATGGTATTTTAAATTGGCTGGAAAAATATCATCTGATATCCCTGAGACAGCACTCTGGTATTGATTCACTGAGGAGTATAATTGTGCAAGAATTGTTTCCTAAAAGAGTTTCCATAAACTTTAGAATGACATTTGAAATAACAGCAATTTGATATTGGAATAAAAAATTTTAAAAATGCACGTTGCTTAAGTCAGCACAGCATAATGACTACTTATCTCTAATTACAGGACAAATAGTGTCAATTCGTATCCATGATTTATTTGTGTTCAAGATATTGGTTCATAGAAAAGTAAATCTGGAAGGGACCTCATGGGGTTATCCTGCTTTAGGCAGGAGCATCCCTGACTAAACCATCTCAGCCGAGGGTCTGTCTAACCTGCTTTTGAATATTTTCAGGGATGAAGATTTCACAACTTCTCTAGGTAGCCTATTCAAAATCTTGACCACCCTCATAGTCAGAAAGTTCTTCCTAATCTCCAAACTAATTTTCCACTGCTACAGTTGCTGTCAGGCCCTTGTCTCTAGTTTAGCCAGTCATTCCACAGTGTGTATTTGTGCATGCAATAATTCCATCCCAAATGCAGGACTTCGCACTTGTGCACAGCTTAATTAAAAAAATTAATAATTAAATATAAGTATATTGTATATATTACCAATATGTTATTAGCATATTACAAATTGCTAGAGAAGAACAACAGATAACTTTTTGTTATTTATTTTTTTTACTAAGCCACATACTTGTAAATCATGGTTAAATTTGGAGTATAATACTGCCCTGTGGGCATGTCTACACAAGACGCTAAATGCACAGTAGACTGATTCTACTGCACACTAGCACATCATGGCAAAAGCCATGCTATTACACTAATGCACAGTAGAATTAGTCTACTGCACACTGGTGTCACTAAAAAGGTGTGTGCCAACAGTATTTCACAGTAGCTCTGGTTACTGCACATTTAGTTAGTACTTGTTATTACAGGTATTAAACTTAAGGCACCATAACAATGGCGCATTAATGCACATGTAGATGTCATGCCTTGTAATGAAGATTTAAAGAACTGACTGGGAGCCTATATGGTAATATTAATAAAGTAATTACTATTTATGACTTTTGGCTTTCTTTGGTTGATTTTTCTAGCTCTTCTGTTCAATCACTGCTGGATTGCTCCATTATTTCCTCCTATCTGCCTTTGCATGGATGTGCATTGAAGGCATACACCTGTACCTTATAGTTGTGGGAGTCATCTACAACAAGGGATTCTTACACAAAAACTTCTATATATTTGGCTACATGAGTCCAGCAGTAGTAGTTGGAATTTCAGCAGCTCTGGGCTATAAATATTATGGCACTACAGAAGTGTAAGTTGCTATTTATATAGGCATTTCAAGCACTAATATGTATAAGAACGTTGAGTAGTTTTCACAGGAATCGAGCACATTTCAAGCCATTCTGCGCTGTTTACTTTTCAGATGTTGGCTCAGCACAAAGAATAACTTTATATGGAGTTTTATAGGACCAGCATGTCTAATAATTCTTGTAAGTATAATTTCCTTTTTTATTATAGTGCATAAAACTGATTATAAAAGGTGTTTAATAATCACCCACCTATTGCCAGACTAGCTTTGAGTGGTAATTATAGGGCAGAATTGACTATTTTAAACATTTTATGGTGTCTCTAAATTATTTATATGCTGCACATCTAAATACTTACAGATCTGAGAAACAAATGTTTGCATGTTTGGCTAAGAAAACACCATTTCAGATCTGGCTGTGTCCTTGTTTTCTTTTTCTTTTTCTTTTCTTTTAACCTAAAGGTTGGAGATATTCTGTACAGTACTTTTAGTCTATAAGAAGTAGCATCTTTACATGCCAGTGGTCTCTCAGTATGGCTCAGCAGGAGGTGTATACAGACACTATGCCAACAGACAGATAATCTGGTTTTTCAAATCTTGCGTTACTTAATCTTTTATCAGCGATCCGTCATCTCTGAAGATTAGGCTGTCATCTTTATGGCTTTATCATTCCCATGTACCCTGTCATCATCAAAGCTATTTTAAACTAAATTGCGACGTCAGAGAAAAGAACCCACTATTTCATATGGGCAGACAAGTCAAGTATTGATAGCCCTATTTCAACTGTGAAGAGGGCCTTTTTAATTCTTATTGGAAGTGGTTTCAAACCTGCAAATTTGGCAGGTATTATATGTTCCATTCTAAATCAAGCCATTTTTGGTGCCTCAAGAGCATTTCTAAGTGCTGTAAAGTTTAACAAACCATTCTAACTGTAATTGGGCATCATTGTGTGTGAGAAGATTGACAGTGATTTGACAATAGTAGGAACTATCAGGAGGGAAAGGTGCAGTGCTGAAGCCTTGTGGTCTATGGTCAATTCAGTTATGATCTTCAACAGCATCTTTATTTATTTGGTAATGAATTTGCAGATTTTAAAAAAGAGAAAGTGACAATGCCTTGGATTATTCTCTGTTCATAACTGCACACACACAAACAACTAAATCCATGACAGAGTATGCTCCATTTTCAGTGTACTGTCTGGGCAGCTCTGTGATTTTTGAAAGTTTGGATTTCTTGCTTTGGGTGATAGCAGAAGGCTTGAAATCCAGGACAGAAGTTTACAAGGCAGTTTATGCAATTGGTTCACATACCTGTACTGCTTTGAAAGCCTCAACCCAGGCAGTTTCTGTATTCTCTGAGGAGGATAGTCAAATCTGTGACTTGGATGGTAAGGTCAGTGCTAACAAACTGTTCTGTAGAATGGATACTGGTAACATTACTTCCATTTTTTGTTGTTCAGCCTTCCTATTCAATGTGCTAAAGTAGGGGTGTAACAAAGTTTACCCTGTTTCGAAAGCAGTGAGAACTTAAAATCTATTTTTAATTAACAAGTCCTGTTTCTTTCTGTGAAGCTTTCCAAGCATGCTATCCACATAGAGCCTAATGTAAAGTCAATGGAGAAATTGCCAAGGAACAGCAAACCAAGCAAACAGAAACAAAAAACCACTCTGAACAGCAAATGGACTTTTGTTCTGCGATAAACTGATAGAATACTGGAATCTTCAAATGTAAAACTATAAAAACTTGCAATTTCAAGCTTGCTTTTAATCCTGAGCCTAATGGACTGATGGCAGTGAGTTCACAAGCTTTTCCAAGCAAGCTGAAAGGGATTTGTACACCACATTAAAAATCTCTGGCGAACAGCTCGCCTCAAATCTAATTCTCTCTCAGAAACATTACATTTTTCGTCAACAGGAAAGCCTATGTACTGTAAATGGTACTTTCTGCTTTCATGAATGGGGCCCTGAGAGATTTGTGGTTTGGGATTATAAGTAATATGCCTTTGAGAGAACATGTAAATGATTAAGAACAGACCTAGTTTTGTGCTGATGGATTCTCTACCTCTGGCTGTATCTGGTTCAGATAGATGTGGGCTTTAAATCTACTGTAATAATAGCTAAGTATGAGAATCTCTGGTTTTTATCAGAAGTACAAGCTAAGATCTTCTCTGATAGCCCAAACAGTAGCACTAAGTCCAAAGGTGTTTCTTCATTAATATGAAGGTTCATTTAGAATTCTGAAGTATAAATGAGTGTCCTTATTGATCCTAAGAACTATTATTAGTATTATTAGATTGGTGACTGTACATAAAAAGGACTAGGTCAGAAGCCTACTAAATTGAGTTATGGAAGAAAGGGCATTTTAAACCTTTGTAAATCAAGCTGCAAACTGAAGATAATTTCTGCAACTTATTTCTTCCTCCAAATTCTTGAAATCTTTAGAACCACAACCATTTGGACTAAAACTATACTGCAGATTAGATCAAAGCAGGCAAGTGTGAAGAAATTATTTATAACAAGAATTTAAACTTTTTAATAGAAAATGGAGTTTATCACAGACTTTAATGGAAAAAAACACACATGCCACAACTGTGTGCATGATTGAAGCAAATACAAAAATGAGCTTTAGTGATAAAATATATAAAAATAATAATGATAACCCTGGGACCTTTTCCCTTTTTTGTACACTTTTACAATCATAATCTCTGTGTAATAGGAAGGATGCAAAATGAAGAACATAGTTTAACTACAATGCAGTGTTGTTGTACTTTTGATAAGTAGCCTGGGAAGCATATCAGGTTCAGCTTAATATAAACTAATTCTTCCAACATAAAGGTAAAGACACTACTTTTACCATTATAGTAACTGGTAAGATGTGCAGACTTGGTGTCCTCTCCAATTTCGCCCTTTTGACGCCACTATTATGAAATTGGCATACCAGAATTGGAAGCAGGCTAGGAAAGTATCATAGGTAGTAGCATTCTTGTCTATATAATTCAGTTTAATAATAAGATCTTTATCAATGTAGTCAGTATCATTTATTAAGATGTTTTGGTAATCACAAATATATATCTGATACCTGACACCAGACCCTTGAGGATCATAGTGCTATATAGTCAAGAAATTACTGGTGCATTTCTTTTCCCCTTTCTGTTGTGTGTTTTCAGGGACACTGGCATGGCCTCGCTCAGATACAGGCAACAATTAGAAATTGTGGTGCTTGCAATTACAAAAATGGCTTTTAAATGACTGCCTACAATTTCCAAAGTGTTCTTGTAAACTTGGCTTGAAAAGTAGAAGCCAAGATAGTTTCCTAAGAGAGGTGTTACCATATATGCGTACTCTTTTTAAAGTGTCCCTATACAGGAATGGAATGCTAACTGTAATGAATAATCAGCTGTAGAATAGAAATATTCTAATAATTGCAGTGATTGATTAACCATAGTGTTTTGAACTTTGCATGTATAAATGAATGGGTAAATGAATAAAATATACAGATTGCAGTTGTAAAATACAAAAACATGACATGTGAGTGATGAAAGCAGGCTGCCAGTAGATTAATGCTTTTCATTAAGAAACTGCCTGCATATTCATTAGAGTTGGTCAATTACTTAAAAAAAAAATTCATCAGATAATTTATTTGATGAATTTTACCCTTATTTGTCAACTAATTTATTCAGCAAAAATGGTAAAATTAACTGAATAGTGCATTCATCATTAGTATTTGATAGTTCTAATACTTATTCAATTCTGTAGATTTGAGATTAATTCAGGCTTAGCAATATTGCTGCAATCAGTGCAGGAAAGATGCTAGGCAAAGCTCTTACTCTAGTGGTTTCCTTAACACATTCAGACACCTTTAATCTGGATTGTTCCTGTTGATCATATCTTTAATATAAAAGTAGTTTTAACAAAAGTAATAGACATATAGGTATAAGAAACTGAGCATCATTTATCATACCATTATTCCAATTTTAAATACAATGTACCTCCTGTTTCTTGCAAGGACTTTTAGTGGCCTTATTATTCTATATGAACTCCCTTCTCACTGAATGGCTTTAGAAGAAGGTTCTTCCGCTGCATGCCTTTTGCCACTTTGGATGATCTGGAAATAAACATGGCACAGTGGACAAATCTACACGTGCATTTGCTGTGGCACCAGCTTACTCATGAGTAAATTATTTGTGAGTAAACAATGCTGGACTAGCACCTACACATGCAGGGAAGCAGGAACAAATTTTCTGCCAACCTGCTTCTGCTTCCCAGGACCCTGCAATGGGCCCCTGTTGCCACTGGTGGCAGCTCCAGGCTGTGGCTGCAGCTGCCAGCAGCTGGCAAAACTCAAAAGCAGACCCATTCACCAGCCACTTCCAGCCACTTCCCTGGCCAGGAGCAGCATGCCAAGGGTACAAATAGCACACAGCAGTGCTCTCCTTGTTGCCTGTGCCTCCCCATGCTATGACTGCTCTAGCCCCTGCCCATGGAAGGGCCTGTGGAAGGGCCCACAACCGTCTCGCCCCTCCCAGCTCCTCCACACACAGCAACCACCTGGAAGGCCATCATGCACTATCCCAGGTCCACCACTGTGCACCTGCTGCCTCCAACCCATCTGCCTGCCCAGACCCCAGTAGGGATGCCACCAACAGGCTCCAGGATGCCACTGCCAGGGCCATCACCCTCCTGGGCATCCAGCCCCACCACCCCTGGGCCTGCCAGGCCAGCCAGGACACATCAGGCCTGCCAGGATGATGGCACATCATCCAGCACACCTGAGACAACAAGAAATGGCTGGAGGCCTTCAGGATGACTTGGGCCACCTTCCAGGATGGCACACAGCTGCTTCTCCCCACGGACACTTGCCTGGCCCTTGCCCTGCTGAAGCTGGCCTGCAGTACATTGGCCACCTGTTTGGCGTGAACAAGGCCACAACCATGGAAGCTGTCCTGGAGGTATGCAGCGCCCTTCAGGACATGCTGGCAGACACTGTGCTCTGAGTGCATGACCCCCTGGCAGTGGTGGTAGGGTTCTGTGCTCTGGCATTCCTCCAGTGCATTGGAGCCCTGGACAGGACCCACATCTCCTCACCTGCCTGCCCCACAGAGACCACCCCTATTACAGCCAGAGGGGCTTTCACTCTGTGGTGCTTCAGGCTGTCATGGACTACAATGGGGTCTTCACACACATGAGTGCCAGCTGGGTGGGCAGCACCTACAACACCCATGTCTTCAGGAACTCCAGCCTGCCAGGCCTAGTCAAGAGTGGGAGCTCCATGCCAGGGGTGCTGGACCTGCAGCTGGGCACCATGAAAACTCTGTACAATGTCCTTTGTGTGCTGTCCTGAGGTCAGGAGGCCATGGGGTGAGAGCGTTTAGGGGGCAGAAATCAGGGAGAAGCAGTCAGCACCCCAATCTCTGGCCATTCCCCTGCACACCACAGTGAGTGCAGTGGGAAAGGGACTCACCCAGAGGCAATAGCAGCCAGCACTCCCCCAGCTCAGGCAGCTTCCCCTCCAGGAGGTGGTGTCCTGGCCCTGTTGCAGGTAGCTCTAGCCTGCATGCAGCTGGGGTGAGTGTTGGGGATGGGCCCAGGGGTGGAGACGCCTGGGCAGCACCAGTCCTGAGACAGGGTCCAGGGTAGGGGCTTCTGGCTGTTGGAGATGGCACAGGACCTCTTCCCAGACCTAAGCAGGGGCCTTCTGTGAGGTGATGGGTAATTGCCAGGGGGCAGGCAGGGCTTACATTGGGGGCTGGGCAGTGGGCAGCACAGAGGCAATTGCCAGGGCCAGAATGCTGTCCTGCACTGAGCGGTCATTGTCCATGGTCTTCACTACCTGGGCCAAGATGGCATTTTCCTCCTGCAGTGCCTCCACCCACTTGTGCTCCAGGGCCAGGAGCTGTGCCCAGAACTCCCTGTCCACCCGCTCCCCTGCCTTCTCATACCAGTCCCACGTGTCCTAGTAGGCAACACCCTCCACCTGCCACCTGTCCTGGCAAGCTATGTCCTCCGCCCACCAAGACTGAGCATGCACTAGCTGGTCCTCCAATGCCATGACCGGGAGGTACAGGAGGAGGGTTCTGTCCTCTGTCCTCTGGCAGAGCCAGCATATCTGCAGGACCCAAGCTGTGGGAGGTGGCAACCCTGAGGCTGCATCCCAGCTGCCAAGTGCAGCCTCCCACCCCTTTGCAGCTGCAGGCCCTGTAAAGCAAGGAGAAGCTGTTTGCAACATTTCAGAGATAAGATGCTCTGTACCAGGGTCATGTGCTGTCTGGCCTCAGATCACGTGTGCACAGATGCCCAGGGGCCATGTTAAGTTGGGCAGGCAGGCCTGGGCCCAGGTGGCGCCATCTGAGCCCCCACATCCCCACTTGCTCCCTAGGGGATGGCGGACTACTGGGTAATGGTCACAGGCAGCCTGCCTCCCCTGCCCTATTCCTGGGGCAGGAGAGGCCAGGCTTCTGGCAGCACCTGCTGCCACAGCTCCAGACCCCACTGTCCTTCCACTCCTCCTGCAGTCCAACTGTTCTGCTGAGCTTCTGCCCAGCACACTAGCCAGGCTCAGGGGACACAGGGCTCCTGGATGACTGGGATGAGGAGCTGCCTGTGCCCCTGCCTTCCCCACAGTGAGCTTTTCTGGGAATGTGCCCTGGGGCAGCCTCCCCCCCAAGCTACCACTATGTCCCAAGCATTCCCCTGCTGTGTGTACCCCAGGTGGTGCACAAGGAGCTGTTTGCATGAACTAAGGGGTGCTGACCCATTAGGCCCTGCTGATGATGATGGCCATGATGACCCAGGCACACCTGTGCACCTGGCATGGGACCCTGAACTTCAACAGTGCAGGGGCAAATCTGGGCTGCCCTGCAACCTCTGCCACTGCCTGGAGGACTACCTGTGGCCACACTACAGGTCCCTTCCCTCCACAGCCGAGGAGGACATTGCCGCCATCATCAATGCATTCCTCAACCTGTGAGAGCCCTGTGCCCACCTAGATTTGGGGCCACTGGCTGTTCAGTAATGTTTTGCACAATCTCCTGCCTCCCTGTGTGCTGTGGGGTGGGGGAACCTGGGGCCAAGTGAGTGGGAGTGGGCTGGGTGGGTGATCGAGATAGCGGTATGGAGGGCCTTGCCCTCAGTGCAGGGATTATCACGTGGCCAGGGCTGGTGTGGCTGGTCAGTGACAGCATGTGGCTCCAGGGTATGTCCTCAGATGGCAGGACACCGTGGGTGGGTGCCCACC
>NW_017728993.1:30580015-30581799 GCF_001723915.1 Gavialis gangeticus | reverse complement strand
TGTGGCTCCAGGTTATGTCCTCAGATGGCAGGACACCGTGGGTGGGTGCCCACCTGGGGAACCCCCCAGGGAGGAGCTGGCACTGCTGGCGGCTGGTGGTGTCATGGTCAGCTGTGCGTCATGCCAGGGGCTAGGGCTGCAGAGTTGATCAGGTTGGCACTAGCCTGGGCTCCCCAAGCTGCCAGTGGAAGGTGCGGCCAGATAGCTTGGTGGGATGGGCTGCTGGATGCCTGAGGGGTCCTACCCCAGTGACATGTCACCATGGGTGCCAGACTGGAGCGGAGGCTCAAGAAGGCTATCTGTGCTGCTATACACAACACAACTGCAGCCTAGGTCCTCAGGGCATGAGGATGTCCATCAGTTGCCACATAAAGGACATGGACTTAATGGGCACTCCCCAACAGACAGTTGTAGTCAGTGATGGCAACCCACTGTGTCCGCAAGGCCTTGACATTTATGTGGCACTGCCACACCAACTGGTTGTACCCATGCTCTTGCATCCAGCCTGACAGCAGCGTTCCCACTAAACTGCATGGCATTCATGGCTGCGCACACCGCACAGCTTACAAGGAACACTGCCTGACAGCCCCTCATAGATGTGGGTGTTGGAGCACCCAAAAGGTTCAAACTGGCTCTGTACCTCTGCCTCTCCCCACAGCACCACGAGGTCACCAGTCTTCTCCATGGACCAGCTGGGGCTCTGGGTGGCTGGCATGGGCATTGGCAAGAATGAGGCCATCATAGGTCCCACACCATCTTTATAGACCTCCATGTAGCTGCCCTTGTGCTGCTGGGCCTGGACAGCTGCCTGCAGTACCCAGCTCAGGGGCCCAACATGGGACTGGCAGGCACGGGGCAGAGTGAATGCTCCACAGGTTCCAGCCAGGCTGCTGGGGGCAGGCTGCAGGTAGCTGGAGCTGGCCCTGGCAGCCAGAAACTGCCTGCAGCTGGGCCTGGGTGCTGGAAGGCCTGGCTGGAACCTGTAGCAGCCTAGAGCAACCTGCAGGCCTAAATGACATGGGTCTGGAAGCCACATACCACTGTGGTGCCAGGCAGCAATGCTGGGGCACAGACAGCCTGGGACAGCTGGCCTGTGGCCTGCCCAGGAGGACACAGTGGCCTGGAGTGCCCTCAGACTCCCTCCTGGTATGTCCCAGGTCCCAAAATGCCTGAAGGCTTTTAAAGGTCTGAGGCAGGGGCTGCCATACAGGCAGCTCAGCCCTGGGGCAGAAGAGGCTCCCAGCCTGGAGCCCTGGGGCTAGCCTCAGGACAGCCCCCCGGTGGCAAGGCTGACCTGGGTGCAAATTTGCTCCCAGGTCGTGTCTACATGTGTGTTACTGTGCAGTAACTAATCACAAGTAAATGTGATTTACTTGCAATTAGGGATTTTTACTGTGCAGTAAGCATGCACATGTGTAGACGTGTGTGCTTGCTGCACAGTGAACTACACTACTGTGCAGTTTAGCATCTTGTGTAGACACGTCCAGTGGCAATTAAATTGGACAATACTGCCATAGCTTTGATTGAAATACATTAGTTCAAACTGTAGTATTATTCAGCACCTGATAGTACTTGCTGTGCTAAATAATCATAAGCCTGAAGGCCCCCACCTTTACTCTGAACAAAAAGCAGATATTACCTCTAAGCAATAGCTCCCAATTCAAACTATTAAAGAAACAAAAAAATGAGATTGTGTCTCCTGGAGGTCCCAGGACCTGTAAATAAGAGCAAGGCCTTCCCCTGTACCCTTGTCCTCCCAAAGCCATCTTTAAGGTACTTGCTCC
>NW_017728993.1:30556305-30575015 GCF_001723915.1 Gavialis gangeticus | reverse complement strand
CAATTCAAACTATTAAAGAAACAAAAAAATGAGATTGTGTCTCCTGGAGGTCCCAGGACCTGTAAATAAGAGCAAGGCCTTCCCCTGTACCCTTGTCCTCCCAAAGCCATCTTTAAGGTACTTGCTCCAAAGCCCTTGCAAACATTTTGGAGAAAGAGGTGGTAACCACTAATTTCCATCACAAAGGAATCCCCTCCTGTCAGGTTATTACATTGAGAACAAACTCATCATACTCTGAAGCCTGAATGATCCTTGCAGAATGCCCCAGAACACAGTGGAAAAATAATCCACTAATTTGTCTAATGATTCTTTTCTCCTCTGTCCGCCCTAGAAGCCAGAAGGATTTCAGGCTACCTGCAGTGGCTTAATGGCTCTTAGTCTTCCTGATAGCTTCTTTTATTTAAAGCCTAACTCTCTATAAGCCATGTCTCCTTGCGAGTACTCACTCAGGGGCACTGGAGGGACATTCCACTCACCAAATACTTTCTCCATTATGGAGAAACAAATAAGCAAAGAAGATGAGGAAGATAGACTAGGTGCCGGCTGCACTTGTGAACTTCCTGACGCACAATTTACAGCGAACATAATCCACCAGAGTTTCCCTTAGCACCATACTTCCTTACTAGCTATGGAAAACATATCCAGTATTTTGGTGTGGGTAATGTAATGTTCTGCTTCAGTGTTTTATTCCTGAGAAAGTCAACGTATAGATGATTCATCTTCCTAAGTTTTTGTTCTTTTTAATGCTATTAGTGCTATTTTAGTTAGTCTTACTTTTGAAGTGTCCATTAAAAGGAGTCTATAGGTTTGCTTTAGACCATCTCCAGAAAGGGATAATATCATCTGTAATTTTTCTACGCATGAATTAGGAATGTCAATGGATGAGTGCCAGGGAAAATGCTGTGAATGTTGCTATCTCAGAAACGTTAGTGGGTGAATGCCATGGAAAAACTCAAGGGCACACATCTTTCATTCCAATAAGCATTTCTTTTCACTCTTCTCTTTGGAAAACTCTATTGTCTGTCCTAAAAAATGGTTTGTGGACTTGAGAGTCATTCAACTACAGGTCAGAAACAATATCATGTAACTTAGGTGATTGCCCCATGGCAGAAATAGTGACTCCACAAAATGACAGTCCCAACAAATAGTTTGCAAGTAATTCATGGGGGAAAGATGTTTGTATAAATAATGAATACAATACTTTCAAATAAGTAAAAAGAGTTGAAAAAGGAAAGAGACATCCTTTCCAGGACACTTGGTAAACCTGGGGAACATAGGTGACCTTCTGCCATCTGTATACATATACCAGCAATTGTAGTTTGCCAGAGGACTCAAAGTTTCAGCTAGTAGGGACCTCTCTGCTGTCTGGGATCACATAACTTAAAACATATTGATCTTCTTCACATCTGACAAAACTTTTCCCAGTTTATCCCACAATGCCCAAAATGCTAGGGGGAAATAAAGCAGGGCAGATGCCTGCAAAGCTCAGTCAATCTCAATTGAGAATTCCCCTATGCCAGATGCCTATGCTTCAGGTATTGCCTCAGGCAGCTTTAAATCCCCTATGCACTGAAACTGTGTAAAGAAGACTTATGAGGAGCCTGTGACTTAGCCCAAAATGGATACTTTGCATCTGGAAAAAAGGGACCGATTTTGTCTAGTATTGTTTTCTCTGTATTCCTCGTATGTATATGTATTAAGACTGACAATTCCTTGACTAGTACATTGACCAATATAGACCTTAGTCTTAAAACCCAATCTAAGTGGGCCAAACTTTATGGCAAGATGACATCACATGGCTATGAATACAGCTTTGTATCAGCACAGGAGTTACCTTTGGCTGCAGGATCAAGGTTAAAGAAAGGTATTTGGAATTAAGTAACCCAGTATTTAGCTTTGCATTGAGGAACTACATTAAACCCAAAGGCACTCAGAAATTATATGCTATTTAGTCCCCTGAAAAATGCAGAAATCAATTTATTTAGTTATTTATTTAGGTTTACCAAGGAGCATTCTCTACAATATTCAGAAAAATACTTATCAACTGTTAACTCTACATCCTGAGGTAGAAAAAAATTAAATATAGCAACACGACTTTATGTGAAAATGTATAGCTATTGAGACAGTAGTTCTGAAAGTACTAGCTCAAATTTGCACCTTTAAATAAGTGAAGCTACATAAACAGATTCATAAAATCTAGCATGTACTATTAAGGACCTTTCCTTTATTTTAATCTTTTATTTAAAAAAATTTGTTATCTTTTCCACTGCTGTATGAGACTACTATTGTATAACTAAAGTATATAAGGAGGTGTATTCATTTGGGAAATGGTAATGAGAGAAATCAGACAGGAGACAAAACCCAGACTGTTTGACTGCCAGCTTGCATGCAATTTTATGCAATTAACGTGGCATACATTTTCATTTTGAAGTTTAAACCGTTGTATTGTTAACAGGTTAACTCTATTCTACCCTGACTGAAATAACAATGCCCCACTTAATGTTGTCATTTTAGCCATCCATTAGTCAGACAGACAGACAAAAATCTTCCTCTCTCCATAGCAGAATTCAGACCATCACAGGACTCATTAATTCCAGCACTGATAATAACAGTCATTGAAAGGAATGCTACAGATACAGCTGTTCTGAACATCAGACATTTTTTGAAGGAGCCAAATTCAATATGATATATGTAAAAAATTCAAGTATATGTCTACAAGAGCAGCAGGAGAAATTTTTCTCATTCTTTTTTGTGAGATCTGACATCAGCATATAGATGGTTTCATCAATTATTGAGACAGAGACTGAAAAAGGAAAAGGGAATGATTTGGGGGCTTCATTTTTGAAGTTTGAATGTGAAGTGCTCAGACTGAATCAGAACTAGTACGTTTGAATTTTTAGAATTACTTTCTACTTTCTTATACTAGCTCTTTGTACACTAGAGAGCTTTACAGTCTGGTACTTTAAGGGCTTTAATACCTTTTGAAAGCTAGACAGTATCTTCAGTGTTTTATACTGGTATATCATATATGAAATTACACATTCCTTTTCTCTTCTGTAAATACATTTACACTCAAAATAGCCTCAAAGTCTCATTTTCAATACTGCAGCATTTATAAGGGGTAAAGTTGGATACTCATATATAGAACTGGGTACAAACAATTTTGGGAGATGTGGAGGACCAGAGTTAAGTTTCTGCTCAAATGAGTACTTAATTATTTATACAAAGTAGAATACCTCCACCTGGAATAACTGAAAGAGGGGCAGCCTGTAATAGCCTATAGCCTGGTGGCTAAATAAGCCCTAGGTTCTGTGAGTCAGGCAGAGCAGGACTGAACCTGAGTCTGCCATATCTCAAATGCATGCTCTTGTCCACTGGGAATATCGGCTATTCTGCTGTGGCTGTCTTTCTCTCTCTGGATTTGACCAGTAATTTTATCCAGGACTTGAAAGGTCTCCAGAGGAGTGTTGCTTTGAAACTGGCAGATTGCTGCAAGTCTAACTTTTGATGAAATAACACTGGGGGGGAAAGAAAAAAGGTTTAATCTAAAAAATTCTGAACAGTTCTAGTTCTGGGCAATTTCATTTTACCGGTTATTCTGATGCAGTTCTGTATAGGAAAGCATCATTGGAGACCTAATATACCTCTCTGTGCAATCATATTCCAGAACGATGTGATCTTTTAGTTCCAAAATTTGACAACTGGCGCACAAACTGATGGAGCAAAATCTCTTTGGCCACTAACCTTTTAGTTTTATCACCTTACTCATACTGAATCATACCCTTACTGCACAAGTGGACAGACTGATTTAATGGAGTGAACTGCTATTCAGCTTAAGTAGAAATAGCAGAATCAAGCAGTTACTTTGCATGCATTATTTTTTTTGTATTTTGTAGCATTAAAAGTTCAACTCAAAATAATTATTGTTCTTCACTAAATACAGTGTTTCATAAAATGCAAAATGCTAACAATATATTTACATAAAGATAAAACACTAAGTTACACTACCATTTTGTAAAATACTCCTATTTTAACAGTGGAATTAAGGACCATTTTTACATTTAGCAGTTGCTAAGCAATATGCTATTAGCAGAACTCCAACAGCTTGGAGCATTTAGCATTTTAAGACCTACGTGATCATCTTTATATTATTACTCAGTTTGCAAAATACAGTTAGTAATCAACATGGAACTTTGTAATTTGCTTAGACAATAGCAGTGCTGTTTTTTCAGTACTTTTCTAGATCTTAGCTTTGTGATAGTACCAAAATTTAAAAGAATCTAGAAAACATTGAACATTAATATGTATAAGGTCACATTATTTCTTGCTACAGAGTATAGGGAGAATTAAAGGAAATTACACTGCAGTGACTCCAGAATAACTGACATGAGACAAAACAGCAATACCCTTGCTCTATCCAAACCCACAAACCCTCATAGCCTAACTGTTTTTTACAGAAACCTGCACAACCCAAGTTGTCAACTTTCTCTTCTCTGTGGAAAGAGAGGGTAGGAAAGCCAAGAGATAGGGAGGGAGACAGTTGCATGCATGTTTCTAAGGGAACCATCCTAACTGAATAGAGGAAGACTAACAAATAGCTATGGCTGCTTCTCAGATTTTTCCAAGTCACTCTGAAATAACTATGTGATGAATTTCTTGGAGTTTGCCATGTACAGTGTCCCTCACTATGAGGTGTTTTCCCCCAGAAGGAAATGACTGATGTCATGTTAACTATGACATACGTAATATAAAGACAATAACTAAAAGATAGAGTGTGACGTAGAGCATTGTCTATTCTTACCTGTGAATCTAAAGTGACTTCACTATTACTCTAGAAATCACAGAAAACTTGGTGTCACTGGAGTCAGTGGAGTTTTACCATTTATTTCAGTGGAGGCAGGATTTCATCTTAGATTTCTAAATTTTCACGTACCAAATATTGAAGACCCCACAAAAAGGAGTTTGGTGGACAAATCAATATATAGCACTCCTACAACCTTAAGCAAAATGCACATAGTAAGCCAACTGATTAATACCCACAAGCTACCAACAAAAGATGGAATATTTTATGCACCTTGAGCTTTTGATGCATACCTGATATGGAGATGCCCACTCAACAGATATTAATCTGTTAACTAAGCCATGGAACTAACTCAGAATCCAGAAGTCCAGGATGTCTTCTGGATTTGCAACTTCTTGGAGGAATTTCAAATGACATTGGTTCATAAAGGTAGTCAGTCTTCATCTGTAAAGAATACGTTATTGATGCTATCTTTGTAGTTTTCCTTGTTTAATGGTTTTCTAATTCAACATACCTTTATTTTCTTCTTGCTTACATACAAAGCAGAAGAATCACAAATATACCACTGCTTGTATATGTTACTTGACTGTAAGAAAGGGGAAGCTGATTATGCTTTTACAAATACTTTTTGGAATTAGAAATGCTTTGTAGATTATGTAGACAGAAAGGCAAAGTCTGTTCCTATATTATCCTTACTCTTTGGCCAAATGTGCAAGGAATTAAATTACAAGAGACAGATATAAAAAACAATGAAGAAGCAGCAAAAACTGGTTTTCCAAAGCACCCAGTGCTCCGGGATGCTGAGCTCTGGGAGTTCCTTCTGAAATCCCTGAGTCAGATGAGTCAGCTGTATTCAGCACCATGCATATTTGGGGATTGTGAAGCTTTCATATGTGTACTTGAATTTAAAGGGAGTTAAATCCAAGGTTTCCTTCATGAAATAACAAGAATTAAGTTGCCACAAACCAAGCAGCACTTGGCTTTTATGAGTGTACATTACAATACCCTCTTCCCCATTTTTTGCCAGGAGACTGCAGTTTCTAGACCTGATTTCTCTCTAGGGAATATTACGGTTTCTCTTTTCTCCATTACAGCACATGGTGCAGAACAGCAAACCAAAACAGCAGAAGAGCCCTGTTAGGACATGCAACAGTTTTGTAAACCATTCAACACATCAGTAACATTGATACCAAACACTGGAGAACTTTAGCATAGCACACCAACCACATACAAACATTCAGTTTCTCCTGGGAGAGTCGCTGCTCTCTCAGGAGAAGTCATGAACGTACAGATGTTCAGGATTTTTCTCCCAAAGCAAAGATGGTCACTCCAGGAGGAAAATGACCTGGCAACAACCAGGGTTAAATCACTCCCAGGAGAGTTTCTCTTGGGAGAGTGAATGCCTGTACAATTTCTCTTCTGAGATAAGCCACAGCATAGTTCTCTAGCATCTCCACGAGACAGTGTGTTGCTCACTGGACTCTACTGCTCTAGCTGAGCAGGGAGCAGAACACAACTCCTTCACAATCCCTACATTGTGCTGCAGAGAGACACAAGCTGACCCTAAACCATCTTGGTCAGCCAATCAGGGCTTTCCTGTGTACTGCTGCCATCTGTCGCCAGGCAGACTGAAGGAGCCTGAAGAGTGCATTAAGACATGTACATGGGGTCTCCTGGCTGTGCATCATCAGCAGCCTGCAAGCTCTCTGCTTTTCTGGGGCTCAGAACAGCATTCACATGTCTCTTCAGGCATCTCTGCATAAGTGTTTTATACCAGGAAAACAAACCTGGGAGAATTCTCTCGGTTCATTTGAATGTGTGTATGCAAGTAGTGTAAATTCCTCATTTGACTGGGGAACATAGCTCTTTTGATGAGATGCCAAGTATTTTGTTGTCACCTACCCTGGATTCCTCCAACAGGCAGAGGTGCAAACTGAGAACTGTTTTAAAAACAGCTGAAAGATTTGTCAAAAGAAAAATTTGACATTTTTTATAAGACACTTTTTTGAGCATGTTCCCTTTCTTACACACAATATAAAGGAAGCCTATGCAGTTTGATGCAATTATTTTTTATGAATGGAGTGGCTGAAAATATTAGAAAACAGGACAAAAATCTCTTTAAGAATTTAATAAATCGTGCAAATTACTGTGTATTTCAGAAGTAAAGCTCACCCTCATTACACTGTATTACTATCTCCTATGAGACTGTCTCAGTCATACTGTATAATAATTAAGTTCTGATGGCAGACTCCAGTGAGGCCAGCGTTGCCTTCTTCCCTCCCCTTGATATATACAATTTATTCCCACAAGAATAAATTGAAGAATAAAATTATTATAATTAATGGTTATTACCTTAATGCATAGGGCCAAATCATATTACCCTGTACAATAAACAGAGTAAGTAGTCTTTGTGTAAAGGAGTCCTAATAGAATCAAGAAGTAGAGCCCTTTACCATAGTGCTACAGGCAAGCACAACTTTAGAGGTTCCTGTAGTCTGTTCCATACCTATGCAACTGAACCCCCACAGTTCTGTAGCTTTTCCAGCCGTGATTCTCAAGGGGCAAGAAATAAGAGGCATTGGCCTATGGGTCTTGATACATTAAAGTCAATCTGTTTCATTGACTATGATGGTCTATGAGAGAGATGTAGTTAGCCATGTTAGTCTGAAATCAAGTAGAAGACATGGTAGATTTGCACCTTATAAAAGAATCTAGGCCATGTGCTCTGTACCATAATTTTAAGATTTCTGATTTTACTGCCAATTTCTGAATGCATCCTCTATACATACTGTATTTTGATCACATATTGCCCTACCTTTTTGGAATTGTTTTAATAAATATAGTAGGTAGGCTACGCAGATTACAGGGTGTACATCAAGTTACTTGATCTATTTTTCACCAGCAAATATATGATAAAATTATGCTTACATATAATTATACACAACTACTGACTTACTGATAATTAACTTTGAAAAACTGCTGGTTTAGGAGATATTATAGATTACTATTTTAAATGTAAGTAGCTTCAGAAAATCTCCCATGATCAGTGCAAGTGTAAGGTATTCAATGAAGGATTAATTCCCTAAACTACTAATCAGCTCTATCTCCCATCTTATCAAATTGTAAATACATTATGCTGTACTAAAGTAGGCACATGCAGCTAATTAAAGCAGAACCTGCATTTAATATCAGATCCTGGTAACCACCCCCACTCCCCCCTCCCATCATTAAAAAAAAAGTTCTGAGAACATATACAGCAAATGTTCACAAATGAAATTGATACCTTAAAACTGATGCTGCACTTCTGTAGTGTAGAAAATAAAAAGGAAGAAAAGGGTGGGGGGATACACAATCTTTCTGGAGGAATGAGTGGGGGACATATTAATTCTATTCAGTCTACAGCTGTAAGCCCACAGGAACCAACCAAGGGATTACAACCAAGCATCTACAAATAGAATCTGGAAAACATCCAGCTGGAATTTAGTTCATTTATTAACATTTTTAATAGATTCTGATGTTAAATGCCGCAAACCAAAATAAGTGAAAAAAAATGAAGAAAGCAAAGACATACATATTGTAAAAGGAATGTAGTAGACATTTAAACACAGAAGCTCAATGAAGCCTATGCAAATAAGCAAAGGTTTAAAACTCTAACTGAGCATGTTTTGTAAAACCTCTCTCTCAGTTCCCTTTTCTGCATCAAACTCAAATAAGGTACCACCGTCATAAAACAGGTTTTTAAAAAAAAACAAGCCTCATTAAGAAATACTTTTCAGTGAAACACACACAAAATGTAACACACAGTGCCCAGCAAGGAACCTTTCAATGAAAGTTATTTTTTAATTTCTTTGTGTAAAATGTAAAGTTTTTTTTATACTACTCCAAAAAAGAGACTTAAGCATATAGGATGCTATTACTCTGGGGATGTTTTGGTAGTACTGGGCAACAAAAGACCCATCAAGATAGAGTAGATATAGTGTAATGGAAGGCCATAGGGTCTTTGGGTCTCTTTTAAGGTGTGGGAGAGAAGAGGAGGGGGGAATCTCTTTTTCCCCCGCAACATCTGTACTTAGAAAAAAAAAAATCTGAGAAAGAAATCTAAGAGATTTACCAATAAAATCAATAAACATTTGCAGACTGCCGTTAGTGATACTGTTGAGATGTGGTAGAGTTACAGTCCTATTTGATCAGTGTTTATTACAGAGCTCATGTTTTTTTAATATAAGTAGATCAGAGAGGATTTTTTCCCCTCAACAATGCGTTCTATAGATTATACATACACAATTCTTTTGGAAGTTGGACAATTATCCAACTTCTTTTATTTAAACATGCAACTGGTATTGAAATCCAAAAACAGATCAGGTTGAATGAAAAAGTAACATCATATTTTCCCCCAGGTTAATCTGCTGGCTTTTGGTGTGATTATTTACAAAGTATTTCGACACACTGCGATGTTAAAACCTGAAGTTAGCTGTTATGAAAATATAAGGTAAGTTTCTCTTTTCTCTTTTGCCCTTTAGTCATTTTAAATGCAATCAGAGACGAAAGTGATCACTCTAAAATAATTTGAGCCCTCTCAGGGTTTTTTCCATTTCTTAGAGAGTTATTTCTCAGTTATCTCTTCAAATTTCTTTTAGGCTTGATCTTACTTCTCAAACAGTCCCACTGAAAGCGGTCGGGCTGTATGAGGAGTATACAGGCACCAAATAGAATGAGTTTCAGAATCCAGCCCTTTATCAATAAGAAGGGGAAAACCAATAATTGGGTTAAAGAAATAATTTTCCAACTCATTTTTGAGTTTCCAATCCTATCCCTCCTACTCAGGTAAAAACTGATTTCAAGAGTTTTGCCTGAATCAGGACTGAGAGATTTGTCCTTAAGAAAAGATGCATATAATAAATATCTGAAGAAGAAAACAAGGTGAGTTCTTGGCGATTCACTTTATTTATGAAGAAATTGTACAGTGGGGTTCAGTACTTCTGTGCTTTTTTTTTTCCCCAGGATTTTTACTTTGCATGCTGCTATGATTTTTCCATCAACTCACTCTCTTTAAAACTGATTTATAGGGACCTTGAAAACCATTTGTACAGGAAAAGCTGAAGTGTACTACAGGGAACATTGAAAACAACTTACTGTTTGTGTTGCTTAGAAACACTCCTGCAGTTTCAATGCATTGCACTAGATTTATAGTTAGGATTTAGCAATTGTTTGATTGATTACTTTCTCTTATTCCTCACCCTTCATAGCTTCATGTAGTGAGCTGGTTTTAATGAAGTTAAGAATTATTCATTTTCCTCTGAACAATGCTAAAAATGTCTATTGCTCAAAGGAAGTCCTGCAATGACTAGGCTAAGAATGAATAAGAAAGTAATCAGTGGTTTCATTTCCAAGACAACACACTGTAATTTGCTGGAGTCTGTGAGCAGAGCTGTACAATATGTTAGCAAAAATTACAGTCAATCAATTTATATAATATTAAGGCATCGGTATTCTGACCCTGAAAATATTTAAAGCTATTTGTGTTGTAAAAGCATTTCTTTTAAAGAGAGAAGTCTAGTTTTACAGCTGGCACCATCTTCTATATTAAACATGAGAGGAAGCCGTAAGATCTCTTTGATGTCATGCACATGTGCTGACCTAAGAGCATACTGTACATTTTTCTCCAGGTTTGGAGTGGGGGAGATATTTCATAACAGACATATGCTTTACCTTGGGGAATTACTCTAACAGTAGATTTAAAATCAAATCATATGGCACTGCAGTACACCAGAGAAAACATATCTGAAGATTAAGAAAGCCAGTGTTTTAAAGTCATGCAGCGTTAGTCTCATACTGTTCTATCATTACTGTGTCAGCATATTCCTGTAACAGTCCTGCAGCATACCCGAAAGGGCAAACCATGTAACTGCACGTTCGCAGGTCTTCACAATTGAGGAAATGCCTATGAAGCATTAGTCATTCAAATAAGTGATTAAGAAAAGAAAAGAAAAGAATACATGATACCCTGATGGTTATGTTTTACCTTGACCTAGGTCTTGTGCCCGGGGCGCTCTTGCTCTCCTGTTCCTTCTTGGTGCTACCTGGATCTTTGGGGTCCTCCATGTGGTCCAGGGATCAGTGGTCACTGCCTATCTTTTTACAATATTCAACGCATTCCAAGGGATGTTCATCTTCATATTTCTCTGTGTTTTATCTAGAAAAGTAAGTATCATCTTTCCTTTGGGAAATTTTTCATGCAAATATTAATATAGATAATCAGGAGCCCCATTCTGCATACTGAAGTCATTAGGGGCTTGCTTCCGTACAGGAAGTTACTCGTGTGTGTTTCCAGGATTGCAGGTCATACAGCACCAAGTTTTAAAAAACTGACAGCGCTGAAGTCAATGGGTATTTTGCTATTGACTTCAATAGGAAAAAAAACCCAGGTTCTTGCCTTATATATTTTTCCCAGGATTCAGATCTTCAAAACAACATATTTCTGAATACAAATGTTTATTACTATCACAAAATAATTCTTCCGGTAGAAATATAGGCTGGGAACTGGACTGTACAGATGGTTCTCCAGCCCCATGGCTGGAGAGCTTCACAAGCAAACTCTCCAGCCCCAGGGCACTAGCAGGCTGCTCCCTGGACCACTTCCACCCTTTGGGGAGCCCATTAATGATAGCCTGTCCTCTCCCTTGCCTGGAAAGGGGACAGGTATCAAGTGGCAATTGGCAGCTGCTGAAAAGACTCATTCCTTGCACTCCTCTTGGCTGAACTGGAGGAGTGTGAAAGGGGCAGGGAGTGTTTAGCCACCATGGCAAGAATCTGGGAGCAGCTTGCCTCACCCCAGGGTTGGCCCTGGGCTGCGTGCCTCCCTGGGCTGACCCAGAGGAGTGAGGAGTGAAATGAGGGCAGTGCCCTGGGGAGCCTTGCTGCTGCAGCACACCAACCTGCCTTGCCCTGCTCCACTGCAGGTCAGCTGGGTGGCAAGGGGAAGATGGCAAGGCTGGCACCTGGCTTGAGGAAAACCCACAGCCGAGGTTCCCGCTCGCTTCCACTTTTAAGTCATCACCTCAGCCACTCAACTGAGCAGTTCCCCATGCCTGGCCCCTGGTCTCTCCAACTTTTAAATTGCTGGCTCACTGTTCCCCCAACCCTCCCTCTGGCAGGCGGATGCAAGGGAAAGCTGTCCTGACTGAGAGTCGGGCTTGCAAACCTGGCTCACCAACCCTGTCATTCAGCTGAGTTGCATTTGGCTCCTGGGGCCTGGCCTGGGAGCTGCGTGGCTAAACCCTCACCTGCTTCTCACACCAGGAGCTCTGGTGTGAGAAGAAGGTGGGCAGCAGCTTGGGCTGCTCTTCCCCCTCCCCACTCATGGATGGGGAAGCAGCTGACCCCCATGCCTTTTCCAGCCCAGGATGACCCCAGTCTCGGGAGGCACAGGAACCTTTCCTCAAGCTCCCAGGTGATTTTTCTCCCAGAATGGTCATTTTTGCTCCAGGAGAAAAAGCTTGAACATTTGCACACTTTTGTTTTCTGCTGGGAGAATGGTGATTCTCCCTGCAGAAACTGAACATCTGTACATGGCCTCATTGTCAAAACGCACCACAGTACAGATACACCAAGGGGTCATTTAAAAGGTTAAAAAAGCTGGTCTTCAGCCTTTTCAGTTAGGATCTGGGTTGGGGCTGAGTGGCCTAACCTGTAGCATTGTATTCTGGGGTAATGTAAGCTTCTTAATTTTTTCCTAAAGTCAAAAGCAGCCCTACAATATTTAACAAATGTAAAACTGAGTAGACGGTACAGTGTAAAATGAATTAAGCATGCATTAACCTGTGAATAAATCTATGTCATGTTTGAATTCGATCTTTTTTATTTCAGATCCAAGAAGAGTATTATAGGTTGTTCAAAAATGTTCCTTGCTGTTTTGGCTGCTTAAGATAAATGGAAAGAAAATATGCATGAGCAGCACAATGGAAGACGGGAGTAACCTAGACATTGTTATTGTTATTATTACAGAAAATATAGCATTGTGAAAGTATGAAATGACCTAGTGAACATTCATAACCCTTAAGTGAATTACTGTCTCTCCAGTATAGTCCTTGTAATCATGCACAGCATTTCTACTGTACTGTGTACGTTCAGGATACATATACAAATCAAGCCGGATTGCTGTAAAACAAACAGAAGACTAAGGAAAAGGAACTGAATCCCTACAGGAACCAGAGACTCTTTTTGTAGCTTAGGCTTTATTTCTAATATTAGAAATATCTGTAGTTCATGAGAGAGAGAGAAAACTAACTGGCATAGCAGATTTTATGAATTGCTTTGCTAGTGGAAACATGCCCCCTGCATTTTTGTGGTAATAAGCTTCTTCACAACATATTGTATATGACGATCTGCAGGGACTGGGTTCCGTTACAGCATTAACAGATAAAGATCTGCTTGAAACCGGACTTTGGGGGGAAAAAAATTATTTAAAGGAGATTGAAAGAAGGTTTGGGGTTTAATATAATTTACTCATCATGTTCAAATATATATTTGTGTATTAATCAATTCTTTATTTTTTTAACTTTTAGGGAATTGTTATGAGGGCAGGGCTGATAAAATAGCTTGGAACAGCCATTTTATAAGTAACATTTATTTTGTGGAGCCCATGACAAATCTTTGATGCTTACTTAACAGTTGAAAACTGTGATATACTACATCTAGCACCACGACTTCACATACTGTAGGAAAGAGATGCCATCTCAAGTTGGCACTTCATAGAAATATTGATGACCTTGCTCTTATTGGTTAAATTAAAATAAATTACATGGTCTAAGCAATGCAAGTGTAAAATTAAGGGCACATGCTGCAGTTTCAATGTAAAATATATTGTAAATATAACAAACTCTCTGCTAATAGCTTCCTTTATTACAAGCAGCACTCTTCTGTTCTGCTCCTGATCCAGCAAACGTTCAGTCCTATTTACTTAAATTTAAGAATATAAGAAGTCCTTGAAATCAGTGGGACTGGTATTGTAAGTTTTGCAGGATCCAGACCTAAGTTGTTGCATCAGAAAATCTAAAATTGTGATGCAATTCATTTTCGAAGCTGTGCTGTCATTTCATCTTTTTAAAGTCCTGGCCATGTCAGCCCCCTCAGTTCTCATTGCTTTCTCAGGAAATAGTCAGGACCTTTGAGAAGCAGGCCAAACATTATTACCAGTGTGAGCATTGTAAATATATAGCTGTTTATAAGTTTTATTTATACCAAAAAAATCTTTTTAGCCATGGTCAAATTTGTTTGGCTTGTATCTACTTTCCTTACAAAAAAAACCTTTAGTTACAGTATGTGCCTTATTAAAGATATTGTATGTCTCTGCCAAAATAAGGAAGCTCAAGTGGTAATTTTATTTATTCCTCCCAGAAAGAGGTAATTGCTGTTGGTCACCTGTATATAAAATATGTTAATAAACTGAAGAGCTTTTGCTTTACTATTTCACCATATTTTCTTTAGTTAATTAAAAAATAAAATAAGTTTTATAGCTTTATATTATTTTGTCTGAATGTTTTTCTGGATCTGCTTTGCTAGCTGTATTTTTTTTCAAGCTGTGGAAATACACAGACACTTATACATGTGTTTCATAGGCATGTCTATTAATCCATTGTCATTAATCTCATACAAAAGTACAGTCTGTACTAAACTTTCCTTAGCAAAGAAACACCTCTGCTAACTGCAAAATGACTTCCATAAGCTCATTGAGACTGAAAAGTTACCTTTGAAAGAGACTATCTGACAAACTGTTTGGGTTACAATAGACTTTTTAATAAAAGAACTTCTAAGGCAAATTTCTGTTCTCCAATCCATGGATCAGATCTTCATTATAATATTCTACTTTCTTTTCACGCAGTGATGAGAGTATTCACCTTTTAGTACTAGATTTGCTAAGAAGGATCCAGGAAAGTAAAAAAAACCAGAATATTTTGTCAAGATACATCATGTGGCTCTTAGAACATTTGTCAAACTTCAGGAGCTTCGGGATAATATCTTGTCCCTACTAACGCACTAAAGACGAATGTAACTTTTAATGAGTATCTTTGTCTCCCTCCCAGCATAAGTCACATTTCAGTAAAAAATCTTCCTTCACCATTCCCTCTGCAGAGAGAGCCCTTCTCTCTTTTTGCGTCACGCACCAGGCCTCTCTATGACCATTTGGAAATAACGCTTAGACACGCAGTGAGATAGCCAGTCTCCCATTTACTATTCCAGCCTGTTTTTCTGTTCTTCAGTCTGTAGCTGTCTGTGATATATGCCAGATTCTGTGACAGGTACATACTGCTACTGAGGGGCAGAGAGGGGAAGAACCAAGCAACAGGGGCAAGATGATCAAGTGAGCCAGCAGGATAGATAAGTTAGTTTCTGGCATGATGGAGCCATGAGCAAACTAATCCTGAACAAGGCCCAGCTTTCATAGAACACAATGCCTCCACTCTCACTGCCCTGAATCCCTTGGAAATTAGCTAATCCCTAGTTACATCTACCTGAGAAATAGCCAATTTCCTATGGATTAATTTGTTTAATTAATTTTTTGCTATTCATTTGTTTCACTTGGGTAGTTCTTGCATGCAGAGTAATTACTGTTGTGAATATTCAGCTAACCAATGAGTTTGCCAGTAGCCTCCTGTGAGAGATTGGCTTAAATTTTACAGAGCTTTTTGAAGGACACTTCCACAATAGATTAAAAAAAAAAAATTATTACTCAGAAGGTGCATCTACACATGCATTTGATCCCGGATCAGTTTACTCATGAGTAAACTATTCACAAGTAAACACTCTGGGGCAGTCACCTATACATGCAGGGAAGCCGGAGCAGATTTGCTGCTAATGCAGCAGATTTCCTGCCCCTGTAATGAGCGCCTGCTGCCACCAGGGGGAGCTCTAGGATCTGCCAGTGCCACCCCTGCTGTCGCAGAGCTGGCGCTGGGAGATAGGGGTCTCCTAGCTCCCTGCTCCCCAGTTGTGATGGTGAAGCAGATGCTGGTAGGTAAGGATCTCCCAGCCCCCACTCCCCAATAAGATCTTGGAGTAGAGGGCTTGGAGCTCCCTGCTGCTGGGGTAGGGGGACATAGTTCCCGCCTGGGCTGTGGTGGTAGATCCCACCCCAGCAGCAAGCAGCTCCCAGGGGCAGGAAACAATCTTCTGCCCCCTAGTGGCCAGCTGATCAGGAGCAGATTTTCTCCCAGTCAGGCATCTATGTAAGTGCTACTGCACCATTAGTAATTGAAAGTAAATTTGCTACTTGCATTTGCAGGTAGAAAATGTACTCGTGATTAGTGGGGTTTATTGTGCAGTAAGCATGTGCATGTGTAGATGCACGTGCTTACTGTGCAGTAAACTATGCTACTGTGCAGTAAAGCATCTCCTGTAGACACACCCTGAGAGACCCCAATCTTGCAAATTTAAGTGTCCATACAGGCTTTGTAGGATCATACCCTTACTGAATGGAAAGTGCTTTATATTTAAAGATAGGTGTAACAACAGGATCAAACTGGGTGCATATACACATGCAATTCATTTAAAGCAATAAACTGAGCTTTAGTAAACAGCATCTACATATGCACCCAGGACAGCAGCAATTTGAGCAAGAGCAGAGCAGCTTACGCCAGGGTCAGGGCACCAGAGTTCAGCCCTGGGCTCCGGGGTAGCAGCACTGGGCAGCAGAGGGGCTGACTCGGGCATGAGGGTGCTGAAAGTGTGGAACAGTGTGACTAGGTGGCAGGCAGGAGTCCCCCACCCCCGTAATTTACCCCCAGGGTCAGCATCTACATTTAATCATAGTGCATTTAATCATAGTAAATTATCCTCAAATAAGATAGTACTGTCACTGGCAGTACTATCTTATGGTGGCATTAGTGCTATCCTACTGTGGCCTAATAATATCATACATCTAGATGCTGATGCTTTACTCCACAACTAGTCTACACCACAGTTAAGCACACATGTAGATGTGGCCCCTGTGTTGTTTTATTCATCACTGGATACATCTGAAATGGAAAACTAAAATCATTATCAACCAACACATCTTAATCTATTAGAAATAATGAGATATGAATAATAGAACTAGCAAAGAATCTATGGTTTGATAGGATACAAATAAATAAATCATGTACTCCTTATAGATGGCCTGCATGTCAAGTCATAAATTAGTACTTTTTTCTCTTGTACTTTTTTTATCTTCTTAGTGGCAATTTCATAACTATTATTCTGGGTTTAGAGTCATTACAAGAAAAGTGCCATTTGCTTACCTCAGATTAAATTCATGGAATGCAAGAACCAAGAGAAATAGTCAAGTGAAAAAGAGCATTTGGATATTGTCCAGGACTTTCTAAAGAAGCTTGTGTTCAGGTGAGTTGAATGAAATGTACAAACTGCTTTTCCAATAAGAAATCTGCATGTCCTGTTTCTCTGGCCAACTGATAACCGGTTGTCTGATTTGGGAAGGAAAAGCCTTTTTTTAAGATCTTTTCAAACAATGAGATTCTGAAAGGTGTATGGCACCTCCAGGTGGTCCAGCAGGCAAAAACACCAGTGAAAAAGACAGATAAATGTAATGTGTTAATATTTAATTTTGAAATCATGTGCTTGCTGGGAGAGGGTTCTATTCCAACCCTCCAAAAGAGGTGCTTATGACAATACTAATATTTGGAGGTGTGCTATAAAACAGAAGCAAATAAGAACTAGATGGAGAAGGAACTGTTTATTCTGAAAATAAATTATTCCTTTCTCATTCCTCAGTGCACTGAAAGTAAATTTCAAAGCAGCTGCAGCATTTGGGGTTAATTATCTTCACAGTGAGATTGCAAGAGCAGAGCAACACTGCAAAGCAGACTCCCCTAATCATTGCCTGCTGTGAAAAAACAAGTCCTGCCACCCCTTAAGTCCCACTTGGCAAGCATGGACATTACATTTACAATACTCTATTAATATGAAGATATTTATTTATTTGGGACACTACATTATTTAGAAGGGAAAAGTAATTATATTTGCAGATTCCACATTCCTCCCTCCCATGTCCCACTCTGAGTGATTATTTTCTATTTTACATATAAATATTCCCTACATAAATTCTGTAGCTGCAAAGTGGCCTGCCAGAACACAAAGTTCTGCTGATACAGAGCCTTATTCAGGATAAAGTTCTCAGTTTCACTCACAGAGATTATTCTCTCAGTTGTATGGATGTGTAATCTTCATAGGGCACATCTACACGTACATCTTACTGTGCAGCAATAAATTCTGACTCAGATCACACCAGAGTTTATTGCTCCTCAGTGCTGCATTTACATGTGCACCCAGGACTGCAGCACGTTGAGCCGGATCAGAGCAGCCAGAGCTGGCAGGGAGCCCAGGGGATCAGCCTGCCAGCCTGGGACTGCTCTGACCCAGCTCAACATGCTGCAGAGGGCCAGCTGGGGCCCAGCCAGCTGGGTCAGTGTCTACTCATGAGCTGCTGCGCACGAAAAAAACCAAAAAATCTTTGCAGCAGGTAAGACGTATAGTTA
The DNA here is from genome assembly GCF_001723915.1 of Gavialis gangeticus. Classification (NCBI taxonomy): domain Eukaryota; kingdom Metazoa; phylum Chordata; order Crocodylia; family Gavialidae; genus Gavialis; species Gavialis gangeticus. The sequence goes on along the minus strand of NW_017728993.1, from coordinate 30,556,685 downwards.
CATTTACAAGTTCTAACCTGCTACAGAGTTTATTCATTTCCTGAGGCTTAATAAGACCACACATATAGATGCCAAGACACTTACTGAAGAACTTAATTAGGCAACTCTGCAGTAAACGTCTCATGTAGATGCACCTATAGGGTACTTAATACTGTCTTCTTTTATGGGACTGCAAGAAATAGAGAGAGAGTTTCATTATGAAACAGGTATAAGAAACCTAGAAAATCCCTAAGAACTGGCCCTCAGCCTCGAGACAGTGTGGGCAAGTCCCTGCCCTCCATTTCATATCTGCTTATCCCCAGAAGCAGGTGATTTGAATGACACATGGTGCTTTTCTGAACTGCCATGACTGGGCAGTTAACATTAGGGGCTATAGGCTG
>NW_017728993.1:30554094-30556294 GCF_001723915.1 Gavialis gangeticus | reverse complement strand
TCCGACCCTTAATCTATGAATCTATGAATCTATGAATGCTGCATCATGTGCATGTGCTCATTCTGGTGCAGCAGGCAGCAGAATGAGCATTGCCCCTGCTAAGCAGAAGAGTTCAGAGCACCTCTGCCTAACAGCAGTGTCTCTAAATTTTTTTTTACTTGTATTATAGTAGCCCTCACTCTCCATTGTTGAAATCAGGAATCTTTTCACCCAGTTGCTGTACCCACATATATGTAGGTGGGATGTTAAAGCCTAAATGGCAAAGGTTTCAAGGGAGGAGTTAAGATGGAAGAGGAGGCTAGCTAGCTTCCTGTGACTGGCTGGGATACTGCTTTTGGTTTGTTTCAGACATGCACAAGACACTCGCTTTGTCACACTGAAGCTCAGGCTATCAAAATGAGAATGCTACCCCCAGCAAATCAGAGCAAAACACTGCTTTTTTTATATAGAACGAAGTCTGTAGGGTAGACACAAAAAGGGAATTGCTGTGTGCTGATACTCCATTTAACCATGACCAAAATGTCAAATGCAAACGTGCTAGAGCATTTCACAATATGTACAGCTCTCTACCTCTCCCTATGCATAAAGGATACAAACTGTGCCGAGCTAACTTAGCCATCTACTTTCCAACTTCAGCAGAGTTGGAAGTACTTTAATCTATGCTGTTCAGACAAATTCTCCATGGTAAAGCTTTACACATCATTGCCTTGTGAAATACAATCCTATCTCTTTAAAGAGATTCAAGCAAACAGTTCTACAGTTGCTACAGTTAACAGTTCCTAGTAGCCATAAATGTTTTGAGAGATTTACAATAAGGAACAATTTTAGCAAGCAGTAGGAATTTCTGATTAGTACTGCTCAGGAATTTTTTTGATCCAACAGGCTTTCATTGGAAACTGCTGATTCATCAAGGCGAATATTTTGCTAAAACCCCTTTGTTTCGACAAATTGCTGATAAAACAGGCATGTTTCTGGCACACTCACCTGGTAGGTGCCTGGAGAACTTACGCTTTCCAGACCCATGGCTCTGGGACTGCTACACTGCAGATTGCCCGAGTCCGGTATATGTGGGCTTCCAGACTTTCAGATGCCTCAAGAATCAGCACACCAAGGAGTCAGCTAGCCCTGAAATCTGGCAGCCTAGCTATGAGGCTGTCATATGATGGGACCCTGCAAGAACCAAAGACCCTGGAAGGCCTCACAGATGCTTATTGAAAATGACATGCCAGTTACTATCCAGAATCAACGAAGCTGACCAATAGAAATCCCAGGAAGCAGTTCTCTCAAAAATGCCATGATTCTGTTTCAAATGAAATCATTGCAACATTTCAATTCTGAGATTTTTTTCCCCCTCATTTTCATCCTATTTAGGACCAAAAGAAAAATTCCAAAGTCTCTAAAATTACCTATCACAAGACAGAAATTTTATTTTCATGACCATCTCTGTTTGTGATATAGATCCTGATCCAGAAGCCTTTGAGATCTGTGAGAACCATTCTGTTGTTTGCAGTAGACTGCAATGAACTCCTTATGCTGTCAAAAGAGACAGACCATATTCCTTTGTGAAAATGTGGTTCTTACCAGATTTTCGTAGTGTAGACTGCACTTTTCCTAGAAGTCCTTGCAAGGAGCTACCTCTTCGCATTCATCAGTTACAGAGCAGCTGCTTTAAAGCAGCCATTTTGGAAATGTTTGTTGCATCTCCTCCTCTTTCAAATGGTACATAGTCTTGTCTCCTACTATATTTATCGTTTCAGATTTCTGAGGTGATTGCAGATTTTCACAAGTTTTAGTGTCACCAGTAAACTTTACTGAAGTGATGTTCACTCTGCCTTCTAAACACTGCTAAATGTATTAAATAAGACTAGCCATAAGACTGGACCCCAATCCTTACAGCAACTCACCAATATCTCCCTCCTACTTAATCCTTTTTATTTATCGTAACTATTCATATGAACTCCTTGGTCAGTTCTGATTCCACATAAATGCAAGCCAATTTAAACTCATCTTGTGAATGAGAACTTGTGAGGCACCATGTTGAATGATTTACCAAAATCCAGATTTATTACATCTCCCTTACACCCACTACCTATGTAATCTTATGCAAGAAAAAGAGGGAGTCAGCCTTGTCTGGAAAAAAAAATATATTCTTTACATGTTTCTTTCCTCTAATACCCAAATATTCTAGACAGTGAATTTC
>NW_017728993.1:30536943-30549094 GCF_001723915.1 Gavialis gangeticus | reverse complement strand
AAGAAAAAGAGGGAGTCAGCCTTGTCTGGAAAAAAAAATATATTCTTTACATGTTTCTTTCCTCTAATACCCAAATATTCTAGACAGTGAATTTCTTTTTTTTTTTTTTTTTTTTCTTTTTTCCCCTGTTTTTGCTCCATTATTTTTACTGAAGCTGTAAGTTTGGCTTTAAAATAGCATCACATACTGCACGTTCAACTGTTCTCTGTGCTGCAAAGTAGCAGTGTGGGGGAGGTGTGCTTTGACCCCAGGATCTCCCAGAATCCAAAAAAATCTGTGCAAAAAAAAAAAAGCAGTGGCACACATGGGAGCAGTGCATGCTGCCCAAAACCAGAGCCTGGCTGGACAGAGCCACAGTCCAGCTGTTGTCCAGGCTCCAAGCAGCAGGATCACCACTGATGCAGCCCCAGGAGACCCCCAAAACCCCAGGTAAGTCTGGTGGAGCCAGCCCAGTGCTGGCCTCAGCCTCCCCTGCTCCACCCAGGGTAACCCGCCGTGCGCCAGAGGGCACATGGCACAGGCATTCCCCAGGGGCAAGTAGCAGCAGCACACCTTGTCCACTCATGCGGACGCAGCCTTAATTTCAGAGCAGTTTTCATCATCTTTGATATAACTCTCTTCCTCACCTGGGATCCACAATCCCCCTACAAGAACTTTTGGACTGTTGCTCATAGCTACAGGGACAACTTTTTTCTTTTGGTTAATGGAAAGGTCTTAATGTTGCTTTCTGGGAAGAGGAAGACAGTGGGGGGGGGATGGGAGTTGGGATACTTGGCCACAAAATGCTGATGTGGTATTCAGTGCATAATACAAACAAAGGCAACAACATCTGCTAAACCCAAGAGGTAAAGCATCCAAAGGTAAAATGAATAATTCTGAGAGAAAATGGATACTGTAGAGCAACACCTGAAGAACCACTTGGCACTCTGCCTGAAAACTGAACATGTCAAAAGAGAAGGGGAATGATGAGTTTGAGGCAGCATTTAAAGGGGAAACACAGATTTATGGATTATTGGGAAAATGAGAGAAGCATCAAATGATAGCAGTTTGCTAGGATATCTCCCCTGAAGCTAAACAAAACTGAAAAGGCATCAACCGAATCTTAAAGCAACTTTCAACGATATCCTATATTCTACCTTTTTAATGAATGATTTGTATGCAATACTTCTATGCTGAATAAGAGTATTACAAGCTATTGAGTCAGACAATACAATCCAACCAACACAGCAGGAAGAAAGTTTCCAATAATGGGGGGAAAATGAAACACCCTCCCGTCCAGCTAGGTTTCGATGAAACCACCCAGGCTGCACAGCCTGTGAGATCAGTGTATGGAACCATCATTTTCCCCCTTCAAGCATCTTGTTCTCTTTAAAAAGAAAGTATATACATTAAACTGAAAACAGATACCTTGGACATATGTTTTCTTCTGGATCTACACAACCTGCAGAGCATATCAATAGGAGATAGCTGAATTTAGAATACCATGGAACGAGGAAGAGGAATACAAGTACACTCTACTTTCTGTCTTTGTGACAAATCTGAAATAGCAACCTGAAGACTTCTTTCTATCTTTTTTCTTCTTCTTTTTTAATGAGTTAACTCTGATGGCCTTTCAAGGAATCAAAGTTATCAAGACAACTGAAGACAGAGCCTTCATAGACTGTTTATATACAAACCACAGCCAAGTATTGCCTGCAATTAAATGAAACTCTTCCAGACAATTCAAAAATGAGTATACACTGCAAGCTTACTTTAGACCTCTCTACCCTTTATCATAGTTCAAGCAATACTTGTGAAAAGTGTTACAAGTGACAGTTGTCTGTCTTCTGTTCTTACATGAGAGCTGAACAGCTTCTGTTGAAGCAGTAGCATTTTCTCCAGCCTTTGAAATTGCAGGAGAACAAGCTGACTTCTGACTCATTATTTTTCTGTTACTATAGTTGAGTATGACCAGAGCAGATGTGTACTTCACATGAGAGTAGTCATCTCTTTGACTTCTGCCTTCCAATAAGAAGTAGGTCAGAGGGGCTCTAAAACCGAAACAGAGCGACTCTCGTTCCAAACAGGTCCTGTGCTGGGGAGGAAGAAAACAAAAAACAAACAAAAATCAGTCTCCTCTCTTAAGAAAAAGAATTGCCAAACCAATGCTAAGTCTTTGATAGGAAACAGTACCTAATGTTGGTATAAGCCTACTGGACTGGGTTCTAGTTTCATTTACTCCGGTATGTAGTAAACTACATGAAGAGTTTTTCAAGATTTACATGGCTGTAAAATTGGTACAAGGCTCCAATTCAACCAGCTACTAAGCATTTCCTGGAAAGTATTGAATGCCTTGTACTCCCAATGACTTTTAGAGAAGCTGAGCATCTTCCAGGATCCAATCCAAAATGAGCGAGCAGAAATGGATCTATTGATAATTTGGTCCCTTTGAGGAAAAATTACCGTGAGGATCTGTACAGTTCTTCCTTAAAATGGAAGTAAAAACCAAGTAAGGGAGTCTTTAAGGGAAAGTTCTTTGCCAGAGGTCTAGCATTAAGCAAAGGCAACAAATGTTTGCCTTATTTGAATAGGTTTCTCATTCAGTGTTAAGAGGAAGCAAGTCTTTCTGCACTTTTCTACCATTGTCATGTGACAAGTACAACTGTAGACTTCGGGGATTTCACAATGCTTTACTTTAGTGGACCTAAACACCAAATTACAACTCCACATCTGTCACTTATTTGGGCAGCAACACTTTAGAGAATTGTGAACGCCATCTGGAGCCACAGTGAATACAATCTCTGGAGGCCGGTGCTGGAGAATTTTAACCCTACTTGTGCTGATGGAAAAATGCCATGTTGCTGTTCCATTAAAAAAAAGTGGGGGGGCAAGAAAAAAAACCTGGTAAATACATGCTTAACATTTTTTATTACCAGAATAACACTTTTTAAAGACATGATCAAAATGAGAGTGAGTGGAGATGTTTGGCTGTATCCTTGCATATGCTTCAGGTTGAAACCAAAGAAAGATATGAGGCATGAATCTGCAGTGGAAGTGACAGAGAAATTTGACTCATTGTATTTTGCCCTCCGAAAGACAGAAACTTGTATTCCTTAAACAAGTGCGTTCTTCTAACAGACATTGGTTTCCGAGAGCTCTAGCTGATTATCCTATTTTACGTGTTTTGGCCTGGCTATTTCAGAATGTTTTCGTGTGATAAACCTGCTCTTCTGACACTTATTTGTTTAAATGGGTTCAAAAGTTCTTGGCTTCCTGAGGACTCCTGGTTTTTTTGTTTTCTTTGTTTTATACCAACCAGTTAATTCTCTAAAAATCAAGCCTCAGTATCACATGATCTTAGCACAAACTGACTGAGGTTACTGTTGTCTTTGTCTTTATCACCATGTTACAGCCACCAGTGAAGAGAAAGCAGGTCAGAAGGGAAATAAGAAGGGAGGGCTCTTTGTGAAGTGGGAGCAACAAGGTTAGTGCACTAGGGCCAGAGCGGCAAGGGGGAGCGGGAGTGCAGAGACAGCATGTATTTAAAAAACAAACTAACGTCAAAAACAACCAGAGTGGTGTGTAGCATTGCCTATATCACTGAGCTGGTATTTCATACCCTTCTTCCCTGCTTTTTTCTATGCGACAGGACCTTGTCTTCCTACACACTTTGCAAAGAGTCCTATATAGTATGATTAACAGAATGACACAACAAATATTTATTAAATATTTAGTAGATGTTGATCAAGAGAGGAAACAAGAGTCCATGTTTCAAATGTGAATGTTAGAACTACTTGTAAAATAAGTATGCATGTAACAGGCACCCATTCCTGGTGGTGACGAGTTGAAAGGAGTTTGTATTGTTGTTGCTTCTGTTCTTCCTGTCCCATGGTCAAAAGGGCAGGAAGAAACGAAAAAGGTCAAAACAAATTAAAAGATGAAAAGCTCTCCTTTTGTCATCAGTCATAACTTCCAACATATCCCATTAACTGTGCGATTTGGATTCTGTTACAGTGGAAGTATAAAGTTAATCCTGATTTGCTGTAGTATAAGTGAAAGCCATTTGTCCCAGTCCATATTTACTAGAAATATATTTATTCCACAGACTCCACTATTGTGTTCAATATTGCAACATTCAAATACTGATGATAACCTGCAGATCAGCTAGATTAAAATAATGTAGTTCCTTCAGCTTCGTTAGAATTACGCCGACCAACAAAATGATCTGGAATTCTCCACTAGATACTTGCTATGATGCAAATGAACAGGACCACCTTGCCTTCCCTTCTTTCCTCTGATATTTCAGTTCATGGCACGCTGGCAGGGTGGTCAACTGCTACCACCAGTGATTTACCTGTTTCTTGGGTAAAGAAGGAAACCCACTTTCTGTCAAGACAGTGTTAGAATCAGTCAGGAACAAAACAAGGGAAAATTTAACACTCTTCTATTTTTTTACATGGTAGATAAAACAAAAAATGGTTTAACAAGAACCCTGACACATGTAGCAGCATAACGGGGAAATGCAACAACCAGCAACACCCAGAAGCATGGGAAATACCCATAGTAGAACACAGGCATAGCTACTCCTACATCATTCCTGAGCAATGCCTGTCCAACCTCCTCATGAACACTTCCAATGCTGGAGATTAAACAACTTCTCTCTGCAACTTGTTCTACTGTCTCACTGCTCTGTGACAGTTTCCTGATATCCAATCTAAATTTACTTTTCTGCAACTTCAGGCCATTGGTCCATGTCCTACTCTCTGAAGCAAGAGAGAGAGATTTCTTCCCTCTTCTTTATGGCAGCCTTTCAGGTATTTGAAGACTATCATGTCCCCTCTTCAACAACGTTTCCGTTGGTGATGCGTAGGGGGTGCACACAGGTGCACATGCACCCCCTGAGATTGGCAGTGCACTCCCTGCAAAAAGCACTGCTGGCACTTCCCTCAGTGCCAGCACTTCCCTGCAGACATCGCCGCTCACTGCCACCCACCTCCCCTTGCCACTGACAATGCTGGCAGGATCTGTGGGCAGCTCCTGATCGCCACTGGCTGCTGACAACAGCAACGGTTGGTGCTCGCCACCCCCCATTCCACCAACAGCTCTGTGGCTGCCCACAGGAGCTCACCGCTAGCCACCACCATGCCCCCACCACCGACAGCGCTGCCTCTGCCTGCGAGAGCTCACTGTGCCCAGCCTCTGAGGGCACACAGCATTCATGACCTTTGCCATAGGCTGAACATGCCTAGCTCCTTCAGCTTCCCCTTGTATGACTTGCCTTCCAAGCCCTTTATCATTTTTGTTGCCCACTTCTGCACTATCTCTGGCTTCTCCATGTACTTTTTAAAATGTGGAGCCCAAAACTGCACAAAACCCTCTAGCTGCGGCCTAACCAGGGCTGAGTTGAGAGGCACTATCACTTCCCCCGTCTTGCACCTGATGTTTCTATTGATGCATTCCAAAATTGGATTTTCCTTTTGTGTAGCTGATTATTCTTCCTGCATAGCACCTTGTTTTTATCAGCATCCTGTTAACCACAGCCTAGCTGGTCTGCTGGCAGAAGGGCATTGTGTTGCATCCAGCAAAAAGAAGAAAGATCTGCCAGTGCTCAGCATTTGCTTTAAATGTATTTGCTTTGCCACCACACAAGAACAGGATGCTGTGTTACTGAGAATCTCTGTTATATTTCCTCTTTTTCCCTTTGACCAAGTTCAGCACTGGTAAAAGTATCAGATGGACAAACAAGAAACTGAAGGTTTCCTTTTTGTCCACAGGGCAGGAAGAACAGAAGCAACAGCAATACAAGCTTCTTTCAACTCGTCACCACTAGGAGCAAGTGCCTGTTGCCAGACAGTAGTGCATACCTAGGCCAGCATTGTCAAATTGCTGCACTACCTCAGCCTATACAGAAGCACTCCATTAAGGGATCTGACAATTGAGGGAGATGACCCAAGCATATACCAAGTTGAAAATCAAATTATTTAAATTCTGAAGCATGAGTTTAGTCCAGGAGCCCCCCACATTTGAAAATATTGGAGCTGAGTGCATACATTTCTAAATGACTAATAGTAAATGCCCTTCTTGAAATCCTTGATTCAGTTTCCAATCATCCAGCCTCATGCTGATAAACTCTACTGATTAGGAAGTAGGTCTCAGCACATGTGGCAGAAGGTCACTGACACATGAAAGCACAGAGGTTGTTCTGTAGCAATGGCACCTGCCTACAACTCTTTGCCACCAAGCAAAGAGCTGCTGATTTGATTTGTTTTTCTTTTTAAGAAGCCCATCCTAAAGCTGTGAGAGGCCTGGGTGAAAAACACAGTTCTTCCTCAATTTCCCTGCTCAGCTCACAGTGAACAGAAAGTGTGTGCTTGTTAGTCCTTGCTCTTTTTCTCCAAAATGAATATTGGATTAAGACTGAAGGTGAGAACACTTAAAATAGTATCAGGAAGTTCAATACTGAAGTGCTATAGCAGCTATTTTGGATAAAGAAACAGTGTGGAGCGATTGTTAAACTAGTATCTGATCTGAGATACTTTAGTATTTTTCCACATATAGAACAGGACATAACTATGGATTGCAGTAACACATTGCAGTTTGTGAGCAAATACTGACTTACCAGTGCTACTACCATGACTGCACTACAGCGATTAGGGTCTAGATCTATCAGAGAACATGGATCTACAAGTTTTATGGTGAAGTTATACATTGCACTTAGACCATATTAAGGGCACTTAATGTTCACACATTAAATCTGTAACTTGTGCTAAGTGTCCTCTGAGCATCTCAAAATTATGACTAGAGACCTTCCTTCACAGTGGGCTATATGGAAGTTCCTTTCATCTTTCAGGTTATACGACACACCCCACTCCCCCGGCCAACTGGCAGAGGGGTCCCACCACTTGCTCCTGATCAGTGGGGAATTTTAAAGATGGCACCATGGCACCATATGGCACAGTTTTAAATATGGCACCATGTTTGCCTCCTGGTTGCCTAGTCAGCAACAAGCAGCAGGGCCATCATGGCCCCTCAGCCAATCAGCAAGGGAGGGAAGCGAGCGGGGGAACCTGCAAGATTAAAGGAGCTGCCATGCAACTTACTTCTGCTGTAAATTTGGTAAGTCCCTGGTTATGACGTCAGGCTCCCAGCATTAACTCTGGCCCATGCTACCTAGTTTGTGTTAGGGTAACTTCAGTCTGCTCCATGGAGGTGAAATGAGTGATTTGAAATCCTCCAGCATACCAGGATACATTGCTCCCAGCCTTTCCCCCCTCCCTCCCCAAGCAGGAATAGAGCCCAAGTGTCCTGGCTCCTAACCATACCTCTGTTCACCCGCCCTCGAAGTGGCAAGTCAGAGATGCAGTGGCAAAAAACAGTAGTAACCCTGAACTTGCAGTTGCTCACAGCATGTTCTAACTTTAACTTCACTTAACGTTCCACAGATTTAGAATAGTCTAAGTGCAATGTGTAAATTCACACTTAAATACTACAGTACCTTTTTTTAGATACCTGCTTATAGAATTGTTGGTTGTAGCCATGTTAGTCTAAGGACATAGGCAGGCAAAATTCTTTGGGTAGGTGTGATATCTCTTATTAGACCAACTATTAAGAGATGTGATATCTCTTATTAGACTATTAAGTTGGTCTAATAAGAGATATCACATCTACCCAAAGAACGTCGCCTGTTTACAGAATGGAGTTCAAACCCCAGAGTTTTGCATCTAGTCCTCCAAGATGTTGAATTGGGAAAAGCTAGACACTTCAGAAGGTTTCTCAGACACCCCAAAACCCACACACTGAGCTGGAGACACTTAGAGCTACACAACAGAAAACACTAAGTATAGGGGTGAATCTGAACTACTGCCTCTTTCTAAAACTTAAGTGCCTAAGGCAGAGCTTCAGGCAGGCATCACTCTGGGTGTGTGTGTGTGCACTCATGTGCATGCTCATGTGCACATGCATGTTTGCATGCATATGTGTGCACAAATGTACATTTAATGTGGACTATGAAAGGATTGGCAACACACACAAATGTCCGTGAAAATGTCTGTGTATATATACACTTCTGTTAACATATACAAAATATATATAAAAGTGTGTGTATGTGTATATGTAAATAAATAAATATATATATAAAAATAGAATAATAATAGTAGAAGTGTATGTATATGTACACACACACATATATAATGTAGTATGTGTGTATATAAATAAATGAATATAATACGGGCATTTTATAGCATGCTTGCTATACAAGAAAATGTATTAAGTCTTTGAAGAAACACAAATAGTTTAAGATTATACTTCACTGTAATATCAGAGGGAGCTGTAATTTCAAAGGCATCAGGCCTCCATTTTGTGGACCATAAAAATTTAAAGGAACAAAAGCCCAATTTTAACACTGTTGCTTTGCAATCAATAACATGTACACTTTTTGTCTTATTAGAAGAGCTTGTCAGTAGCAGTCAACCATTGTCAACTGCCTATTTGATCCATCGGTAAAACAAATCATTACAAAGGACACAGTGATCCTGCAGCAGCTTTCACTGTGATTTTAATGAGGAATGGAATTACTTCTATTTCATTTCAAGATTTAACAAAAGTTTTTGAAAGTGAATTTGTTGGATTCACTCCCTGGCTTAAAATAGAAAACTGGGATTTAAAATAATTAACTGTAGGAGTCCAAAGAATTAAATTTATTTTTTGAATTAATGTTATATAAATATAGGCACCCTAATGTGTTCCATACAAGGGGCCTGATTCATTCTAACATCGAGGCTCAACCAGCTTCAAGGACACAGATGGCTGCTCTTTGGCAGACTGACTGAGGGAGAATTGCTGGGGGTGAACTTCTCGGAAAGAGAGAAAAGAGAATATAAATACGTCCGTGAATTTTTTGCCTCCTATTACTCCGTGACTCCCAGTTCTTAGGAACCCCTTCCTTCTCCATGATCCCCAGTATGTAATGCTGTAGGACTCTTTTAGGATTACAGTTTGAGTCAATTCCTTGGTGGGATTAAATCTTATTAAGCATTTTAAAATAAATGGAAGAATGGGATCTGGTTCTGAAGAGTTTAATACCCCCCAAAAATGGGAAGGACATATAACTCCTGCTCCAAAACACAGCTGTCAGCCAAAGAGAGCCAGTTTAGGGCTCAAGCCATTTAAAAAAACAAAACAAACCAAAACAAACCAAACCAAGCAAACTTCCAGTTTTTTAAACTAGGGAAGGAAACATCCTCCCTCCACCCCCCCTTCCCCATACTTCTAATGGTGAAATGCTGGGGAACTCAACCATAGCTTTACTTCCCATGTGTCACAAACAGTGCTGGGACTGAGCAAGATCTGTAACTCACCGGTGAAGAAAACGCAATGCAAATGATCAGCTGCTGCCAAAACTATCCCAGGGATGCCTTCCCTACAGAGCTGGTTTGGGAGCATCGTCAGTGGCCTCTGGATCAGCTTCAGAGGCAGTTTTGAGCTAAATGGGACACAGGATTGTCAACAATCTGAGTAGCCTCGTGCAGTCCTGCTGTGAACCGATTATCACATCTAACAAAATAATTTGCTAGAACAACTAACACTTCTGTCTCTTGTTTCAGATGAAACTTACTCCTAGTAAGTAAAAATGTATACTAACTGTGTTCCAGAATTATGACTTTCCTGAACAGCCAGGTTTAATTCAAATACATATTTCAGACTCTTATGGGGACATGCTCATCTCTGTACAGTGGGACTGGGGAATTTTCATGCATAATTCCTGTTAACACTAATAGGAGTTAGTGGGCACATAAATCCCTGTACACCAAGAGGGAACATATTCCCGAGGATAAATACCATTTTACTACTGGGTTTCATGCAGATTCATTATGATATTACCAATACCCAGGCATGTGAACAGATCCTTTTCAGGAGACATACATCTTCCCACAGTCTTCAGAATCTTCTTAAACTAATTACTGTCTCTTCTTGCTGTCTATTTGTGAGCAGGATATTCGGGAAATTTCACATGACTAGCAGCACAGGTTAAAGAGATTCTTCTAGTAGTTTAAACATACAACTTATAAGAAGGTTTTTTGTTGTTGCTTCTTTTTTAACCCCAAGAATTAAATATTCTTTATTTGCAAATATATCTTCCATTCCATCTACTAGCCCTATGACCCTGAAGAGCTTTAGGATGACATTTGAGAAATGATTCATTTAACCTGCTGTCACAGTGTTTTACTGCCACCTGCTGGAAAATGCTTAGACAACTAACTAATTGAAAAAAATGTCACTGGGACCATGGCTCTCAGGCTGCCTAGGGCCATTATCTAACAATGGCCCTTAAAAAATGCATAACAAAACCCCCAAACAAGGGATGCAACAGAAAATGTAGTAGAAATGCTCAGATACAGGAGCAGTGAGCCCAGTCTAAATGGCTCAGCAGATGGACAAACAGACAGGATGGAACTGAAAAATTACCTGAAGATAACTTCTTTCTGATTATTGCTTGTAGCTACAGGGTTCAGAATATCTGTGTGTAAATGTTGGTTCAATATGCATGACATTTCTCAAACAGCATGGTTCTTAATAGATAAGACTCTGAGTCCTATATTGGCAAAGTAATTTGCTTAATATGATCTTTTAAAATATAGGATCCCCACCTAAATATTTTCTTTGCATTTGCTGGAAATCGACTGAGGAGCAGGAGGAATAACTGGGAGGAAATCTCCCTCTTGGTCCTCATAGAAGTTGCATGACTGTCACTAAAGTGATGAAAATAAATGGTCTTAGAAAAGCTAACTGGGTAAGATGGAGAAAAATAATATGAGAATTAATTTTCTGCAATTTCCCATCTATCTTTCTCTAACCTCAGTTAGCATCAGTGGGTTTTAATGTGGTGCGTAAGTGTGTTGTGCCATCAGGGCCTCTCGAATTCTGTAGACAAAGATTCAGCCATTGTTCCAACTGCCTGGCTGTCAAAAGAGATTTCCTAGCGCAGTACTTTTAGAGTTTAGTTTTTTAACACCCATACAAATATGGTACCATGTCCAGTGGGCCAAATTCTTCTATTACTGTGTCAACATGAGTATCTGCCTTGGCGCTATTGTAAACTGAGGTAAACATCAATGTGAAGGGGGAGTTGGGCCCAGTCTGTTTTGTTTTCAGTGCTGTTCAGTGAGATTTAGACTGGCCCCGTACTTGAAGCCCTGGATATGAGATGTCATATGCATATTCCATTTTCCTCTCCTGCACTGCTGCATTAACGTCAACTGTGATCTGTCCCAAATCAAACCCGGCAGTTTGTACTGTACTTGGGAATTACAAGTCCAAGTTGACATTGGTAATTGGCTTATTTGTGATCCCGTATTACGGAGGAATCTTTTGAACTCCTCTAGCAATACAAGGGAAAATGTACTTTAAACATTTAGGAGAGCTCTTTTTAATCTAATCAGGTGTGCAAAGATGCAGTATCTTTTAATATAAATTGATTCTGAAGACCCACCTTTCCACAGAAGAACCACAAAGAAGTATCCACCCAAGTTACTTCACCTGTCCTGTATTTCCTGTGGCCTGGGATAGCATGGGTGCTCAGGTGCACGGCTGACAGCCTAGAGGTTGTAGGTTTAAGGCCATAGCAAAAGTGCTCATGATGTGGCCAATCAGATTCCACCAAGTATGTGAGTTTTCCTAAATTTTTTGTCACAAGGGCATGAAAAAGGAAAGGAAGCATTTCCTGCAATGCCACAAAACTAAATTTTAAATGTTGAGCTTAATGGAGTTTCACAGGTTTTTACAAACCACCATTCCACATCAGCCCATGGTAAAAGGTTTGCTAATGAATACCTAGTATGTGCTCTGAAACATTAAAGGATCTTTTAGCACCTAGCAGTTATTGGACTTTAAATCAAAGGTGAGGTGGATTGCAATTGGAGGCTGTGCTATAGATAACACGTTTCTTGCCCAGGAAGGTATTGCCTGTAACCGTGAAAAAGGACTATGGCAGTGTGTGGGCTATAAGGCCTGGGCTAAAGCCCGTTGCAACAAAATAAGAGTGCACGTTTCACATGCTACCATACTTTATTCTAGCAACCGTAGGTAACAGCAGTAGGGGAGCTGCATCTAATGTGTAAGAACCCAGAGTATTTATCCAGGAAGAATTTGTTCCCTGGTTGTTCACTCCTTCTCA
>NW_017728993.1:30531284-30531943 GCF_001723915.1 Gavialis gangeticus | reverse complement strand
TTATCACTAGGTAATTGTTTTTCTCATTATTAGATATTTCATAGTACTGCATTAGGAGACTGTTAACATCCTTTAGCCACAATATGAACATAAAACACATACAATAACAAGCCCTCAGAAAACTGTTTTAAAATGTTTTTTTTTAACTCAACAGCTGAATAACTGTTTCAAAAGTAGTACATGTAGTTGTGGTGCACTCCCCTTATTTGATATTGTCTAGTACAGGGGTTTTCAACCTTTTTGAATAAGTGTACCCCTAGCAGTCAGACATGGAGCAAGGGGGTGGGGGGAGAAAGGCACACAGCCCGACACAGAGTGGAGGGGGGTGGTGGCAGCTGCCACTGCTTGCAAGCTGTCCCCGCGCCCCCCCCACCCCGCATCCAGCCAGCTGGGCGGCACCTGTGCAGCCCACAAAGAGGCGCCACTGTCCTCACCCCACCCCACCCCACCCCAGAAGCCCTGCTCCTGGGAGGTGGTGGTGCAGGGTGGTGGGCAGTAGTGCTCCATCCCTGCCTGTCCTTGCATACCCCCTAGGCCCTTCCCAAGTCTTTAACCAATTCTTCACCTCCGTTTTCTTGTGCAGGGACCGGGACTTCCCTGCTGTGATAGAAGCCGGACTCGAGGGGATCGCCTTCAGACCTCAGGTTGGGGAGGACCGG
>NW_017728993.1:30528488-30530538 GCF_001723915.1 Gavialis gangeticus | reverse complement strand
CGGGCTAGAAGATCTACTAGGTCCCTTCCGACCCTAAATCTATGAAACTATGAAACTATGAAACTAAGTCCCCCCAGATCTCCAGCATGGTCAGCCCTAAGTGATCTGCACATCATTGGCAACTAAAATGCAAAGCTAACTCTAAACTTAATTTTTGCATTGCTGTTGAGTACCGTCCTCTTCGGTAACCTCCACCATAGACTCAAGTTGTTCCCAGCTCCCCCTCAATTGGGGGTGACTCTTCAGGAAAGGCGCTATATCTATAAGCTATGTCACCTTTCCTGGGAAATCTCCATGTAGCTGTTGAAATGGCAGGATGAACCTCCTGACTCAGCAACCTCAATCACCACAAAGCTGTACAGCCTTCACACAGGATGGGGAAGATCCACCCGTGCCTGGCTCACTCTACATGTAGATCTTGCAAGTATTGTCTGACCCACTGAAGTGATACAACTTCAGTATCATTGAAGACCACTGAACATAATACAACTTCCGTATTTTTAAAAAGTTAAGGTGCTCAGATTTTCAAAGTGAAAATCTAGGTCACCAGCCACAAGGGCTGGATAGGTTGTTAGCCTGTTTAGCAAGATATAAATGGGAGATTTGGAGGTGCTTGTGAGAAAAAGAAAAAATGCCACTCTAAATCAAGCACTTATCCTTTCTGTCCTCCTGTATCTCTTCAGAACAAAAGTCAATACATATCAAAGAATAGTCCGGGAGAAAACCCCTCTGTACCTCGTAAGTTGTTTATTCTGCAAACCCATTACCTTTTCAAATAATAATTCTCCTGTTCAGGGCTCTGTGGTTATTTCTTGGTCCTGTTTTAAGGGGAAGGAGGGGAAAGGGGCAGGTAAAGGGTTGCTAAGCTTGTATTTCCATGTGGTTTGGGCTTTTGTTTTCATCTGTTCCTGCTTTTCTCTTCAGTCCTGTTTCCTCTCCTCCTCATTTTCATTAATTCAGCTGATTTCAGGGTTTTCCAAGTGACTAATTTGCAGAGTAAAGAGTAACAGTGTAAGACACTATTCTTTATACAAGGACTAGAATATGGGGACATTCCTAGTATTCAAGGATAAGTATTTAATTCAAAAATACTTTGAATAGAAACAATTCAGTATTCTCATGCAGTTTCAGTGTTACCAATTATTATGACACTGGCTTTGTTTTCTTGAAGGGTCAGTGGCTGGAAACAAGATGCTGCTGAAGAATCTTAACCTTCATTAAAAATCAAGTTTATGGCTTTTGTGGTTTCAAACTAAACTTGAAAGAATGAACTGTGTGCTCATTAAAGACACAAAAATGCAAATGTAATCCAAAGAAGCCCAAAATGGCTTATTTTTCTATCTTGTGATTTTTTTTTTCTAATTAATCTTAAGATTTTAGAGGCTTTGACTTCTTATTTTTGAAAGCTTGAGGTTAGTAGTATAGCATAGTTGGAGTCATTGAGGGTGAGATTAACTGTTAGCGTTAATAGATGATAATTGTAAAGAGTATTAGTCCCTGTTAAAGTTAACATGTGCTAGTGATCCATTGCACATTAAGGGTTAATATCCTCTCTAGCATGTACCACTCAAACCTGCAGGCAGAGAGAAAGCAAGTAGGGGCATGGATAGGGTCTGAAATCTGCTCTGTGCCTGCCCTGCTTGCCAGGCTTTTAACTGCAGTATCGACCGTATGGGAAAGAGAGGAAGAGGCCCCCTGCACCATTTGCACCCCTTCAACACTGTCTCTCACCCCATTCTTATTAAAAAACTAGGGGACTGTGATGTCGACACCTACACAGTCAAATGGGTCACTAACTGGCTGGAGGGCCACACTCAGAGAGTGGTGGTGGACGTGTAATTTTCGACCTGGAGGGACATGGGCAGTGGGGTCCCCCAGGGCTCGGTCCTCAGGCCCGCACTGTTCAACATCTTCATCAGCAACTTGGATAAGGGGGCAAAAAGCACCCTGTTCAAATTCGCAGGCGACACTAAGATGTGGGGGGAAGTGGGCACACTAGAAGGGAGGAATAGGCTGCAATTAGACCTAGACAGGTTACAGGGGTGGGCGG
>NW_017728993.1:30518145-30523488 GCF_001723915.1 Gavialis gangeticus | reverse complement strand
GGTCAGGGCAGCTAGGATCTGGAACCAACTTCCAAGAGAAGTGGTGCAGGCTCCTACCCTGGGGGTCTTTAAGACAAGGCTAGACAATCACCTTGCTGGGGTCGTTTGACCCCAGTACTCTTTCCTGTCATGGCAGGGGGTTGGACTTGATGATCTGCTCAGGTCCCTTCTGACCCTACTAACTATGAAACTATGACATTTGGATTGCCTCACTTCCCCCTGATCACTCCCCCCAGATTAAATCACTGCCCTGCTGCCCCAATCAGCCCAAGAACTGATCCCCTCTCTGCCTGTTTCCAGGCTTCCTGCAGCCTGTGCTGCCCCCACATGCCTGATTCAGCCCCCTCTGGGCCCTGTAGCTGACCAGCAGCTCCTGACCCCCTCCCAACCTTCCCATCCCCATTTCAGTTTCAGAAAACTTGGGCTGATAGCGGTGGCAGTCGGGGGGTGGAGGAGCTGTAGGGAGTGATCAGGGAGGTGATTTAGGAGGTGGACGGATGAATGGGGAGGCAGAGTGGGTGATTAGGGTTGCAGGGTGGTAATCTGGGCAACAGGGCAAATCAGAGTCTCTATGGAGCAATTCAAGGAGATGACATTGCAGCAGCTCCACACCCAGCCACTTACCCCCTTTTCCTACTGCTGCCTGCCCACCGCCTCCCTTCACCCTTTCTCCTCACTCACTGCTGCCCAGCTGTCAGCCCAGGACCATAGAGTCCTGAATGATCAGTAATCCAACTGGTGGTAGTTCCTTTTGGGATACTGGAGGACTACGAATTGGTGGTTTTATCTCCCGTGAACAGGGAAAAGCTAACTTAACTCAAGCTAGGTAGCATAACTCAAAAATAATTCTCACCCAAACTGGCATCATTCAAGGCACTTAGCACTTGTTAATAGGCCTTAATGTGTGATCAGTCAAATTTTGAAGTGTTCTTAATATAGTCAAATTGTAATGTGTAATATCACCTTTGGTGCAATATTGGGAAACTAAAAGTGAAACTTACTAATAATATGAACCTGACCTGGCCTTTTTCAGTAGTGGAAAGCAACTTATTTCCATACTTCCCACTATAGTTATCATAGAGGTTACTATTAATCCTAGAGGGGCATTTTTTTAATTGTTAATTATTTTTTAACGTTAGTCAGAAATAGATCCTCAACAGCTGCTTTAAAAGAAAAAAAAAAATCCCTATTGAAAAGATAATCTCTTTCAGCAAACTGACACCTGCCTGAGACATAAAGCAGTTCTTCAGTGAATGAAGTCACTGATTACTTTAGCTCTGTATCTGTGAACGCTGTCGGGTCACCCTGAAATGGGGAGGGGAAAAAAAAAGCTTTACATTGCTGACCTCTGTTGAAAGCAAACTTTCAGCAGACCACTTTGACCTGTCTCCTGTCTACCTGTCAGAATGATTATTTGCTCTTTCATAGTGCCTAGAACAATTGCAGGGTAAGGGTTTATTTACTCTTTTGCATCATATTCAAATCATTTACTTTTATAATTGTGCAAAGCTGTTCAAGGAGAATAAGGGCTGAAGAAGAAACACTGAACAAAAATAAAGACAGCTAAAAGGAAGGTGGATTTTAAAACTACCCAGAACTTTAACCATTTTAGTGCATGAGAACATAAAACAATCTCCTATTAAAGACTGATGCTCACAACAGTACCTGCTACAGCATGAGGTATATTATTGTCTTAATTCAATGATTAATTACCGTTAAAATTAATGGGAACTAAACACATGGACTGACATGAATGTATAGCCCTAAACACTCTTTTTCATAGAAGCAGAAAAGTTGAAATGTAAGAGGACATATTCACCCATCTCCCTGATGTATTTTTAGGTAACTAATTTATAAGATTTGGTTTCTGTGTTGCAGCACTTTAAATGTCCTGGTCTTTGCCATCTGCTGAAGGCAGCTGCCATTTTGTGTTCAGTTCAGAAGTAAGCTGTTGCAAGGGTGATAGGCGTACACTGACGGATCTGAAATTAATGAGAGCTCTGTGGTTAACCTATCCTCCCAGCCATTTTTGGAAACCATTGTTCTCTCTCATGGAAAATTTTACATTTCTTCTTCTTTGTTCTGTTGTTTTCTTAGTCTAAAATTAGATAGAACAAATACGTGATTTAGCCTGGCTTGTGTTTTTTTTTCTACAAAGAGAGCAAACATAGCATCTGGCAGTGTTCATTACAGTATACTGGCTAAAGTTTATTTGAATCTCTTTTTTTTTCACATTTCTGTGCAAATATGGGTACAGTTAGGAACTTTCCCTCCTGAACATCTAAAACCCATTAGATTTAATCAAAATTACAGGTTCACTTTGGTTTCCAAGTCAGACAATCCAGCACAGAACTTAGCCAGGAATACCACATGTAGCTATGTAGTACTTCCATTCCTAAAGCAAGTAGAAAAAGAGATTTTTTGCAATATGTGTTCTGTGCACATACAGTGTGGGTTGACAATGCTGCTTCTTTAGTTGAGCACATTCTATCAATGTGAATCAGAAAGTTTTAGCAAATGTGTTCTATTTGTTCACAAAGGCTTGTATATGAAAATATCTTTTAGACTCTTTCAGGAACATTGTATGTCCTCAAATGATTTGGAATCTGTTTAACCCTTCCACTGTTGCTTACGGGCACCACAGAAAATAAGAAGGAAAACCTCAGCATACATATAATATATATGCCATTGAGATCACAGGGACCTCATGTGAAGATATTAAAGAGAAGATAAGTTCTTCCCCTAAAGAAAATGATCAATCCACACAATGTTTAGGAAATGGGTAGGCAAAATGCAGCCCATGGGCCACATCTGGCCCACCAGACACTTTGATCCGGCTCATGGGCACGCACCAAAGAACAGCACCCCACCCAGCCCTTCTGCTCAGGAGAGTGGGAGCGAGGCACCCAGGAATATACACCCCCACAATATACCCTATTGTGCCTTGCTCTCACCCTTGTAGGTGGAAGGGCCTGGTCCAACCAGCAGCAGCTTCTGAGTGGGGCTGCTGCTGCCACTGCTGCAGCTGCCCCTGGGGGAACCTGCTTGGCTTTCCTGGCATCCTGCTCACTCCAGGCAGCAGGTAGGGAAGTGGCGGGAGCTGGAGGAGCTGCAGCTAGGCAGGGGCAGGGAGTGTGGGGCTGGTGCACAGCATGGAGCCTGCACCCAGGGGGTGGTGGGAGTGTGGAGCTCAACTGAGTAAGGTGTGGGTGGGAGGAATGGTGAGGGAGGGTGTGGACCCCCCACACACTTTCCCACCTGGCACGTATCCCCCGCTGCTGACAGCCCCCCAGCAGCAGGTGGGAGTACTCAGGATGCTCATGCCCCATGCAGGAGCTGGTGCCCAGAGGTGGACGGCTCCCAGCAGCGCTGTGCGTGAGGGCGAGGAGCACAGCCTGCCTGGCCTGCCTCTGTCCAGCCCTGCGCTGGAGCCAGCTGCCTTCTCTGCCCCTGCTACACAGGTCCCAGAGCTCTGCTGGAAGTGGTGGGGAGCCCCGCCCCTCCTTCCCCATGGAGTCCCAGAGCCTGCATGGCAGGGGGCAGGGAAGACAGCTGGCTCCAGCATGGGGCTTCCCCAGTGCCATGTGAGTGCGGGAGCTGCACGTGCACCACACAGAGCCCCTATGATAGAGACAGGCCAGGCAGGCTGTGCTTCTCACTCCCAGTGCCAGTGCAGGGGCAGCGGGGGCTGCACGCCATGTGAGGAAGTGTGTGGGGGGCTCCCTACACCCCCCACACCCTCCATCACACCCCACAAACCTTATACACTCACACCCTACCCCAACTCCCCACATATACACACATAGACACAACATACCCTATTCCCCCCACACACACAGCCACACTCCCCTCACAAACCCCACCATGCACACACCCCCAAAGCTCCACCATATACAAACCCACACCCCACCATACACATACACCCCACACCGCACCATATACACAACCCCTCTCCAACCATACTGAACACACCCACACACAGCATACAAGAGTAAGTCTTTATTTTTGAGTTATCATGCAAGCCCCTCTATATACACTACACAAAAACAAATAATGAAAAATAGTCTTTGTAATAAAATTAAAATATGCTATAGTAAGTGTTTGACTTTTAGCATATGATTTGGTTTTTTTCTGGTTCCAAGACGGCAACCCTCCCCTCCCGAAAGGATCTTTGGGTTGGTAAAGATCAGGGGTTAGGGGGCAGGACTTCCAATCCCAATTTGGCAACCAGGGAGCAGGGCAACTGTCAAGGGGCAGAGCTACCCATACAACCCTCAACAGCTCACCTAAACTCATTAAGCAGAAATAGCAGAAAGAAATAGCCCACCTCTGGTTTAGGAGAATTTGTGCAGGTTAGAATGGGGTCTGCAGGGGGAGTTGGGACTGGAGTGGCAGCTGGGGGGGAGTCTTTTTTCTTCCCCTTCCCGACAGGGAAAACTGTCTGTTGAAAAGGAGGAGGTGGGGGAGGTCTGTGATCCCTCTGCCAGATCCTAGGCTTTTCTGTATACATAGCTAGGTCTTTTCAAGAGATGTTATGTGCACATGGTGGGCTTGTGTTAGAGGAAAAGGCAGGTACTCAGCAAGTATAATTGGGGTAGGACAATTAAAATGCAAGCATCTGCAAGTTAAAGCTGGTTAAATTGTGACCTATGTCACATGCGCTTTGGCGCACAGCAAGTTTCCCTGGGTGGGGTAGGGGAGGCTGGGGCCAGCACTGGACTGGCCCCAGCAGCCTCACCTAGGGTTCTTGGGGCCTCCTGGGGCTGCAGATGCAGCAATTCTGCTACCTGGAGCCTGGGTGGCAGCGCAGCATGGCTCTAGGTGACCCAGCTCTGCTTTTCAGCAGTGCATGCTGTCTGAGTGTTTATTGCTCTGGGGTTTTTTCCACAGGTTTTTTTGTTTTTGTTTTGGGGTGGAGGGGTTGTTCTTTGACTCCTGGTTATCATGGGGTCATAAAAGCCTGTGGAAAAAAAACCTGGTGCAGTGCATGCTCAGGCAGTATGCCCCTGCAGTGCAGAGAACACCAGACTGTGGTATGTGGTGCTGCAAACCTGTTTGCAGTGCCACATACTGCATGACCACACTCATCTGGATGTACCCTTAATGGGCAACCGCTCACAGCACATTCTAACTTTAATGCCACATAACATTCCACAGGTTTAGCATAGTCTAAGTGCAACATGTAACTTCACCCTTATGCTAGTTTAAAACTGAAACGTGTATAGGCTAAACCTTGAAACGTGTGTATAGGCTCCTGGAGAGATGAATTTTGAAGTTGCAACTTATTTATCTCGTAGTAACATAGTGGGACTCCAAGCATGATTGGGCGGTGAATGTTGAGGG
>NW_017728993.1:30516788-30518134 GCF_001723915.1 Gavialis gangeticus | reverse complement strand
CCTTCCGACCCTAGAAACTATGAAACTATGAAACATAAATGGAATTTACCATGTGCATGGGCGGATCTAGGATTTTGAAAAGGGGAGCACAGATGGTGCGGTGCATCATCATGTATAACAATTATTCTTCTCTCCAGGTTAAATAAAGAAGCTAGAAACTTTGCTAATAGAATAAAGGCCTATGTCTATATTATTCAGTTTAAGATAAAAGCAAAAACAAATATAATTTTATTGCTATGTACATTATTTTGCTATACCAGACATTTTTATTAAAAAACTAAACAAACTAGGCAAAAATATTTTTTGTCAGTCCTATAGCCATTATAATTAAATGTAAATCTCTTTCAGGTTCATAAAACATAATCAAGCCTTCTTGAACATCTTGGCATTGTATGCAATACTTCACTTAAAGTTATTTCCACACTTGAGTTAATGCTTTTAGGCAGAGTTAAAAACTGTTTTGCAGGACTGTGAAACAGGAGCTTCCAAGAGAAACTAAGAGACAGCAACATTTCAGAACAAAGAAGAGCTTGCTTCATAGAACGTTAATACCATTAAAAAGGAGGGAAGATCGTTAATACCTGTGGAATGAAGTGTTTATAAAGAATCAGGTAGACAATAATACAGTAATGCCAACTCTCATGAAATCATCGCAAGAGCCACAATTTCTAAGTAAAATTCCATCTGACTCATGATCTCATGATAGAACTCTCAAATCTTGGGATTTTTTTTCTTTTGCCAAATGTAGACCAGCGCCCATCAGGTAAGTCTATGGAAGGGAAGGGAAGGGAAGGGAAGGGAAGGGAAAGGGGAAGAGGGAAGGAGTAGTGGGGGCAGATTGAGGCCCCCACAGTGAGGGAGTGGGGCAGGGGCTGGGGTGGGTCATGCAACAGTGCTGCAGACAGCTCATCCAGAGGCATGGGGGGCACAGCTCCCCACCACTGCACGCACCCCTGGGGCAGGGATGGGGGGCATGTGCCCCCCAGATTTGTGTGTGGGGCAGAGGAGTGCTGCCCGCTATGGGCTGGGGCTCTCCACCCTGCTGCCTTTGCCCTGGGAGTTGTGCAATGCCATGTCGTGCCTCCTACTGTCAGGCAGGCAAGGGACATGCAGTACAGCCAGTGCACAGCTCCTGGGGCAAAGGCATCAGGGCACAGAGCTCCTGCCTGCAGCAGGCAGTCTGCCTCTGCCCCATGCACAAATCCAGGGGGCACATGCCCCCCATACCTCCCCTGGGGGTGCATGTAAGGGTGGGGAGCTGCGCCCCCTCCAATGCCTCTAGATGAACCTCCCACAACTCTGTCACAAAACCTGCCCTGGCCCCAGGGCCCCATTCACCCCAGCCC
>NW_017728993.1:30512217-30516719 GCF_001723915.1 Gavialis gangeticus | reverse complement strand
CAACTCTGTCACAAAACCTGCCCTGGCCCCAGGGCCCCATTCACCCCAGCCCCTGCCCCACTCCCTCCCTCACCATGGGGGCCTTGATTTGCACCCTCCTACCCCTGCCCCTCCACAGACTTATGGGCTGGGCACTGTCTGTGTCTAGAAAGTGCTAAATACACAACAGTCTAGCAGAGGTCATCCCAATTATAACAACAGGTAGGAATTTTTATTTGTTTTTCTAAAGCATTATCAGTTGTAGTAATATGCTTTTTGCATAAATCTCTGATCTATTAGAAGTTAAATAAGAGTTTAATGGCATTTATAAACCAATGGTTAATATATCTATATTGGTTTATACTTCAAAAATAGCATCTCATGATTTACATACCACACCTCTTGATTTTGAAGAGTTTGACATGGTGGGGTTGGCAATACAGGTAATAAGCCATGAAGTCAAGTGACTCCCTCACTGCTGCCTGTATAAAATGCTGCTGCAACTGCCAGGTGATTGGTTTTAAAATCTGAGTGGGCCAGGAATTGAAGGCAGTGTAAATGCACCACTGCACCCCACCTGAATCCACCATGTGTCAACTGCTCTGGGGTAACTCCCTAGTGCATCCTCCTATCGCACAGGAAGGTAAAAGAGGACTACGCTTCCATCCAACACAATAAGTGTACCCATGGGCAGTTAACTGCAGAGCAGCAGACACCTGGTACATATCCACTCCTTTTTGCCTCAAATTTTGTCACACTAGGTCCTCCCTGAAATTCTGTTCTGATGTAGTTCAGACAACCTCATCATTTTAACAATAGCCAAGGGACACAGTGGTCATCGTCCCTTGAATCTGGTTGTGACCTCCAAGCTGACAGCCTATATTCTCTGTTCTGTAACTGTAGCTTTCAAAACATGTAAATTATAGAATACTAGGGAACTTTTTATAACTGTAAATTCATTTTTGTACAGTCCCTGACCGCCAGAAGTCAAGAGAGCAAAAAGGGAACATAATGTAAACTACAGTTCACATGTCTATGCTACAAACCATGAAGACCGTTGATTGATGCAGTGTGAGTTTACCCTCCAGGACACAGCTGAGGTTATTGGTGGGACAGGGAACTGAAGATCATGTTGCACTTATTGGCATCGTTCATGAATTGTTAATGCAGAAGAATAAAAGAATTCACTCAAGGCAATCAATTCCCCTTTAAAAACACAAGCATTCACCCAAAAGAGTGAAAAAAAGCTTAAGTGATAAATTGCAAGAATTGCTTTTACATTTGACACCCATTAGCCTTGTTTTATATTTGGAAAATAGTACCATTAAGCACACTAGACAGTACTTTACCACTATTAACTTAGGAAAAGATTACACTACAACATAAAGAGAACTTTTATTAAATAGGATTTTTTTTCCAGAATATTTAAAGGATTAAAAAGCAAGAAAGCTGTTCTTAGCATGGCCTTTTTTCCTAGATGCTTGCACAAAATGTGTGATTTTTTGCTTGGTAAGACAAAATACTCAGACAGATTTGAAATGAAGTCCTCTAATGGGAAGCTTTATTCTGTCTACCAGTACATGCACATGCACACATGTAACTTGAAAAGCGTTACCACCTTTCTCCAAAAAGATACCAGTGTAAACATAGCTACTTATTTTTGCATCTGTAAAATTGTTACAGATCGTGATCACCAGGGAAAACTTCTGCATAGTCCTTGTTTAGTCCTTGTTTAGGCTATTTTGGAATTCCTCAAGGTTAAGACCAAGCTGCACCATGTCCCATATGTCAGCCAATCATGTATGTGTAAACCAAAATCACCTTTCCTGGTGACCTTATTCCAATACTCCTTTTGCAATACACATCTCAGCCATTCACTCAGTCTTATAATACACTGTCTTGCAAACTGCTTAACAAGTAATGTGATGGAGCGTCAACATGCTGTGACACTAACTTCCTCACTAATGTCCAGAGGCAGCTGCATTTTCTACTATCATTTCTAAATACAGGACAGGAAAACAACAGCTTACCATGTTCCATGTCTTACATGGTCTTCAGATCACATTATCCCTTGAGTAGCCCTGAGTTGAGGGGAAGAATAAATAGAATGGAAGCAGTGCACTGCACATATAGGCCAAAGGGACCTGTACTTGTAAAAGTTTCACACATCGTATAAAGACACCACAAAACATAGAGGTCATACAGAGACAAGTAAATTACACTGAGTTAAAGAAGGGGGAGGGACTTACTGTGCACCAGCTGTTTTTAAGTAACATTTCTGTGTCTCTAATTCTATCCTGGGGTGTATGGACATTAAACCAGAGCCCATTACCCCTGACTGGAATAGCTAAGCTGCTTCAGGTTAACTTTCACTTGCCACAGCTAAGGAGTAGATACACAAGAAAGATGATTCATGGAAAGTCCTTCTCTATGCCCCTTACTCAATGCTCCCATAGGACTATTTTTGTACATACCTTAAGAGCCAAATTGTTTTTCGATTGAAATGAATGACTCAGTGTGACCAAAAATTGGTGGTTACAGCCTTTTGTGGTAGATTTTTACAACGTTAGTGAAATCCAGGCTGCAAAGAAATGTGCATTTTTAAATTTTGTCCCCAGGAATACATCAGATTATAATATACAGAACAAAGGAAATCAATACTTTATGCAGTTCTACTAAATGAGTTGACAGATAGCCAGGCATATGGGGACAACTTTAAGACTGTGATAGGAACCTCAGCTTCAGCTTTCATTGGAATTAAGTGCTCAATCTTTTTATGGCTACAAACATTAGTAATTACTGCAACTATTGCCACAGTAATAACTACATCACTAAATGCCAGTATTGTTAAACCTTGTTCAAACCAGTGGTTGTAACAGATGCTCTTCATTTGGGACAAATATAAGAAACAGTTAAGACCATTTATGGAACCAGGTAATTGAAACATTAGGAGCCTTCACTCCAAACAGGGATATGTCACTAGAGTCAAATGCAAGACACTTGTGTGCAGAGGGATCAGACAGGAATCATCTTGGGAAGGTGTGTGCGCCTGTGAAAGAGAAAAGAAGGATCAGAGATGCAAGAAAAAGGGAATAGAAAGGAAGCACCTAGTGCAGCCACAGAAGCAACTGCCCTCAGAAAAATATGAGAGTACATTTGGGGTTAAAAAAGGACTTGAAGCTGTGAGCAAAGAAACTCTATCTTCCTGTTTGATTTCTGATTTATCTGTTTTTTTCTTTTGGTAAATAAACACAATTGCATCACATGAACCTGACTCCATAATCCATTTCTTATCCTAATTAAACAAAATTTGGGGTCCTGCAGATTGGTTTCCTGCTCAGGTCAAAATGGCCAACTATTTTTCTAACTCTCTTGGCTCTTTCTGTTCTAGCCATAACAGTACAACATGAAAATAACTTGACACAAAGCAAAAGTGTGCAGAGCATGTCACAGGTTAATAACAAAACTTAGGGAGAGTGAGAACAGCAAACCTCCGGCCTGTAGACATGTAGCCAGCTGGGGAGTTTCTTTTATCCAGACTTCACAGCCTGTATGATCCTCTGTGTGTAATCAGTCAACTGCTAGAATCTCCTCCTTTTCCCCGCTCTCTTGTCAAACTCTCCTACCTCATCAGCATTGGCTTCAACAACTTCTCCAACCAGAAGCAAAGCTCCTTCCTGTCCCTGGATGGCCTTCAGGCACTTCTCTTAACCAGGAGCTCAGTCTCAACCATTTTAATTCCAATAGTTTCTCTTTCTTTTATTCCCTCAATAGATTTTCTTCCCCTTTCTTATTGCCAGCAACAGTTCCTGCTTCAGTGTCCCTGGCCACGTCTACACAAGACTTTTACTGAGCAGTAGACTAATCAGCTGCACAGTAAATGTCTTGGTGTCTACACAGGCACCCCTATGAGACTGGAGTAAACTAATTTACTCCCAGCAGGATAGTACTTGTACTAGTACCAATACATCCTGCTGCAAAGCTCTGCAGCAGTGAATGTGTAGATGCTGGAGGAGCTGGCTGGGGCATGAGGGTGCTTCAGTGTGAGGACTGCTTGCTGGCTAACCCCACACTGAAGCACCCTCAAGACCCAGCCAGCCCTTCTACAGCATATGGAGCCCCAGGCTGGCAGGCTGATCCCCTGGGGCTCCCTGCCAGCAAGGGTTACTCTGCCCCAGTTCAACGTGCTGCGATCCCTGGTGCACGTGCAGATGCACACCCAGCAGCAATAAACTCCAGAGCGATAAGCTCCAGAGCTTATTGCTGCATGTTAATAGGCACATATAGACAAGCCCACTTGCCCACTGAGAAGGAGTGTGTGGGAATAAGTTTAATTCTCATGTGAATGGCTATGGTGTGGAAACAGAACAAAGTACCAACAACTAAGAGATTTAGGGAATGGAGAATAACTTTGTTTTCAGTCCATGATCCAGCCTTCCAGAGGTGCCAGCAGGGAAAAGAGTAGGAGATATGGGAAAGCATAAAGAAATAATGGGTACTATAGAAGGAGAAACAGAATATGA
>NW_017728993.1:30506159-30507217 GCF_001723915.1 Gavialis gangeticus | reverse complement strand
ATAAAGAAATAATGGGTACTATAGAAGGAGAAACAGAATATGAAGAGATGGGAAATAAAAGAGGAATGTAGCTAAATGAGGGGGGAAGAGAAGGCAATGAATTAAGAAGTGCAATGGGGAAGTGTCACAGTAAAATTTATGGTTGTATGCTGACAACACAGAAGGGCTGGAACTGACATGCGCATGTCAGTTCTATGAGTGTCCCCTGGGTGACCTCGGGACCTGTCCGTCATGACTGACCTACTTTCCTCACAGACGCATGCTCAGTAACAGCAGAAGCATGAGGTCATTGCTCCAGAAATTTCTTGAAGGAAAGCAGCCTGATTGGCTACGGGACTGCTATAAAAGGCTTGTGAGACCCCTCCAGAAGGGGGGGGAGAGACTTGCTTGACTGACTAACAGAGGCTGAGATGTCAGGGACTGTCTAGTCAGGAGAGATTACACTTGGAAGCAGAGGCTGCGACGGCAGGGACTGCTCTCCAGGAGGGCTTACCAGCCCACTGGTCTCCTCCCTTCTATATACACGGCTGTTAGATTTCTTTGATTTGATCTCATGGTTACCGGACGGATTGGACTTTTGATTCTGACTACGATTCTGCTCGACCCATGGTTTCATCTCATTACACCCTGCCTCGATCTCGGCTTTGGCTACGACCATCTCTTCGTTGTCCACTTGGACTGGCATCACGACAATTCAACGAGTTACAGCTTTGCTTTTTGTTGTTCGTTTATCCCGTATATGAGCTGTTGACCAGCCCTGGGACTAGTGAGTGGGCAGCCGCCCCTATCCTTTGGGGTAGAACGCAAGGGCTTACTCGTGAACCCTGTGGGCCAACAGACCCCTCTGTTGTTCTTTCTCATTTTCCATTCATTGTAACTGTAACTGAAGAAAGCAGCTCTGCCTACACAACTAAGCATAAGTGAATAAATCTCATACATCTTTGAAACCATACGCGTGTCCCGTACCACTCAGACTCATCGCCGCAAATCCCGCTTGTTTGTTCCAATACCACCCTTGACCCACCGTGACCTTGGGGCCCTGTTCCCTGACAGGAAGA
>NW_017728993.1:30498292-30501159 GCF_001723915.1 Gavialis gangeticus | reverse complement strand
CGCAAATCCCGCTTGTTTGTTCCAATACCACCCTTGACCCACCGTGACCTTGGGGCCCTGTTCCCTGACAGGAAGAAAGAGAACTGTGAAGAAAAATGAGAAAACATGGGAGGGGATAACAGAGGAGGAAGTACAATAACAGTGTTGGGGAAGAGTGGTGAAAAAGGGAGCGTGTCAAACTTACAGCCCACAAAGCTGTGTCATATGACCTGTAGACCTGGGGATTCAGGAGTGGGACAAGCAGGGATGGGGCCTGCTGCTAAATTGAGGTTATGAAACCCTGCTCAGATATGCAGGTTGGCAGCAGGGGGTCAGTAATGGCTATTTTAATGCCTATCACCACTCACCACACCACTTGCCTTATGGTTCCCCCGGCCCAAGGTGTAGGGCCTGTTTGATACACCTAGAATAGAACGATGAAATAAGGAAGATATTGGCAAAATGAGGAGGGAAGAAAAAGTAAGATAAATGTAAAAGGAGAGAAAACTATACAAACAAAGGAAAGCAGCAGAAGGAAAGAGAAAAGGGAATGTACCTGTAAATAGTAAAAGAAAAAGAAAGAAAAGATATTTAAAATAATCAATAAAATGAGATATTTTATGTATTCAGGTTCCCTATTACAAATGCATTGTGGTGAAACTAACTGACAAAACATCCGTGCTAATTTCTATATTTGTATGTGGAAGTTAATTATGGCCCTGCAGCTCATGAGAAGCTGCCAGTCTGACCTTCAGTATCATAAAAGCTGTGCACCACTGAAGTAGAGAAATCTCTGCTTTGTTAGAAAGGCAAGGCAAAAGGATGCTGGAAATCTTTTCGTTCCCCCTTCCTGCCTGCTCACCGCCCTCCCTTCTCCCCTATCAAAGCACAGTTTCTAACATGGAGTGCTATCTAAATCCATCTCCTCTAAAATGCAGTATGAAAGAAAGCACACTCGAATAATGGAGTCTTTCCCTCTCAACCACAGTTGTGTCGAAGGATAAGCTGGAGCTGCAATTTACCCTAGGCAATGAAAATGTATTGTCTTTATCATTACTTGGTTTATAGTGGCACTAAAGGCTTCAACCAATACTAGATCCATATTGTGCTAAGTGTTATATAGTCACACAGTGAATGACAGTCCCTGCCCCAATAGCTTTGCTATCTAAATAAACAAAACAATCTAGAAAAAACAAGAACACACATTCACTCTATTTCACAGGAGCAGACAGATAGAGTGCTTTCAAAAGAAGTGACTTGCACAGACAGAAACAGGAAATCCATGGTAAAACCATGAACAGTTCTCTTCAGTCCCTGTTCCCAACATCTAATAGGGCTCTGCGAAATTTCACCATCTGTTTCGTTTTGACATTGTTTTGACTCATTTTGAGCTTGGAACAGCAAAATCAAAATGAAATGAAAGGCTTCGAAACAGCCTCAAAATGAAACGAGGGCACTCAAAACACTTTGAAAGTTTCAAAACATTTTGAGGTTCAAAGCTGGGGGGGGGGGCAGGGAAACAGAAACTAAGGAGAGGGAGGGGGAAGAGGGGAACGACTGCTCTGATATTGACTGTGTAGCTGGCCAGTGACTGTGACCCTTCCCTGAGATCCCTTCCAATCCCGGTGCTCTGGGGGGAGGGATGGAAAAACAGAATAAAAGGCATTGTTTGAACTTAGCTTTCTCTGTTCCTTCACACTTACAAGTGACACAAGTTTTGCTCTAAACAGTTTGAGGTGAAGTTTCCCATAAACCCCTGCACCTATCTCCTTGAAACCTGGCAGACTTCATGGCCTCAGCAGGGGCCACCCTTCCTGCAGTTTTCACCCCGCTGCGTCTTAACACACACACAATATAAGTTTTGTTTGTCAGTAGCTAGACATGCAGTTTCCCAGAAATCCATGCACCTATCTCCTTGAAACTTGGCAGGCTTCGTGGCCTCATCAGGGGCTACCATCCTTGCAAGTTTCATCCAAAGCAGGCAAGAAATAACAAAGTTATGGGCAGTTTTGTGCCTCCCCATTATAGCCTACAGGCAAAATGTCGAAATAATGTCAAAACAATGAAACAGTTTCGATTAAACGAAGTGGAACAGTGCTTCAAAACAAAACAAAACCTGAAACAAAACACATTCCCAAATGGAAGTCGAAATGGAGTGGTGCTGTTTCGCACAGCTCTATAACCTAACCACAGACCTTCAGGATTTATCTCAATGGGCATACCAAGTACTTCGTACCATCCACATCTTAGCCCCTATCCACTGAATAATTCTGAAACCAAGAATTCTTTGATTGCAACAGTATTTCTGATTGCTTCAGTGGGTCATGTCACCTAAATTTATGCTAAACACCACTATGCACCTGATCTATATTAGATAACAATGGCTCCTTCCCTTGTTAAAAAAGTTCATATATGTTTTAAAATTCAGGCCAGCTATAAGTGCAGGCCTTCTTAAATTATACTTTTTTACATTCTGCATCAGGTAGCTTCAGTAAAGCTTTGCTTCCCTCCTCTTTGTATCTGCATGCAAAAAGTTAGTTTATTATGATTACAAAAAGGTATTTTCTAGTATGGCAGTGTTTTGTAAAGAATTGTATAAGGGGGGTTTTGTAACCACTCAGGAAAGGTATTAACTGCACTCACAGATACATGTCAGATGAATATTAAAGTGATTTCAAGTTGTCTCTCTGTATACATTAAATTTATGCTCAATTTTACCATTATAACCCCCTCCCCTCATTTTCAGGTGTCCAAAGAGAATGAGCAGTACTTTTTCCCCAGCAATGCATTTGTGCAACAGTACAGTAAAGTCTTGTTCTTATGCATCTTATTTTCTCTTACACCTTCCCCAAGACTTATTCAAGATATCCCTAGACTGACATATATAT
>NW_017728993.1:30493607-30497688 GCF_001723915.1 Gavialis gangeticus | reverse complement strand
CAGTGGGGGTGCCACCACCATTATCCCCCACTTCGCCATCAGGCAGGGAGGCAGGGGGGAAGCCCTGATGCTCAGGTGGCCAGGGGGTGTTTCCCGCTGCCAAACTTCCTTGGCAGTGGCACAAACTTGGGCCCACGCAGCCTGGGCTGCCCAGCCAATCACCACTCGCCCTCTTGGCGGTGCATATGCAGTTGGCCAGAAGCATTACAGACAGACAGACATACAGACAGACTAAGCCTTTTATTGTATTAGAATATATATATAACATTTGCAACTGTCATTTGATAGGCAGTAAGGATGATGTTAGGTGTTAAACAATCTAAAATAATGTAGGTCACAAATCTACAGAATTTAGTTTATGGATTACCTGTATTAAACTACATAGTATATGTAGGGAGTTATTTTTTGAGAAGTGTGTACCCAAAACGTGCTTTAAAATGGAATGGCAAGTGGAAATAGTTTTCTTTTCTGATAAGTGTGTCTTTATCTCTTTCAGCAAGAATATACTGGTGTATCTTGCCCTTTCTCTGATATTTAGATATGAATTGGGAAATGCAAATGAATGGAAAAGAAAGAATCAATGGGTCAGATGCAATCAAAGACATAAATATTCACAATGATTTCCTACTTTGTCTAAAGGAAAATCAGTCATGGATGTAGCTTTATTTTTATGAATTTTAATTCAAGTAAAGTCAAATACTACCAATGATTATAGTGCTGTGTTGTGTGTAACTATGTGCACTATGTTCTATATCTAAGTTTTCATATGGCCCTTATCACCATGTCATCTGCACATGAGCTATATTGGACAAAACTCTAACTTCCCCACCAATGAGTGGAGAAGATCTATGGCTTGAGTTAGACAGGAGATCAAACAAGTAGGTCACTGAGACTTTATGAATGAGAGTCTTATTCAAAAACAAAGGGAGGAGGTCAATTCATTTAGTTGTAATGTGTGCTATAAAATGACCAGTCACACCCTAAAGTATCTCTTTCCTAAAATACATTTCTTACGCTACAAACACTTGCTCTTTCACTTATTGTATTGAAATCCCTCATTGCCCAGTATTATACTAACTCTGCCTTGTCTATTGTATTGTGATAACACCCCCTTACCCATTGTATTAGATTGGTACCTCCTTGGCTATAATAAGTATGAAAAAAATTCAAGGTTTAACTCATCAAATGGAACTTTTCAGTGACTTATTAAAAGAACCCCTGCAGTATTATAAAACACAGATTTGCTGTCATCTAGCTAAAAGATCACTTTAGAAACCTTCATTTTATATGTGTAAAGACAATTCCTTTTCCTGAAACTCTTTGATTCTTTCTTGAATGAAATCAAGTGTTCTAAAACTTTTTGAGGAACCCAAAGGCTCCTTTCTATACTATGGAAAGTAAAGTACTATGAAGTCCTCACATAATCATCACATAGACGCTTTTCAATGTGCTGATAGAAATGATCATTCATTACATGCTACAGGCTTTTATAAAACTGAATAAAATCTGGGAAGAGAAAACTGAGAACCATGCACTTCTTGATCATGAACAGTCGGGGGAAGATAAGCCACATAGAAAGCTGTCCCTGAGATTGTTAATGAGTTAGTTTAAACTCTTTTTCAAGAGTTCTTACCTAATCAAATGAGAGAGAGAAAGGAATATGGAGGGAAATAGCTTCCCAGCTAACATCTCCTAAACAGATATACCTCCAGTGTTATGTCTTGTACTTTGAAAGTACATAGTAACTTTAGTTTATAAGAGGTGAGCCACTTAGCTTATATATAGTCAGCACACTCTCTTTTTTAACTTCTAGGACCTCTCCTCCTACCATGGGTTATAAATTATTCCCAGAGTTACTTGTATACTACCACAAGTGAATCAGGTTCTTGGACTACTTTCTAATATAAATGCTGTCCTCTCACTGCCTCAAGCTCTTAACGTGTAGTGTTGAAACATAGCTGTTTTTCCAATTTAGAGTCTATTTTGGAATGTACACTTAAGTAAGTGTTAAGTGTAGCCAGTTTCTAGTGACCTGCACTTATATTAGACTGTCAAACAAAAAGTTGTATTTGGATCATTTTACTTTTCTTCAGTAAAAGTGCCAAGGTTAGAACTGTGAAGATACTCCCAAGGGCATTTAAAACAGATTGCTTCTCCCTAGGATTTTTGTGGGTGTGAGTGCATCAGCCCAAATTGGATACAAAGGAACGAAAGTAGTTGGACTGAAGTCCTCTAGCCTTAATCCATGAAATAGACTGGATGCCTAGGAGACATCATCAATGCTTGCATGAAGAATGGTACATATTGTGTGCTCCTTTGCCCACCAGGCAATTCGAAGAAGGATTAATATCTTTGCACCAGACTGCTACAGTGTTACACTGCTTCTGACTCAAGTTTGTGCTTACGTGGCACATTTTGGCTCTCAGCATAAGGACAAATATATAAATGTAAAAAAGAAGGGAAAACTCTTGCTCAGGAATACACCACACTGTTATAAATAAGCTAAATTGCCCTAACTTTGACCCTTGATGTAATAGAGTTAAAGCTGAAGCAGTTTTGCTATGCTTGGGTACATCTACATAAGAGTTTTTTACTCTGCAGCAGTGCACATGTAGATGTTGCCCTGGCTGCCTGGAGCACAAGGATGCCTCAGTGCAGAGCCCCAGGCTGAAACAGTCTTGTGCCCTAGCAAGCTCTTCTGCAGTATGTTGTGCCCTTGGGTATGAACAAATGTTCATGGGACCCATTTTACTTTAAACTGACTAAACCTAAACCTAGGAGTGGTGCAGCAGCCACAGAGGCAGCTGGAGGTAAGTAACTTGGGGGTGGGGGCAGATGAGGCAGGAAGGGACTGGTGGAATCGGGGGGGGGGGGATTGATGGGTCCAGGGCAGGGGCGGGCAAATTACAGCCCATGGACTAGATCCAGCCCACAAGGCAATTTCATCTGTCCTGCGGGTGGGTGCTCACCAGTTTGTATCTGGCCCAGGCTGCAGCTGCCCCTGCTGTGTTGTGCATGGGGCTGACCCCTGTCCACTCCCACTGGGGCATTAGGGTGCACTCTAACCCTTGTGCACAGGAGGATTCCAGCCAGCACACAGCTTCCAGGGGAACTGTTCAGCTCCCCCCACCTCCAATGGCTGCTCCTCCTGTCCCTGCTACAGCACCCCAAATATCAAGTAGGGAAGCAGAGGCAAGCAGGGGGAAGCTGCAGCTGGGTGGGAGTGTGAGGCTGCAACTAGTGGTAGCATGGAGCCTGGACTGCAGGGCCCATATGCAGTGGGGCAGCAGGAACACGGAGCCTGGGTTGGCCCAATTCCATTGGGTGAGGCTCCCCGAAGCTCATGTGCAGCTCCTGGGACTCACACACCACTGGGGGCAAGCTCCACATGATGGAGCTGGTGACCTTCCCCACTTTCTGCTGCCATATGCAGCTCCTGGGATTCCACAGAAGTGGTGGGGACCCCTGCACAAGGGAACCAAGCCAGCCCTGCTTCCTGGCAGAGTCCAGAGAGCTGCACATGGTGGCAGGGAGAGTGGCCAGGCTACCAGCTCCATCACATGTGGCTCCTCCACTGTGGCACGTGGCTCTGGCCAGGTTCTGAGAGCTGTCCATGCACTGTGAGGAGCCCCACACAATGGAACGAGTGGCATAGTCCCACTCCCTGCCACCATGTGCACCTCCTGGAGCTGGCTGGAGACAGGTGATGCTGGGGGGGCTCCACCTGTGCAGGCCATGAGCACTGCAAGGGCCCACTGCTGATGCTACTGGTGGTGGATGTGTGCCATGGAGGTAGCATGTGGGGGGTCTCCAAATGCACACCCCACCACACCCACATGCCCCCACACCCCCACCCTCTCCCACAAACTCCACACCCCCACACATAACCATACCCTTCCCCCCACACCCTCCCCACACACATGCACCAACACCACCCACAAACCCCATACACATACCCCCACACACTCCCAACACTCACCTACACCCCACACACGCACACCCCACAACCTACCACACATGCATCCATGCCCAGCCACACCCCTCACACCCCTCCACACACATCCCACACACAATAGACAAA
>NW_017728993.1:30493258-30493535 GCF_001723915.1 Gavialis gangeticus | reverse complement strand
ATCACCTCTATATACACTATGAAAAAACACATAAATC
This sequence comes from Gavialis gangeticus, assembly GCF_001723915.1. Lineage (NCBI taxonomy): Eukaryota > Metazoa > Chordata > Crocodylia > Gavialidae > Gavialis > Gavialis gangeticus. Next base: position 30,493,498 of record NW_017728993.1, on the reverse strand, counting down.
AGGAGAAAAATATATTTTAAATACAATTAAAATATATAATAGCAGATGTTTGATTTTTAGCATATGATTTGGTTTTTTTCTGGTTCCAAGATGCCCCCCTCAACCAAGAAGTACTTCCAGGGGCAAAAGGATGGACTTCCAATGGCAAATGTACAGAAGAAGTCAGTCTATGACTTAGATTTCATAGATTTCATAGACATTAGGTGTTCAATGTAGGTGCTTGAACCACCTCCAATGGCA
>NW_017728993.1:30492628-30493247 GCF_001723915.1 Gavialis gangeticus | reverse complement strand
TGGAGAACCTTGCATTTTTCAGTGTTAAACACTGTCAGGTTCTTGTCACCCATTTGCCAAGCCTGTCCAGGTCAGCCTGAATTGCCCTCCTGTCTTTAGGTGTGGATGTTTTGCCCCAAAGTTTGGTGTCATCGGCAAACTTGGCCAGTCCGTTTCTGACTCCAATGTCCACATCATTAATGAAGATATTGAACAATATGGGTCAAAGGACAGCCTTGGGGGACCCCACTGGTCACAAGGCACTATGACGATTGACTTCCGTTAATTACCACCCTCTGGGTCTGACCGTGGAGCCAATTTCCCAGTCAGCAGATTGCGGTGGACCCAAGGTCACAATTGGCCAGTTTCGCCAAGAGGTGATCATGGGATACCAGATCGAAGGCTTTTTTGAAGTCAAGATATATATCAATCTCTTCTCCCTTGTCCAGGTGATAGGTCACCTGGTCATAGAAGGAAATGAGATTGGTCAAGCAAGACCTACCCACAACAAACCCGTGCTGGCTATCCCTCAGGATGTTGGTGTCAGCCAGTCCATTAAGGATAGCCTCTTTAATAGACTTTTCTAAGACCTTCCCCGGGATAGAGGTCAGGCTGATGGGCCTATAGTTAGCTGGATCCA
>NW_017728993.1:30481078-30487628 GCF_001723915.1 Gavialis gangeticus | reverse complement strand
CCGGGATAGAGGTCAGGCTGATGGGCCTATAGTTAGCTGGATCCACTTTCCTCCCTTTCTTGAAGATAGGCACCACATTGGCCTTCTTCCAGTCGTCGGGCACTACACCAGAGCACCAGGAGTTCTCTAAGATCCATGCCAGAGGCTGGGCTATGATGCTCGCCAGTTCTTTGAGTACCCTGGGTTTCTGGGGTTGGGGTGGGACTTCTGGTCCCAAGATGGTGACCAGGGGGCAGAGCACCTGTCAAGTGGCAGAGCTACCTTTGTGGTGCTCAGCAGGCCACCAAAGTCATTAAGCAGCCCTCCAGTTGGAGTAATTGCCCACCCCTAGTCCAGGGGGAGTGATCAGTCCACAATGGGTCCATGGGGTGCCAGATCAGGGTTACAGGGGTAAACACAGCAGAGCCCTGGGGGTGGGGTGAGTGGCTGGGTTCTCCCAGCCCTAGGGCTGTTCTGTGAACATGTGCAAGTGTTTACTAGACTGGGTTAGCACATTTCAGATCAGGGGCACCCAGGTCAATTTGAAGTTAATTCACTTCCTGATGTGAGTTAACTGAGATTGGGTAAGCTATTTTGTGGGTGATATAAGCCCTGTGAATGCCTGAAACAACCAGACATGTCCATCAACCTAACCTTTGTGAGGTCAATCTAAATATAACACTTGTACATACTCCTAGCCTCAACAATAGTGTTATCAGTATTGCTCACTTCTTTCCTTGATGATTTTCTTTTCCCTACAAACTACCCACTGCCCAAATTTATCCATCTTAAAGCTGATTCTTCACTAAGCCAATGCTGTAAGACAAGAAGCAAACTGACCATGCTTTGCTTCCTCCTCCCCCCATCAACAAGCTTCTAGGGAAAGAGCAGAACATATCAAAGTCAAGTTTTCTTCCCAAGCTAGAAAGCCAAGAATAGGGAAAAACACCCATGGTTATCTGCAGGCTCCAGAGACGGAGCAACTTTAATAAACAGGACTGTATCTTCATTTGGATTGACTTTTTTTCCTCGTCTGCTTCTGCTATGCCTGTCCTAAGAGCAGAATTAGTTTTAACCAACAGTTTTTCAAAGCCAGCATTTAGGATTTAATCAGGATTTTCTCAGCCAAATTATTCACAGCCTCAGAGCTATTCTCATGGCTACTCTCTACCCTCGTCTTCTAGTCATCTCTATAAAAACCATGTTTCGTATCCTAAATAATCTTCTTGTGAAAGGGGACATCCGCTTTTTGTCTCCAATGGGTGATCCTTGGCATTGTCTTCCTCTTCCTAAATAGGCCTAGATTTATGTTGATGCAAACTTCCACCCCTTCAGAGGATTGTCAACAAATCTCTCCTTTTATGTTGTTTGTGGCTGACAGACCTACTCCCACTTGCTGCATCTTCAGAAGCAGTGCGAGATGTCAGAATAGTTCTAGGAATAACAGCAAACATTTTCTTTGTGTTGTGATATTTCTAGATGTGCACAGAATAGTCTCTGTTTCAATACTTTAAACACACAGCTTCATTAATTATCATCTGGGTTTCTAAGGTTGAATCCATTCCTGTGGTTTCAACTGTAGTGTAGACAGTTCTATATTTTTCAAGCTGATTAACCACTAACTTACAGTCATGGGGGTTACTTTATTCAGCAAATGCTTTGCAAGCCTTGAGCTCATAACCTATTTGCTTGTCTTTCCTTTTTTCTTGTTTCCCAGGTGACTGGTCTGGCTTTTCAGACTGTACTCTGAGATCAGTTTCTTTTCCATGCTCCATTAACATAGAACATTTGTTACCCTCTTTTCAGACATTGCCTAAGTATTGGTGCATTCACAACCATCACTCCCTTTTATCTTTCTATATATTTTCCATGGCATTGGGGGAGTCAAAATTTATAGATGGAGTTGCTGATGTGTTTTCACATAGAGAATTTTTTTTTCACAGCAGTATGTCTCATAATTTATTTTTCATTGTTGTTACCAGACAGTAACAACTTTTACACCTGAAAGATCAGACTTACCAGACTCCTCCACAGCTTCTTATAGCAATGTTGCTTTGTGGACTGGCTATTGGGAGATATTGAAAGGTTGCGAGTTCAACACCTTCCAGCAAGATACTGAATTATACAGTATCAACTTCAGCATTCAACCTGAAATCAGAACTTCTCCTGATTCTAATGAGTTAGGCACTGCAAACCCTGCAAGCTACAAATCAGTCTCATGCATTGCTGAATTTTAAACAACCTATTGAAGTCTCTGAAGTAACAGCTTATGTCTTCAAAAGAAAACCTAATTATATTTCCAGTCTTTCTCTAACTATAGTTACTAATCAGTAGCCAAACTTTCATTAGGACAACCTGGTCCTAATTGTCATCACTAGGAACAATCAGATGAAGGGGAAGGTGAAAAGGCCAAAGAAGCAGCATTTATATCAAGATGTTTGTATAACTTGCTAGTGTCAAGCAGCTTGTTTGTACCAGGTTGGACCATGGACAAATTGCATTTGTCCATGCATATGCTATGTAAACTAAAGAAATCAAGACCTAGTTCTACATAAGATAGGTGACAACTTCCTGTTTGCTTCCATTTTTGCTTTCTTACTTTTTAATGTCACTGGGCACATCTACACATGCAAATTAATGAGACACAATAAACTTCGGCACAGTTTGCTCCAGAGTTTATTGCTCTCAGGTGCAGTGTTTGCACATTCACCTGGGACCTCAGCATGTTGAGCCAAGTCCTTGCAGGCCAAGCTGATAAGAGGCCCAGGGGGTCAGCCTGCCTGCCCAGGGCTTCTTCAACCCAGCTCAACATTCTGCAGAGTGGCTGGTTGGGGCACAAAGGTGTTTTCAGTGTGGAGCTAGCCAATAGGCAGCCCTCACACTGAAGCACCTTCATGCCCCCACCAGCCCTATCAGCATCTGCACATGCATTGTAGCACAGTAAATAATTCCACCATAGGATAGTACTTGTATCTGGCACTACTAACCTACAGCAGAGTTAGTTACTTTACTCCAGCCTAACACCTCTGCATGTGTAGACCAATGACACTTTACTGTGGAGCAAATTAGGCAACTCCACAGTAAGTGTCTCATATAGATACACCCACTGTCTCCAAAAATTCTGGGAAAGACATTTTGAATCCTGAAACATGTAATAGGTATATTTGAGGGATTTTTAGGTTTTTACCATTTAACTTCTTTTGCCGTTTGCAACTCCATGGTTATTGTGTATGATTTGGACAAAGTGAATTGGTATGCATCCTACTATAAAAAAATAATGAAACTACATTTGTTACACTAACCAACTTCTTCCTGAGTGGAAAATTAGAAACCATGGGCTAGATATTCAACTGAAGTAAATTGGCATACTTCTGCCAATTCAGTGGAGTTATGTCAATTTTCCCCAGTTGAAATTCTAGGGCATGAAAGCCTACAATACAATACAGTAATTGTCAGAAATAAAGGTAAAGAGTAAAAACAGTATGAATCTCATATGGCAGGACATCTTTCTGTTATCTCTGTCCATTGCCTGCCATGTAGATTCATACAGGTTGATAGTATTATCAAGCTTTGATTTCTGGAATCAGTATTATTTGCACCTTGGTTCAGGAACTGGCACAGAACAATTCTGAACTTGCTTTCCTAGGTATTTGCCTATGTAGCCAAGAAAAGAATAATCCTGCTAGTACTTTCCCCAGAGAGGTAAAAAAGGAAATGAATTTAAACGTTACAGCATCTATGTACCAAAAACTGAGAAACTGGATAGTTGCTGAAATAAGGATCAGCCTTAAGGGGCTTCTAAAAATGTGCTGAAATATTTCGTGTGTCAAGGCCAGATTTTGCCCTCCAGATTTTGGAGGAGTGTTTTATTCCTGGAAAAGTCCCATTAAAGTTAAAGAGACTTCTCAAAGACTAAAGCATAATACTTACCATGTGCTTGATTTAGCTCCTGTTATAGCCAGTGGACACATTTACATGAGATGCTACACTCCTTGTAGCTCACTGCGATGGTGACATAGCGTTAGTGGGCACAAACTGTGGCACAGATGCTACTGCACAGTAGCTGCTAAGAATAGCCATGCGGCATTGGGACTGTGCAGTAATGTAGCTTAAGCAAGTACTAAATGACTGCGCAGTAACAAATGTGCAGTCTAGTGCACGTGTAGACACGCCCAGGGAAGAGTCCCCACAACTCCAATGATCAGGCTTTGAAAACAGGATTGGCATAAGCATAAATTAGGATGTGAGCTTGGTTTGCATACATCATACAGCATGGAGCAAAATGTACTATTCTGTCAATGTCAAATTTCATCTGCCCTACAGAAAAGGAAGACCTTTTTGGCAAAGCATTAGTCTATGCTGTCTATTCTAATGGGCAAGAAGTAGACAGCCTTGGTAGGAGAGGAGAAAATTTAAATAACCAGGACACAATATAGGCATGAGCTATATAAAGCAAATCTGAATCTCACTACAAATTCACCTGGGGGATTGTTCAGGCCCATCTCTTACACTGAAAAACAGAACTAGATATATTCCTGATGATCCCACCTCCTGATAAATCAGTGAGTTAATACCAAGAATAAATTTGTCTCGTATTATTTATGACTGGTAGGATTTTTGATATTGCTCAGAGTTGCCGGGAAAACTTTGAATCATGAACTAGCCATGAGCTGACAATTATAATTTAAAGACTTTTAGCACTATACAGCATATTACTATGGGTTTAAGCTGCTTAGTTAATAATACAAATATCGTTTCTGCATTTCACACTTTGGACTGAAACTGTCTAAAACAGAGGAAGGAATAATAATTAATTTAAAATATAGCAGAAATATTTTTTTTCAATGCAACAAGTTTCTTCCAAATTAATTAAACATATGGTGCAGTAAGTATTAATAAATTCATTTCTCTGCTAGTGATCAGATTAATTTTAAAATTAAATTGTGTTCATCTGTGCTGTTGTCATCTTTTTATATGATTACACCCTGGAGTTTTTTAAATCAGAACAGTAGATCAAATGCTGGTAGGTGATTTTGCATTTTTTGAGGGTAAAGTCAATGTCTATTGTTTGAATTGGCAGAAATATGTGTGCTGCTTTCTTCGGAGCTATAAACTGCTTATCTTATCTGGCCTCTGACCTGGTGTCACAGTGACCCAGCACCATGAAACGAAGGCATCATACTCTTCATACGTTCTGCCCCTAAGCAAGATTATATTGAATTTGTAATGTAGTATCATAACCTCCTTTGGCTTTCAGTAATACAGGGAAGTTTTGTATTGTACAACAACTGGATAGTCCTGATTTGCTATTCTGTTACAATAGTTTTATAGTGAGATGAAATAGAGATTCAAGGCCAGGGCCTACAAAACAAGAAAAAAATGTAAAAGCCCTCTGTGAGAAACATTGTTTTGTGGAACGGGCTCCGTGGCTTCATTTAGAAAGCACCTAGTATATTTGGGATGGTGCTACAAAGAGAGAAACAATTTATTTGCAAAGTAGCATAAATCGACCCCAGATAAACAAATAATGAGCAAGTCTAAGTCCTTTCTCAGAAGACTTTAAAATCTTAGAGCCCCGCATGGGATTTACTGAAGAAGAAAGGGTGTACAAGGAATTCCTTTCTTCCTTACACAGTTTTGCCAGGGGTACACAATTAATTGGTTCCTGTGCTGTCACAGGGTAAGAACGGAGTCACAGCCACACCTTCACAAAGATGGGTGCATTATGGAGGAACATGTGCTCCCTTTTACAGTGGCTGATGGACTGTAGTCAGTGTGTGGGACTCACAAGGACTCCTGTGACAGCTTGTAAAAGCAGCCATTCTGACATGCACCGAGTCCTCCTTTTTGCTTTACTGCTATGGCAGACAATAACTCCACAACCATCTCTGTACCTACCTACTGCAGGGGATGGTGAGAAAAGCTTAACACTTAATACACCCATGCAAAATATATAAGAATAAAACATTACACCAACATTTCTTTCCCTGAGGTGTGTATAATCCACAGTAATCACAGCCAGTAATGCAAATATAAGTATTGCCCCTGTGTCTATAAGAACACTATTTGGATTACATGCATTTAATATCCTACTTCCATAGTGACCATGTTATTACCAAAATGAATTAGGCAAAGTTATATTTGCCTGGTATAGCTAAATTGCAATGTTACCCATGTCTCATTATCAATGCCACAGAGACTACCTGACCATGTAGTCTAAAGTAGAGTGAAGGTGAACTTGTAGCAGGTATCTTCTAGTGTAAAAGAATTACATAACATCAATAGCTCTCAAATATGATCTTATTCAAATGAGCTGCCTGGCACTTACCAATATCCAAAGACTATCTGAAGAAAAAAAGGAAGGAAGAATGGAAGGGAGGAAGGAAGAAAAGAAGAAAGAACAGTAGCCACATTGTAAGAGAACTGTAGCCACATTGTAAGAAGTGTAGTCATGCTGTTGATGAAGGTGATGGTAATGAATAATGAAGTTCAACAGCAGCCATAGTGATGGTGAGATTTGACATCACTAGAAAATAGCAAAACTGAAATGTGTCAAAACATCTATTTTCAA
>NW_017728993.1:30439492-30480976 GCF_001723915.1 Gavialis gangeticus | reverse complement strand
AGGTCTCAGAAACTTTGCCAAAATTGCTACATCTCCATTAAGCATTTTGGCTTCAGAATAGAATATTCTGATGGCAAAAATCATCAAAATTCTATCACTCAGCTGTACCGAAGGCACTGCATGAGTGCCCCTTTTCATTGTCCATATTCCAAAAGAAAAAAGAAATAATAAATAACATTGCCACCAGTTGAACTGCGTAGACTCGTGGTCCAATCCTTACTGCTTTAACTTCATTGGTATCATAACAGAATAAAAGTGGGGTAGCAATGGAGAAGCCGGCCCCTCTAGTGCACAGAATGGCATTCAGAACAGCAGAAGCATCTTTTAAAGCAAGCAAATATAGCAAAATCCTTCTGCAAATGCACTAGAATCAGCATCTGGCAGCTTGGCTCAACCCAGAGTATATGTTGGTTGACCAGAGGCAGCAGAAAGAATGCAAATGTTATCTGGGTGGCCACACAAAAATTGTGGCTACACAATACTTTTACAATTTCTCATCAGGCAAATGTTAGATATGCAAAATATATTATTTATTTATGTAGTTTTAAATATTTCCTTATATTTACAAATTGGGCAAAACTGAAAGTTAAAATCACTTAGCTTAGCCATCTGATTCTATCCATTTCAACCTACTGCGGTTGCTTGGGAGCTGTTTTGCTAATCCCCACTTTGTCACTAGAAAGTGTTTTAGCAGGATGAAAACACGATAATTCAACAACATAAAAACAGAACAAGGAGGGTGTGGGGCTGTCAGCAGCAGTCCAATAATAGATAATGAGACTCTGTTACCCAAGCAGAATGTATTATGTAAAGACAATGGCCATGTGGAAGAAATCGTTCTAATCAAGTTAATTATGCTTTATTCATGTTTCATTTATGGTGCAAGTACCCTGTAAATTCAGAGCATCTTAGCTCATTATATTGCCATGCAGCTTTCTAAGTACATGCCTCACTCATGCTTTCTGTAACTGTCTCCGCAACAGTCCATGTTACATGTGTTGCTGTGGGAATGGCACTAGAGTACTAGTAGCATTATGAACTTCTTTTTTTAAGAGTGCTCCCATGAGATTTCCTCTGCTATTTTAAAATTCTCTTTTTCTCTCTGCTTATATTTTAGCAATCCTTATACAGCTGGCAAAGAGGCTGTGACAAGAGGAACATTTCTGTCTATCATGAAAGCAAGCACCAACAGGTTTGTTTGTGTGGATGTCTTTAACTGTATATTTTGTGGGATATTATGATGGTGTTCATCTCCACACCGTCTGAGTTCCTGGAAGTATTTAAGATATGTGGCATTGCTTTTAGAAAGCATGGACATACTCTTTTTCATCTGATTTCCTAAATTGGTAGGTTATTTGTTTTTAAATTCAGAGTTGGATGTCATTCTAACATGAGTGTTTTGGAGAAATACTAGTTTAGGCAAAGTCTTTAGCAAACTTTAACTCTGTCTTTCATTTACCTGTTGAATTTATGTGTACTTATGTGTGGTGTGCCAGGCTGCCTTTTGACAATACCAAAGGGTGTAGTGAATTTTTGGACTCTCTCCTCAACCCCAGGAAAACCAACTCACATGGGGGTGGAAGGGAATAGTGAAGGGGAAGGGAAGTGAGGGGAAGGGAAGAAATGAACTGTTGATGAACTCAACATAGGGCAGCACCATAGGTTGTTATCTCAGTTAAGTATCTAATATTTGGGTTCTTATACAAACTTACCACAAACTTTGACCCTTTCAGGTTTCACCTGCCATTAAGAGTAATGCAAATTTTTCATTATCAGATTAAAATGAAGCTATTTGTGTTTTCGTTTTTATAATAAAGCCTTTTTAATATAAAAATAATTTTACCATTATATTCAAATGTACATGTGGCCATTCTCCATTATTCCAGTTTTGGGTTAAGTCTCTGTTAAATTAATTACCTCACTTACATTGTTTCAACATTCTGTACTGTTGTACAGCCAAGCTGATTGGAAGAATAATAGAAGCATGATAACAGAAGCAATAGAATTCCATATGTTATGACTCCAGATGTATTCTGTTGCCTCTCTCTATATCTGCTTTTTCATAGCATGCAAATAATATGACTCCAGGGAAATATTTTCCTTTATAAGAAATGACCTTGTATTTTCTTAAATACTTCCTCCAAAAATGACAATTGCCTAAGATCCTACAAACAAAGTAGCATGAAGACCTACATATCATTTTGAAGAGACAACATCCAGGAAAACATAACATGCACTTGATGTTTGGGGTCAGATGTTGTTCTACTGTTTGAAATGGCATGGAACCAATTTCCAAAGTATAACTCCATCATGACAATTCATTAATTTATCCTGCATATTTTAAAATATATATATAGTTTGAATAGATGAAGATATTTTGTTTTTGTCCACTAGCACATTAAGATTGCATACAATAAAAATATCCAGACACACACACATATATATCTCTAGATACCGGTGAAGGAAAACAGTGGCAGAAAACATATGATAAGGGCACTACTGTTTGTATATCTTTATTACTGCTTACCCTGAAAGTTCTAAACAATGTTTAAATCAAACTTTCCTTCCATAAAACAAAAGATATATATATAGATATATAGAGAGATATATATATACACATACATACACACACACATACACACACCCAGAGAGAGAGAGAGAGATTATCTAAATTATATAAAATCAGAATATCCAGACACAGAGAGAGAAATTAGATAGATAGATAGATAGATAGATAGATAGATAGATAGATAGATAGATAGATATCCATCTTGAGATCTATATATTGATTATATATGTAGATATATTAGATGTTGATATATAAATATAGATATATGTATGTGTGTGTCTGAATATTCTTATTCTGTCATCTAGATGATATATATGTATGTATGTATGTATGCATATGCGGGTATGTATATATGTGTGTATATATAAGTATATATGTGTGTGTGTATCTTTTGTTTTATGGAGGGCAAGTGTGATCTAAACATTGCTTAGAACTTTCAGGGTAAGCAGTAATAAAAATATACAAACAGTAGTGCCCTCATCATATGTTTTTGCCACTGTTTTCCTTCCTTGATCATCTATTCAACTGCAATAGTGAGGCAGTAGTTGCTGCTCCATCTCTGGACCTCAATGCCATCTACCAAGTAAATGACATAGCTGCTGCTAGGCAGAACAATACACAGATGATTGTGCACTACACATTTGCATCAGGTTATTCTGCATAGTTGACTGCTCCATGTACTCCACAGAAAAAAACTTCATCTCAGGTGCACTGGCACAGCAATAAGCTTCATTATTCCTGCAGTCGGGCGGCACTACTCCAGGTAAATGGAGTAATAAGGTATAAAGAAGACTTTTTGATGGGGACCACAGTAAATAATTTCTCAGGATCAGAACTGAGGGCCTGAGACCTGTAGCTCTGGTTTTATTCTTCTTATTTCTAGTGAATTAGAGGCCTTTCTCCTATGGATGCCATTTACCTGTCTGCATGAGCACTTTACTAGCAAGCAGTTTTTACTTTTTGCATCCTTAAATGAATATTAGATGCCTTTTGCATTCTTCCCTCAACAACCTTGCAGACAAAATGTATAAATGAAATCTTTTATTTGCTATGTAATTTATATATATCATTTGCCCAGAGACAAAGTTGTATTCTAAACTGATGTAAACTATTTCAAAATGTACATAGCTGAACTTTATTTTTGGAGAAATGTGGTTTATATTGTGACCTTTTTCTAAGGAAAAATAGAATGCAGTCTTTGTTACAATGGGCTAGGCATCACAAGGTTCCAGAAGATGAATTGGGAGGTTGTGGGTAAAATTTTCAAAATGGTCTTAATGATTTAGTGGCCAAAATCCCTTTGGAAATCAATGGTATATGGCCTAACTCACTTAGGTGCTTTTGAAAATTTACTCAGTTCCTTTTCTCGAAGTCTCCTCTTAGGAATTACACAGAATATACAGTGGAGCTGCTTTGGACTCACATCATTGTGACTTAGCAACAGAATCCAAGATATTACTAAGGTTTCTCGTTTGGATTCCTGGGATAAGGCCCTGTTCATGCAAAAGAGAATCGTGCTAAGGGACCCAGGCAAGAACTGTTGGAATTGGTGTGGTTCAGTTTGCTGGACTGACATGTAAACCAACTTACAGACCTCTCAGTGACTGGGAAATTAAATCATGCACACATTCCTCTCTAAAACACAGACCTTCCACTAAGAACCAACGTTCGAATCCAAAAGCTTGTGACTGAGATTGTCACCTGGTGTTAATCACCAGAATTTGCTGATGTCAAAGGAATAATGCTGAGGTGAATTGGCTATAAAGCTGGCCCGTGTTTTTTAAAGTAACTCAAATATGTGTTATTAGTTGATGAATTATTGTATGGAGAACTGGGGAAAGAAAGAAAAGTAAAAACAAGAAATTTCATAAATCGGTTTTATTAAATCATGGACAATATAGTTTTGGTCATAATTATCCAATAGTCCAGTGTTATCAACATTCCCATCCCAAGAAATGTTTGTTTTTGGTTGATCAATAATGATTCTAAGACATGCTTATCCACCAAACTGACATGCCAAAATAATCACATGATACTGTATGCCTCTATAAAAGAGGACCTAACACATTTACTTTTACCTTAGCCTCACAATGAGGGGCTTAATAATAGCTCTGACTTTAGGCCTTGTCGGTAAGTATTTTATCTATCTGGATAAGTTTACAGTAGTTTCTTTCATAATATGGCTTCAGAGTCTAATTGTTGTCCTCTGTAAGTATAACCATCTCAAGTTATATAAAAGGAAAGAGATAGTGATAGCAAATTCCCCATTGTCTAGGAGAAGGTATGGAAATCTTAGATACCTTCTTAAGTTAAAATATAAAACTAAGTTTAAAATTTAAATTAGAATTAACTGGAAAGCACTATGCAATATGTATTTTACAGTTAGGGTATAACTTGGGACTATGAAGTACAGTTTATTTTTCTTTTCTTATTCTTGATGTTTTAATTTCACTCTTGCTTTTTCTCTTTCAGGGAGTCAGCCTCTTAATTATCGTAAGTAATTTTCCTATCAGCTAATGTAGATGTAATGACTGCAACTCAAAATAGACTCTGAAATGTATATGGATGTTTAATTTTATTTTACAACTGCTAATTTTCTTCAGAAGTAATACCAAATTGATCTTTGTTATTTGGAATTGTTCATAAAATGTAATAGGTGTACTTGAACGTGTTCATAGGCTCTCTCTAATATTTGTTGGGCATTGTTGCTTTACAGAACCTGTTTTCAGTGAAAGCAAAGTTTATAGATATGATTATGAAAGTGTACTGCTCAGTGGACTCCAAGAGAAAGGACTTGCAAGATCTGGAATAAGAATAAAAAGTAAAGTGGAAATTAGTGGCATTGGGCCAAAACTTTCTCTTATTAGGGTAAGAAAATGTATCCAATTTGAAAGCTAAAATTACCTTCCTACATTACTTTTTCAAGCTTTGGGAAATAATTAAGTTTCATAATATGTTTTGCTTACTCAGGCAGAATGTAACTAACACTATTATTTTTTATGCAGTGCCCTAAATTCTATTTGCACTTTGCCAGGTAATTCTCAGCTCAAGCCAACCTTGGGGTTGAAGGATTTCTTCTGCTTTGTGGCCAGGGAGACAATAGAATGTAATTTCAAATGCACAATAATTTAGAATTGGATCAATTCAATTGTTCCCAAACTGTATAACCTAAGATTATTTAATCAACTGATTTTATAACCAGAAAACAAAAAGCAGTACACATACTACAATAGCCAGATGTCATTCAACATTTGGCATAATTAATTTCTCCTAGCTATTTCTTTAGCTGCAGGGACACAAATGACATTTTATGCTGCACTGAGATTGCATTCCTTTGCTACATGCTGACATTAAAATTTCTGAGTAATTACTAAGATTTCTGATTATATGGAAACCATTTTTGCCTTGAATGTAAGCCTGTATGTGCTTCTAATGAATGTATTGGAATATACCTCTCTATCACTGCAGACTCCACTTAATTTTATGTGTGTGGAAGAAAACTGATCTCTTTAAAAGCTTTCACTTAGCAAATTGAAAATTATGGATAGAGAAGATTAATCGCTGTGTCCTAATAAGTTTCTAAAAAGTACAATAGCTCTACAACCAGAAGTAGCCAAGTACTATTATGTATTATAAGAGAAAATGAAAATTTAGTTCAGCATTTTTTTCCATGCAACAAGCTTCCTGAAATCTCAGGAAAAAAAATCCACCCTATATTGTGATGAAGGCAAGCTCTGTCCAGGTTTCTTTGCAAAACAGAAATAGGGCGCATCTACACCTGGCCATATGGTGCCTTTGTGACTGCACTGTCATTTAGTCCTTCCCTTTGGAAATACTAAAAGATGGTGCAGTAACAGCCCATTCTGCGCTCTGCTGGCCGCACACAGTTATTTTTAGCCGCTACATCAAGGCAGCGCATTGCTACGACGACGTAACGGCAACGTCACAGTTTTTACCAATGGACCCTATGGTGCTGTAGTGCATCGCTGCAAAGCCATAGCATCTTGTGCAGAGGTTCCCATAGAAGAAAAGAAAGATCCACTCAAGAGTTAGCAATAGCATCTCACTCATGTAGCCTATAAGAGAACCAAGATCAAGTCTCTGCTTTTCCATTCTTCCACAAAGAGGACAATTATTACTGTCATGGGACTGGTCAATCTCTCTCGCCACGGTTTTATCCAGAAAATTCATCCTGGACCTAAGAAACTTTTTTCCAAAGAAAGTTTAATCAAAACTGAAATATTCTTGAAAAAGATAAGGAAAAAGTAGAGGTTTTGAATATTGCAGTTACTGACCAAAAACAAAAAATTAAAAATGTCTCTTTACATATGTAGTGAGGCATTCATTTCGATTGTAGGAAAAGTTTACTTTTTCTCCCATGACAATTACGTGACATGGTTTGGGGAGAAGGAATAACTGAAGGAATTAATCTTTAACCTTAAAGCCACTGCTTCATATCTGGTTTAAGTCAAAATTAGTGATCTAAGTGTTTTCATCATCACTAAACAATATAAATACCATTTCTTTTGGCACTGTCATCACAGACAATGTATTGAATGGATCCTGGAGACTGAGCTAACACTGCCCTAAAATGACCACCTAGATTTGGTAGAAGCACACTTAAATGACAGTGTTGAAAGCTTCTACTGACACAGCCCACTCTGGAGATTACAGTCACCAGGGTTGTCAATGACTTCCATTAAAAAAACAAGGAAAAGGGTCTTTAAAAAAATGAAGTCCAATGGCTACCCAACCACGCACAACAAGGAAAAGAGCTGTTCAAAATCCCTGAGCTTATAGTAGTACTGATGCTGAGCTTTCTCTCCTGGTACCACCAGGAGTTTGGACAGCCCCTGGGTGAGACTAGAATGTGAAGTAGGGAACAGGGTTTCTTACATCCCCATACTAATTATGTTTATATGGTTCACCTAGCAACCATGTTGTTATTAGCTTCAAACTTCAGCTATGTTGTGTGACCCCAATGGCAGAGATCATAGAGTGCATGCCAAGAGTTAATAGTGCCCCTGAGATTTGCAGTTTTGAGGGAATATTCCTGCTTTGTGCTGCTCTTCTTTGGCATATTTCTAGGTGCAAGCCACCTTGGATAAAAAAAAAGTCTAGTCTATGTGGAAACATCCTGTTTAGCTACTTTTTACTTCTGCATATCCCTATCATGGCTTCTGTAAAGTATTGCTCGATTCTCTTAAATGCTTCTTTCTCTCAATCTTTCTCTCTCTCTCTCTTATATACGTACATGCCTATTAGTACTAACAATGTTAATGATAAAGTGAAACCTTAGTTTTATCATTTAAAAGGCTTTCCTTCATTAAAAAGTGGTGCCCAATAAAGAGACAGGCATACTTATTTACATAGTTTAGCTATATGCATTCAAAAAAAGTTAATGAAACATTATTTAAGTGAACATACTTCCACCTTTCTCCCTTATTTCATAGATTCATTCATTGGAAGCAGCAGAGTACAATGGTGTCTGGCCCAGAGCTACATTCACTCGGTCATCTAAACTGACCCAGGTTCTTTCTGGACAAGTGAGCTTCCCCATCAAATTTGAATACAGCAATGGCCATGTTGGGAATCTCCTGGCTCCAGATGCCATCTCAGAGGATGGTCTTAATATTTACAGAGGTATTCTCAATGTGCTGGAACTCACCATGAAGAAGACACAGATCACATATAACTTACAGGAGGTGAGCACTTTGCTTTTTGTTTTGTTTGGAGTGTAATTTAATTAAGCATGCACTTCCGGCTCTTTCAGTGCATTTATTTGAATTCAGTATTGATAGAATATTTAATAATAAGCTATGTCTAGACTTGGAGGTAAGTTGTTCAGCTATTCTTTCTGTGCCTTCAGTAATGTTGCAGTATCTAAATGGTTCCATGAAATGGATAGATTTTTAATCTACTTGATCAGCTGATTTCAGTAATGCATTTGTGATATTGTAACCTACAGAAACCAGGTTTTTGGCTCCAGCAAAAGGAAACTACTCTGAAAGCTGAGCCTACATAAAATCTGACTAATACATTAAAATAAGATTAAACTCTCAGCATATTAGTAAGACTACAGCTAGAAATAACAGCAATTTGACTTTTCTAAAACATTATATATATATTAATCCCTTTTAACCCCTTTTAGGGGGAGTACAATATTATGTTGTGATATTATAATGGCATTGACAGCTACAGTTGACATTCTGTTGGAATTTCCACTATTGTCCAGGGTTTGATACTTTAGTCATGTTAAATCACCTGACATTACAATCCACCACACAAATTGAAATGTATATAATTTTGCAAAAAATATAGTTACATTGATTAGTCTGGTCTTGGTGAAGAGATCAGTAAAAAGCTTGAAATCATTGTGCTTTCACATTATTTTTATTGCAAATCCAAACCAAAACCACTTTAATTTAGACAATTGAATATTTAATATGATTAGGGTTAAGTCTGGAAAGGAGCTTCAGAACCTAGTGCTTTCCCAGTATTTGTTCCATGTGAGACACCCTCTTAAGACACTGTGGCTGAAGTATATCCAGTACCTAGTTTCTTCTCCTCATCTTGTTTTTAATTCAGTTGCTTATCCTTCAGAGCTCTATTGTTGAGTTGCACATGTAAATTTAACTCTTTTAATCTTCTTTGACCTTTGGCACCTTTACCTGACAGTCTCAAAGTATTTTACAAATGAACGCCAGGATTAGTTTCAAAACACAGACCTGTGGGAAAATGAAGCATGACCTTGAGTGTTTACACTCTGCACACTGCAGTGAAGTCAATAAGAGTTTGGGCTGTATGAGCACTGCAGAAGCAGGCATTACACAACCTGCCAGACGTGACTCAATGGGAGTTCTTTCCAAGTGACATCTGCTGGGTGAGGGTTTACACAGTGAAATTAAGTTTTAATTATACAATGGTTGTGCATACCTCATCTTGCTGTAATCTAACTAGCACCTGTAAGAATAGCAGTGAGGACGTGGTAGCATGGGGTAGAAACCAAAGTACAAGTTTTCCAGGACCCATGGCTATGTACAAGTCCAAATGGAGCAATTATACAATATCCCCTATATCCCTCACAGAAGAGAAAAAGACAGGAAAATAACCCTTCTTCCAAATGCATTTATGTATCATCCTTTATCACTATTAGATGTTCTAATCACAGACTAAAGAGAACTAATATCCCTTACAAGTATAGAAGCTTTAAACATTATTAAAAGACTTCAATTAAAGCTGTAATGCAAGAAAATCCACAGTTAAAACTCCTCAAGTCTTAAGTGATTTTTAATTATTGCTTCTCATATTGTATGTCAAGATCATTTGCTATTGCAGTCTCTAATGGAAGAACGTGTGAGCTATAGGTTAGGTATGATGGGAATTTTAAGAGCTAAATATCTACCACAGTTCTGAAACTCCTTGCTTTTAAAGTTTAACTCTTACTGATCAAATTATTTCAAATTATTCATAATCCTGGATAATGTCTCATAGCCAATAGGTTCTAACTGGAAATTTCTACAGACCTCCCACTGGGCCAAAATATTGTTTCACTGAAGTCCATGGGCATTCAGTCAGAGCTTTCAATGGGACCTGGATTCAGGCCTTTGAAGAATATAAAAGGGGGGGTGGGGAGAAGCACGAAATAAAGATAATCAGGTCTTTACCTCCTGATTATACTGTAGTAGGAAAATAGTAAATACTTCTGAAAGGAATCTCGGTATATGCAGCTGATAAAACTAGTATACACAAGCCCATGCTAGGTGTTCAGCAATCCTGCTGAAAGAAAAGCATTCTCTGAAAGCTGTTCAATTCTCATTTTTTGGCAGGCTGGAATTTCAGGTGTCTGTAACACTACCTATGTGATTCAAGAAAATAAGCGGGCAAATCAAGTCTATGTGACCAAATCCAAGGACCTAAACAGCTGCAATGAAAAAGCTCAAATGACTACTGGTTCTGCATACACGTATCCATGCAAGACCTGCAAAGAAGTAAGATAGATTTATGTGTAAACAAGTAGTGGGACTACACAGACTGATTTTGCATTGGTGGTTCCTGACTTAAATCCCAATGAGTACAGGGGATCCAGGGTGGTTATAATGATATTTGCTCTCTACGTGTAATTCATATACATATATTGAACACAAGGCCTCTGTATCAGCCAAGTCCCCTTTGAAATTTTAAGGTAAGGGTGCATAAACCTTGTACTAGCTGCTCAGAGAGAAATTTTGGTCTTGTAGAAGGAGACCACCTCCTTTGTTTAGGGAAGAAACAATTGCAGTAGAATTTCTTATTGGTATGAGCAATGGGACAGGGCTGTACAGTTGAGCTCTATCTTGTAAAATTGTCATGCTGAACAAATGAGTCACAGTGCATGATATACAAAGTATTATTTCATCACAGAACTTAAATTACTTTGTGCTTCTTTTGTCACTGTTCCATTCTGAAGAGTAACAGACATTCCCGGGCTACTGCTACTTATAGTTACAAAATCAAATCTACCCAAGATGAAGCTATAATTGTAGAAGCGGATGTTCAGGAACTCCATCAGTTCACACCATTCAATGAGATAACTGGAGGAGATGCTGTTGTAGAAGCAAGGTACTGTAGACTGATCCAAAATTTTGTATTGCTTCAATTCACTAATTCCACCTCTAAATAATCTGGTCAAATTCCCTAAATTAAACTAATCCACTGTGCTGACTATACACCTTGCCAATATTTCATTATATAAAGCCTCAAACAGGTCATAAAACACAATCTTCAGTGATAACCATAAATTTGAAACATACATGTGCATTCCTATCCAGATTTTCTTAGCTAAAGTTGGCGGTGTTTGACTAGTTTAATTCCCAGGGGTATTTGATTTATGTCTTAAGGGCCAAAACAAATATATTTTCATATGAAAAAATTGAAAACTAATATCTTTTCAGTAAACTACTCTGTGACACACTCACTGAAAGGGAGATCTCTGGAAAGCAGTAATGCTAAAAGGGACTCAGGAGGATAGTGCATAGGAAACTTTGTATAGGAGCTTGATATTGATATGCTATCTGACCTGCTATGGGCTGGTTGAAAACTTTTCCACAAACTTTGATAAAAAATGAGTTTTTAATGGTTTTTCTTGTGTGTGTGTGA
This sequence comes from Gavialis gangeticus, assembly GCF_001723915.1. Taxonomy (NCBI): domain Eukaryota; kingdom Metazoa; phylum Chordata; order Crocodylia; family Gavialidae; genus Gavialis; species Gavialis gangeticus. The sequence goes on along the minus strand of NW_017728993.1, from coordinate 30,469,269 downwards.
CAGAGAGAGAGAGAAAAGTGTTTGTGTTCCATGGATAATTTTGTATTTCCATCAAAAACGTTATAGCCAAAACCCAAAACTGTTTGGCTAACAACTTAAACCTTCTGATTTTCAGTCCAACCCTGCTGAAGTTTCAATAGTTTATTGAAACCAACTTTGTTTTAATTTTTTTTTTAATCTTCCACAGGAAAAATTTATGAGGATCTTTATTTATGGGCTTTAGATGCAGAGGGGATTGGGTTTTCAGTCTTGCTGAAGTCAATGGGAGTGTTATTATTGTTTTACCATTTAATTACACTGTTCATATTCATTTGCTGAGATGTGTGGAATACAACATTTTCCCACCTCCTCCCAGTATATCAAAGATCCTTATGAAACCCTGATGGAAACAGTCTGTGGAAATGTTTTAGAAGATCTCTATAGAGATTCCAAAAGTAAGCCTGCCAATTTTCAATGGAGACTTTAAGATACTCTTGTGTATGATTCTGTTTCTATTGACTTGTTCTCAGATGTCCAATGCAAATACCTAACTTTATTGTATTGTCTGGTAAGCCTCATTTTAACTGTAATCAACAAGCTATCTTTGTCTGCAAGCACAACCAATAGAACATTTTTACAAAGACACTCTTCTGTTGAAATTTTTCTTGATAATGAAGAGTGAAGGTTTGGTTCAGTTTGAAAAGTACTTAAAGCCTTAGATACTTTTCTGAATTATGCCAATTTTTTCTGAATCTTTGCTCCACAGGAATCAGGTTGGAAATCTCATGACAACACATTATCTTACAAAATTCCCTGGGACATTAGACTTAGAGATGTCTCAGGAAAATAGAAAGACTGAATTGTTTCTTGTTGTATTTGAATATTGTCAATTCCATGCAAAAGGAGGAAGCTTAGAGATGTGTAAGAACATTTCTGAACCTTTTAAAAAGGTCCAAATTCAGCAATGCATTCTTATGACAGCTACCATCAATTATTGCTGTCTGACACGATGGGATAATACACATCTCCCGTTCAACTTCCATCCTTCACCTTCTGCCCCTGTTTCCCTTAACCAAGTAGCCTCATGTACCTACATCCCAAAGGCTGGGATGTAGCAGCATCTTATCTACATGAGATGCTGACTGCACAGTTGTTACTGCATAGATGGTTTAGTACTAAAGTATTATGCACAAGTACTAAATGATTTTGCAGTAACTGAAGTTACAGCACGGTAGTGTTGCCAAACAGCTTTCAGGTGGTGCAGACTGCGCAGTAGCTACTACCGAGCAGTAGTGTCTCATTATGCTTCGTGCCCCGCAGTGCTACTGCACAATAACAACGAGGTACTGTGCAGTCAGTGTCTCATATAGATGTTGCCGAAGGGGAGAAAAGTCTGAATCTGATCCTAACCAGTTCTGAGTAACGCATACATTTATGAATCCCTTAGTATCTTGATAGAGTATTTTTTGTAGCTATATTGTTATATTAAATGCAGGAGAAGCATATCCGCTGCCCCTCTTTTGTTTTATTTTTCATTATGCATCTTGTGATGTTATTTCACTGGGGTTCTTTATTGCAGACAAAAACTCATTTTGAGTGATGTGCAAAAACGCTCCTCAGAAATCCCATCAAAAGACTTCCGGAAACGAGGCTTACTTCGATACCACTTTGGCAGTGAATTGCTCCAACTTCCTGTCCACTTATTCAAAATAAAAAATGTGGAAAGTCAGGTAAAGTTTAACCACTAAAATGTACTATTTTGCTGTAAGTCATTGTCATTACTGTGTATGGAAGAACTGGAGCATATTTGATTTTGCTGTGTACTTTAATTTTTATGTAGATTGTAGAAACCCTGCAGTCTCTGGTAGACCACATCCATGAACAGGTTCCCAGTGATGCACCACTGATGTTCCTAAAGCTTGTACAACTTTTCCGTGCAGCAAGTTATGAGATTTATGAGTCAGTTTGGAAGCAGTTTTCCAGTTGGCCGGCATACAGGTAATGATATAGTGACTTTAATTCTCAACAGTGGGATTGAAGAATATCTGAAATGAATGTGTTCAGATGCAATTCTGGAAAATGATGGTTGCCTTTCCTGTTATAGGCGTTGGATTTTGGACATAATTCCTGCAGTTGCTGATCATACCGCAATCAAGTTCTTAAGGTATAAAATTGAAAGGCAAGAACTCACCGAGTTGGAAGCAGCTCAGGCAGTGCTTATGGGCCTGCATTTAACTACACCAACCCGTGATGTGGTGGAGGAAGCTGGGGTAGGATACATTAAAAACTCTCAGATCTTTCTTTACCAGTTCTAGCATCTGTTGTATTTATTCCTTTGCCAAGATTGCAAAGGCTTTGAAAACACAAAGCTGTTATATACTCAACAAGGCTGAAAGGAGATTATTTCCTGACTGCCTTGAAAGTTGGAAACTGCAAATCACAGGCTCAAAAACAAAGCCAAAATGAAACAACAAACTGTAGAACACTCCTAAATGGTCTAAATCTTGGCTGCATTGATTTCTGGTATTCTTTTGTCCTGGTGAACAGTTACAGATTAGTTACAGCAGATTAGATCTTTCACTCAGGGTGTGAACAGAGGTACAATTACATTGGTTTTAAGGTAGTAGGATTTACTGCTCAAAGGCATATCAACCGATCCAGAATAACTGTTTAATTTGTTTACTTGTAATCTGAAGTAAGTGAAGTTAAACTACAGTAATTTATCCCTGACTGAAACAGGTATAAAATTACTGTAGTTAAGTTTCACTTATTGCAGGTTAGGAGCAGACCTGCAAACAGTTACACAGGATTCAGCTGCACCTTCATAAGTCCTGCCCCACACATTATTTTAGATTTGCCTCAGTGTCCATGCACTGAGAAACTCTACAAAGAGCAGATAGCAAGGCCAGTGTAAAAACGTAGGAAATGGACTTGATGGCCTAGTAGGACCCTTCCTGCTCTGTTTCTATGAATTATGCTAGTGTGAAACTGGTGAAAGAAAAGTAGAACCATTATACAATTTTTTACTTATTATGTGGATTCAACTCTGCTCTTAGAGGTACGTATATATCTCCTCCATTATATATATAACCTCTGCAGCATGTCCAAGACTGCTTCTGGAAGTGAAACCTGCCCACATGCACCTGGGTCCTGAGCCATTTATGCTGCTTAATTTGCCAAATGTCACAGTATCAATCCAGAATCTATATAAATATAACTTAACAGTACAATTTTTTCTTGTAACACTCCTGGCATATGTTACAGTTATGAAGCAATTAATCTATTAATTGCACTGGAAATAGTAACAGTGTTACACATTCAGCCAATTTATGGCACCAAAAAGTATCAAACCAGCTGCAAAGATATTTCACAAAATATGTGGCACATCTTTGTTGCTAGTTTGTATGGTGCCATAAATTGGATGTGTAGCACCCCAATGTGATGCTGACAGCATCAGCAATGGAGGGAGGCAGCAATGGGGATACTGGTGTAACAACTGGGATAGCCCTAGACCTGATGCCAAAAATTGGATGCCAGGAGAGCTGGTTGCAAGGTTCCCTAAGTGGTAAAGCCAAAGAACTCCAGCTACTGAGAACCTGGCAATCACTGAACACAACAGCCTTTTTCTGCCTTGACCTGCAGCCCCGGCACGCCTCGACTGTGGAAAGCCAAGCTGAATCTGATGGTTTTTAAACCCAAAGCTTACCAATCCTGGGGTTGTGAAAGCCAAATGTGCAGCTGAACTGTCCTGGTGCTGGGCCAACAATCAGCTGATTGTTGGACCTGGCCCTGACTGCCCCAGGTCATGAACCAGAACTGGGACTGTTGAGCTGTGTACCTGGTCCTGGGTCTGGGACAGGGCTGCCCCCTGCTCAGTCTTCAAGATCGGATTGGGAGCAGCTCAGAAGTGGTGCCATTGGGATCAGAGAAATTGTATGTCTCATTTGAAACATTGCACCTCCTGCAATGCATGTGTACAATGACAGGAAGTGCAATGTTTGGTAATTCCTCAAACTGCAAACTGCACCATTGTTTTAACATTTGCCCGGAGCCTAAGAAAGTCAGTGGAGCTCAGGTACAGAGCAAAAGGCAGTAGGTTGAAGTCTCAGGTCAGCATTTTGTGTCATGTGAAGAATTCCTTCTGTCTATAGTACGAGGATCTAGTTAGAATGAATCTTAGTTCTTTTGTTCTTTCTTTTTCCCTTTAGCTGAGCTATTAAAAGAGAAAAAGGGCACCCATGGCTTTGTGAATTTTATGAGCCCTTCAGGTTTTATTAATAGCAAAAGTTCACCTTTCCTAATGAAGTGATTTTTTCATCCTTTAGACAGTAATGGGAGCGTACAACCCATTTTTTTAAGGTATTCTTATTAAAATAACAAACCTCACCCGAAAAGTCTCTGAATTTTATTAGGGTCATCATACTACAGCAGACCTATCTTTTCAGGGAATCTCAGTTGCTATGCATTTGTCCTGTCTTGAATTCACATTTGTTTAAAATATGCTGGAAGGCATTTTTTTCTTTCTTGGTTGCTAATGGTGGTAATTATGAAATGTTTTCTCCATAGCTCATTCTGAAAAAAGTGCATCCACGCTCAGGTACTTTACTTCACAAAATTTCCTATCTTACCTATGGATCATTGGTTCGCAAGTACTGCATTGTCTCAGAATCCTGCTCTGGGCCAGCTCTCCAGGTACACAGCCTGAATGTCTTTTATTTATCTTTTAAGAGAAAAAATAACATTTAACGCTTACTTTGTATTTATAAATCTGTATGATACTTCACTTCAGTGTTTCCTTTGGACAAAGAAATCACAGCTAGTTAAACACAGGATTTCCTTTTTGGAGTAAGAGAGGAGAAAGGCTAGGGAAAGTCCTTAATTCTTGATGCCTTCATGGCCTCATGACTATCTCAGAATCCTTTATAACCTTTTATTAGTTAAGTCCCCTCATACTCCTCTGAGGTATTTACAAATATAAGCACTTATTAGATGTTAAAACTAAGGAATATGAAGATGATGACATCCTTGCCCTATTTACTCAGTGATTCACCTATAAAGCAAGGACTGTGTCATCTATGCAGACTGTTAGATTACCCTGATTACCTTGGCCATGTACACCCACGTGCATTACTGTGGAGTAGATTAAATAGCTGCAGAGTAAATCATCAATGTCAACATGTGCAAAGGTATTAGGCCACAGTAAACTAATTAACACCACTGTAAAACAGTACTATCACTGACAGTACTATTTTACAGCGGAGTAATTAATTGTAATTAAATGCACATATAGACTCTAACCCTGGGCATAAATTGTGCCTGGTCAGTGCAGGCAGCAAAGGGCCAGACTCCTGCCTGCTGCCTAACCATACAGCTCCACACTTTCAGCATCCTCATACCCCAGCCAGCCCTAATGCCACCTGATTCCCCCCTCCCCACCCCCCATAGCCCAAGGCAGAGAAGGGCAAGAGCAGGCCCAGTTGTAAACTGCTCTGCCCCAGCTCAAATTGCTGGTGTCCTGGGCACCCATGTAGACACTGCATTCAGGAGTAGTTTACGCTGGCTCAAAGTGCTCTGTAGTTTATTGCTTCAAATTAATTGCATGTGTAGACCCACTGACAGTAATGTTTAATTTTTATATCGTATTTTCATCATTACATCCTCAAAGCACTTTACATGGGTGCTAAGTAGCATTGTCTTTCTTTTAGAGTAAGAAAAACTGAAGGGAACATAAAGGAAAAGTGATTCATTCAGAGCCTTGTGGCAAGCAAGTGACAGGTTTGGGAACAGAGCCTAGGTGCCCTGAGTCCACTGCTACTTGGTCACATTTGTACCACTGACCGTACCAGGCATGGTGATGGTAAATACTAGGCCCGTGTGAAGCAGCAAGTATTCACTTTGGATTTGGATTCAGACTGTTTGGAGGGACAGTGATTCAACTAATTGATTCGAATCACTGTCCCAATTCGATTTGGCTGATTCAGTTTCGAAGATTCAGTGCTGATTCAGAGATTCAGCCATAGATGATAATGGGGAATACCTATAACTAAAATACCTATAACTTTGTCATTTTTTGAAGATTCAGATGAAAACAGCAGGGATGGTAGCCCCTTCTGAGGGCATGAAGCCTGCCAAGTTTCAATGAGATAGGTGCAGGTGTTTCTGTGAAAGTGCACCTCAAACTGTTGAAAGAAAAACTCATATCACTTGTGTGTGTTAAGGGAGAGCGGGATGAAAACAGCAGGGATGGTAGCCCCTAATGTAGGCATGAGGCCTTCCAGGTTTCAGGCAGAGTAGTGCAGAGGTTTCTGTGAAAGTGCACCTCAGGTTTCTGAAAGCAAATTAAAAATGCAAATAGGTGTGGAGTGAGGAGGGTGGCACTCACTCCATCTGAACATGGAGCTTGGGGAACCTGAGCAGCGGGAGGTTCACCTTCAGGAACAGCAGCTGCTCCACCAAACCAGGATCCAAGGAGGTGTGGTGGGGTGTTTGCTGCAACTCTTCTGAATCTCCTATCTCTCTGAATCGATTTGGAATGAGTCTCCTGATTCGATTCAGATTTGGAGATTTGGCTGCTGAATTGGGCCAAATCTCCTCCAAATCGAATCAGCTACTGAAGCTTCCTACAGCCCTAGTAAATACCTCTGTGCTGCTCTGAGTTCTACCTTTGAACCAGAAGTATTATACCTGTGTTTGTATGGCAGAGCTGATTGGCCCATCTGCAACACCGTATTAAGGTAACTACATTACTTTTAATTCAGAAGGTAGTGCCAGAGGAGAGCAGCACGATATGTTTCAGCATGATACCACCTGGCACAGTAAATTAATAGTAGATACTTGCCAACTGATTCCTCAGCCACATGGCCTCCCAAATGATTAAGGCAAATGTTTCTGAGGAAGGTGGGAGATTTTTAAATCAAAGCAAATGATCATACAGTGCCTCTCAACATGTTTGAAATGTTGGGTTTGACTCAGTTTCATCCTGTGTACCTGTAAGTTCTTAAATGCATCAATGGATCACAAATGTGGTAGCTTAAAAACAAGAAGTGGTCTTTTATCCCACTTGATCTATAAAAAACAATCTATGATATTTTGCCTATTTTTAGAACCCTTACTTACGCATTGAGAAGAGTTTTGTACTATTCAAGAGAACTAGCCTGATTCTGGCCACACATTTAAAAACTAAGTGTTCTTATCCACAAATCCTTATTCTATCCCATGAATAAAATGTTTCAGGATCTGGTTGCTTTCCAAGAAATGATGTAAAATGGCCTGGCCGCCAGGTTGTTATTTCCTACTATGAAAGTCACCATTACAGTCACCATTACAGCAACGTTCCCTCTAAGGCCGGGGTGTCCAACCTTTTTGAATGTGGGGCCAGATCATGAACTTTTTATCACCCAGTGGGCCAGCGAGCCATATTCAAAGACCTCACAGGAAGTGGTATCACATCACCCCCATGAAACGAAAGTACAGTGTTTACTTTCGTTTCCCATTGTACCACCTCAGGCCTCAGAAAACAGCTTGGAGGGCCACATGGCGGCCCACAGGCCATATGTTGGACAAGCCTGCTCTAAGGTGTAGTGATCTGTGAGTGCACTGCTTCAGTCCATGAGCACACCACTTCAGTCCTTCCTCCCCCTTTCAGCATGCGCTGCCTCAGAAACCACAAGTGCCTGAGGGGCACCCTGCATAGACCCCCATAAGGTCAGGGACCCTGGGGCTGTAGTAGAGGGTGAGCAGCCTTGTCTAGGGTCAGGGACCCCAGGGGACTGGGATGGATGGATGGATGGAGAGGAGCCTTGCCTGGGCCAGGGACCCCAGGGGACTGAGATGACATGTGGAACAGGGCCAGGGGTCTGGAGCCCAAAGGGGCTCGAGGACACGTTGGGAGGTGAAGCATTGAACTCAAAATATTCTAGAACTCCAGGCTGCCAGAATAAGAATTGGAGTTAGCTAAGCTATTACAAGGTAATGTATTTATGGGGAACTGCAGTTATTTCACATTGAAAAGCTATCAGTCATGTAAGATTCTTTCAAGAGCTGTTACAGAAGTCAGTAGGAGTTTCCACACTACCAAAGATGGGAACCCCAAGTCCTATCTCAGGGGTGGGCAAAATATGGCCCACAGGCCAAATCCAACCTGCCAGGCAAATTAATCCAGCCCATAGGCAGGCACCCAATTAATTGCATCTGGTGTTCCCTACAGCTGCCCCTGCTACACTCCACATGGGGCCAAACCCAGCCCATTCCCCCTGGGACAGTGTGCACACACCCACCAGCAGGAGGGCCCCGGCCCCAGCCAGTGTGCACAGCTTCTGGGCAGGGCAGCCACCAGTGCTGCAGGCTGCAGCCAGTGTCTGTGCCAGCCCCCAGCCCCCAGCCCCCGCTTCGCTTCACCTCACCTCTCCTTGCCTTGGGGAGCGAGGAGGCTGGGGAGTGGAGCAGTTCCCTGGTGCCAGCCCCAGCTCCTGTCCTCACCTCACCTTGGGCTTACTTGTAAGTGTCCTGCACTGGCCCCAGTGCCTCCGCTGTGCTCTGCACCCAGCTCCTCTCTGGGTGGGTGTGCAGCATTAATAAGTTAGTGCATGGTGAGATTTTAAATTGTGTGCAGTTGCACACATGCACACCTTGGAGAGAACCCTGCTTCTAAGTGATGCCCTTACTAGCTATATCATTAGATAGATCACTGATTAATGAACCTCAAGAATAGTCTGTCTTTATGCGTCTAGGAATGGTCCATAAATTGGCAGAAAGAGATTTTCAAATACACAACATCTAGATTCCAAATTCTCATTGAAAGTCAACGAGAGTTAGCCTGTGCCTGACTTTCACACCTTCATAAATTTCACCCATTGTGTTTAAGGTGTATTGATGAGGAAGAGTTGGGAGCTGTTCATCACTGCTGCCTATGTTGCATTTGTTCCATGAATAAATTGCAAATATCAGTCTCCAGAGGTAAAAATCTAGCTTATTTAGGGAATACTAAAGGTACTTGAAAATATTTTAAACATAAATCAAGCCTCAAGCAACAGTGAAAGTGGGGATAAGGGGTTATGAGGAAAAGAATGACGCAGCAGCTAAAAGTAACTTGTTTAAAAAAACCTTTTATTTTCCAGCCACTTCATGACCTTGCAGCAGAAGCAGCCAGCAGGTCCAATGAAGAAGAAATTATTCTGGCTCTGAAGGCCATTGGGAATGTGGGACATCCAGCCAGTTTAAAGCGCATCATGAAATTTATGCCAGGTTACGCAACTAGTGCCACTGACCTCCCACTTAGGGTCCAAATGAATGCTGTGCTGGCCCTAAGAAACTTAGCCATAAATGAAACAAGACGGGTAAGGAAACAAAGGCACCTTTGTTTTGCATGTGCTGTAATAAGTGGAGTATGTTCCTTTTATCTGTTGCTGGGCAAAGGTAGCATTTCATATAAGCGAATAGCAGATTTTCTTTAAACCCTTCAATTATTATGCTGGTGCCTCTGATTTCTTTTGACATTCATCTACAGTGTTTCAGAATGCTGGAGAAACCTGAGTATGAGAATCCCTTCATTAGTCTGTTGTTGAGGTTTTGTCAGCATTGTAAACTCATATTTTCCAAGGACATAAGAGAGAAAAAATATAAGCTATATTTAGTGCTATTTTAACTTGGCTGTGTGAGAGAACGTACAAGGAAACAGCAGCTCACACTGCATATGATATATGGGCAAGGTTTGAGGAGTGGTGGATGGTGCCATAGTATCTTCAGAATTAAAAAAAAGACTGTTTTGGAGTTTCTGAGCAATATTGGGGTTGGGAACCCCCCATCCCACCTACCCCCACCCCACCCACAGCCTCCTGGAGCCCAGCAATCCTTCTATGACCCAGACAGTTACTAAGTTACATTATCTGTGTGTATTTGAAAAACCTGATCTAGAGCATTCCTAAAGTCTGTTACTGGGATTTTCACCATTCAGGAAACAGCTTAATTCCCAGGTTTGTGGCATATAGCACACCCACATTTTCATTAATTACTCCTGCAATGTGTCATTTTATTGCTCAGTTTTGAAATAGTTACTTACATTTAGAAACTACTGCATCCTTCTCTCCAGTTTCATCTTGACATTTACTAATGCACATAATTGAAATAGCATCATGTTAGTTAGGTTTGATCCACAGTTCTGTAAATTCTTCTGGATCAGGGCCTTACATTACACAGCATGGATGCAATGTACAGGCTAGACCATACTGGTCATGATAAAAATGTGCAATATGTTGCATAAAATGAGGCTGCAACTTGATCACTGTCTAAATGTACCTACATGGGATAGTGATTTCATATAGCTGACTGTTCATTAATTTAGCTGAAAAAGACATAATGGTAGTGTGGAAATGATGTAGCTGTATCCTAATGAGATCATGTGGTAGGAAGTTGAAATTTGACAAATTCAAACTGGACATAAGGCAGAAATGTTAAGTGAGAATATTTATTGGAATGCTTTAACTTGGGTTGTTCTTCAGGTGAAGGTTTTGATTAAAGACAATGCCTTTTCAAGAGATTTGCTATTTTCTCAATGAGACGTCAAGTGTTTGATTTAGAAATTATCAGGTGAAGTGGTATTTTCCTGAGTTACGAGGAAGGTCAGACTACAGTGTTCATAATGGTTCCTTCCAGCATTAAATTCCATGAAACTATGAATACATGTGACTTGTTACAATTAAATAAAAAAATAACATTGGATATTTCTTTCTAAAACAAGTGCTGTATTTTACTAGTGAGAAAGGAAAGAAAAACTAAACTATCATCAATGAAAGTTGAAACATACAGTGGCTTACCATTTATCAACTATTTTCAGATCCAAGAAATTACCCTTGACGTTTTCCTGAATTGCAAAATCCATCCTCAAGTCCGAATGGTAGCTGCAGTGGTTCTGTTTGAAACCAAACCAAGTCTTCCGGTATTGACGACTTTAGCCAATGCAATGCTAGAGGAACCGAGCATGCAAGTGGCAAGTTTCATCTATTCTTACCTGAGGGTACTGGGTAGAAGCACAGCTCCAGATCTCCAAGTAATGTAAGGGGATTACACACTTTTAATTTAAAAGAGGAATTTGATGCAACCTGTAATTGAGATGTTAATACAGTACAATTCATTAAATCTTACAGGGCTTCTGCCTGTAGAATGGTTATCAGAATACTAAGTCCCAAACTTGACAGACCTGGCTATAGGTTCAGCAGAATTTTCCACTTCAGTATGTTCAGAGGTAAGGCTCCATTTTCTTCACCTGATGTTTCTTGACTTTGCAAGAAAATGCGGATGGGCTCAAGAGAAAAATCATGCAAACTATGGGACCAGTTCTACCCAGATATTACTGAATAGCTTGTTCATTGCATGATGTACCTACAAATTCTTCCCTCCCTAGAGAAAAATACTTTATCTAAAGTATCTTTCTTTAAAGGTTTAGATTCCTGCACATTTCACATTGTATTTCATCAAGGCAACACAGTTTATAGTGTTAAGTATTGGACAAAGCAGGCATAGGCCAAATTTCCAAACTATTGTTAGATACCAAACTAAAATTGGGTACCAAACCTGACATTTAGGCAGTGGCCTGATGTCTAAAACACCTAAGAATCTATGACATTCATTAAATCCAACTGTTCCTATGAATGCTCAGCCCTTGCCCATCTTAAATATCCAAGTTTGAAATTATGTATCAAACCATTACTAGGATGTTTGTTTTCCCTTATGAAATATTAATTTCAATAGACATTCTTGGCTTTTTTTTGCAACTTGATACTCATAATTTTCCACGACAATGCAGTAGATTCTGCACCAAAAGTGAATGATATACCACTTCTATCAACTGAAGTTGCACATATTCAAGGACAGGGTATAGCCATTAGTGGTAGGAGTGAGCCAAAGAAGATCACTACTTCTTGCTTGCAAAGATAGATTACAGTTATTTCCATTCAAATTATCTTTTAGAATAGAAATTAAGTGCTCCCTTATTATGTTGACCATGGCATATAACCATCAGGTTGGGCAGATTATATCTAATCACATGTCCTTATGTATGTAGCTTATCCAGGAGAACTCTTGAATGCTTGAGTGCTTTTGTAATTCATCAATATATTTAGAGCTATTTTTTAAATGAGCAGTAGAAAATGTGTCCTTGAAATACTGTAAGCCTGCGGTGCTAAATGCAGATGTACATTTTTTGCAATACCTTAGTAAACCTTGTTATAGCTTTGCCTCCATTTCATGGATTTTACATGACCATTTAATCTGCTGTACAATAAAAATAAGTATAGTACATACCACTGTGACCACAGTAATATATGATACACATGCTTGCTACCTCAGAGAGGCAGACAGAGAGTGCCTGAAGAAATACAATCATTAATATGTTCTGTGTGAACTTTTTTACCTTTTAAAATGCATTCAGGGAGAGATACCTTTTCCAGTAATAAGCAGATACATGTTTCCAGTTTTAGGCACACGTTTCCTTCTTTTATTCTTGCCTTTAAAATAAATCAGTTTGAGCACGAGCAGTAACTGTGGGGGTAGTGAGAAGGGGCGCTCTTGTTTTTTCTGGTTGTGGCCAAGGATTGTAGCAAATCAGTGATTGTTACTGTTTTATTGATTAAGACAAGTGTTAGGAGTTGGTGAGAGAGAGAATTTAATGTGCAAACTTTTCAATTCTGGAGACTTCAAGGCCCGATTCTTTTTTCTCACATGCTAATTTTTCATTTGGAAAACTCAGTTGGTTACATGGAATCAGTCCTCTATTGCACTGATGTAGGAGGAAACTACTAGGTCACATGTGAAATGTGTATTTAGTGACTTCATCCTAGAGGTGTTACCATAGTGACTACAATAATACAGTGTCTATTATTATGCTAAGAGCAGAAGTATGCTCTTGGTATTGCAGATGCTTAAGGTGGTAAATGCTTAGTTTTTAATGACAACCGCTGCATATGATTTGAAAATAACTCTCTGACCCAAATTCTTCCCAACATGGAATGGTACCTTCAGCCCCTGAGTAGTGCCACTAAAATCAAAAGGAGGGCTTACTGTGTAAAGTGTCACTCCAGATATGCACAAGGGGTAGAATTTGGCTCTTCATGCACTAGAATTTTTGCAGCATTGTGCCAGAAAATACATATATTCATATTTTTTTAATTTCATTTTTGAATGTTGCTTTTTGTCATCCCTGATTTTTCTGTCAGTCTCTCAGTCTTCTTTGGAAGATGACATCCAGTCAGATACAAGCAGGTGTTGTCACATCTCTCCAGATATAATAGCTGCAGTGCATCATCTGACAGTGTCAACATGATTTTTTTCCATTAGTAGATATTTTCTGTGCAGACTGAAGGAATCTAAGTTAGTAGCATACACTGCTGGTGAATGAATAACTATGTTCTCTTCAAGTTAATATATTTTGTGCAATCATATAATCATTTATAAGCAATGCTTCTTATTAAGTGTCAGTAGCTGCATCTACACAAGACACTGACTGCGCAGTAGCTCATTACAGCTGTGCAGTCAGCATCACCAAAAAGCCATTCAGGAACACTACTGTGCAGTAACACCAGTTACTGTGGAATCAGTTAGTGCTTGTGTATGCAAGTACTAAATGACTGCACTGTAACTGCACAGTCAATGTCTCAGGTAGACACAGACAGTAAATACAATATTCATTTCAACTACAAGGATTCAGAATGTAGAAAACATGCTCCTATAAAAAAATGGCTAAATCTATCGTGTCCTACCCTTATGGGTGGGCAAGTTAGAGAATAAAGCCCACCACTGCTAAGCTAAAGGAGTTCTTTCTTTAATTTACATGGTGAAGATCCATTCTTCTGTTTTGAAAGTCTTGTTTTCTGCCATATTGGAGTCACTATTAAAATCATAGCCATCTAGCCTTTAACTATTAGATTTCTACATTGCGTGATGGGGCTGCATCATATGAGCCAATGAACATTAAACACCTGCTTACATTGTTTTGAGATACTTTTTGGAGTTAAAGATACAGCATAGTCAAACAACACATAATAGGTAAAGGGAATTGGACAAAAAATATTTTAATATTCCTTTTCATTTAGCAGTATGTTTGGCATGTCCTAAATGTGCACTGTGATTTTAAAATACATAGGATAGAAATGAAATTAGTCCTAAGGAGTTACATGTGAAAACCAGAGAAAATTACATGGTATTCAGTAACAATACAGTATGATGAGTCTATGCAATAGCAGGGTGAACACCTGTGTTGGAATAAATGAGTTTAAGGAGGAGGAAGGTGATGACTGGTTTTCAAGTGGCAGGCTGTCTCAAAAGTAGTGGGGGCTCACAGACGGCATAGGTGCTGATCTGTTGCATATTTGTAAACCAGAGGATACTTCTCTCTGATCCTTACATTTTAGCTAATTTTTTCATGGAATTTAAGTATAGTCCTTTCCTTGAAGTTAATGGGAAATGAGAGGCTAATTTCTATACATAACTTTAAAAAAATAATTTCCTAATACTTTTAATTCACTTTTGCCTGAGCATCCTCCAAAGCAATGCAGTTAGTTTGCGGGTGCAATTTTTATGTAATCAGTCCCTAAAACCAGTTGTCTACCATGTGGAGAATAACTCTGATGTAAAGATAATTCTCCAGGGACAGATATCTCATGTAGAGGGGAAGTCTACATGAGATGCCTTACTGCAGTGGACTGTTCTACTGTGCATTAGCACATTCGGGCAAAAAACATACTAATGCACAGTAGAATTAATCTAGTGCACATTAAGCATCACAAAAAAAAGTTTGCCTTTGCTACTGCACATTGGCATAGCTGCTGAGACTTTATTTAGTATTTCATATTAGAGGTACTAAACTAAATGCGCAATAGCAAGGATGCATTAATGAACATGTAGACGTGCCATTCAGCCTCCTTGCATCTGGATTAGTAATGGCAGAGGGAGTTAGGGGAGGAATTATGGCAGAGATGACCAAGTGCCTATGTTGATTCCAAATTGTGATTTTAATTTTGTTGTTATTGAAACCCAGGTTTCTTAGAGAAATGTGCAGGTTGTTCTAATAGGCTAGGGACAGACATTACACATAAACTGGTTTAAGTGATCAGAAACTGGTTTAAACCTGTAACAGCAGATGTTCAGTGCACATAAACCAGTTTGAAAATAGCTGAAACAGGTTTGAGATAAACTTGGTTGAATGTAGTATCAGACTGAACTAATTTGACTTAAACCAGTTCATGCAATGTCTGTCCCAGACCCTTTGCTGGTTTAAGCTAAATCATACTCCTCCAGCATCCCAGCATGCCTCTGGGCTGGGCTCTCTGCCCCACAGCAGGGCTGGCTTCTCCCCTCTGCTCCCTGGCTGCAGCTCCAGCAGAGACTTGCAGGCACAGCATGTCTGCTGGCTTCCCCGTGCCCCCTCCCCACCCTCACCACTAGCTGCTTAAGCAAAGATCCCTTCCTGCTCTCTCCCACATCACAGACTGTAGCCAGCATGTGGTATGCTAGCTAATGCTGTGTAAGGCAGATAAGACAGTGTCCACTTAGGGCTTTTTGGAGGTAATCAACAGCTCAGATTCCTGCAGTCGCTGCATTCCTTCCTTTGGAAAAAGCTGTTTAAGAAGAGCTTGTTATGAGCAAGGCTTTGTTTTCTGATGGGGTGTTAAATGCTGAGTGATAACAGAGCTTATGAATGCTCTGTCCTGCCAGGGCCTGGCCATGCCTCCCTCAGATCAGCCCTTCAAAAGGGAAGGGAGGGCTGCTGTATTGCCCCCCGGTTTCTAGCCTGAGCCACTGCAGGCATGTGCCTGCATTTCTCACATGTCTGTCTGGTTACAAAATGGATTTAGCCTAGCCAGGTTAGACTAACCTGCAAAGATTGAATCAATTCAGGCTTTTTGAATGTTTGTCCCTAGCCATACAGCTCAGGGAAAGTAGACTGCACATAACTGTCCCACTTTGGTACACCACCATCTAATTGTTACTCTGAACATTTGCTGTATACAAGGGCTCATTTAATTGTGTATGACAAATCTAAAGAACAGGAGATCTATATAAATTATGTTTGCTCAGTGTTTACTTGATAGGTAACAATTACTGAGTAATCAGTGTCACTTCATGGAAAGAGTTGCAGCATTTATAACTAGATGTGTTAAACTGCCTTAGAACAATTTCGAGACAAATCTACACCTCACCATCTGTCCTTGTAGGATAACTATCTCACGTTCCTAAACTTGGAATGTCAGGATGGCAAATCTGTTTCAAATCCCTATCCCCTTTGTCAAGTTGCACCGAATGATGTCTTGTAAACTGATCTCATAAACTGATAGTACAAAATCTGACCCTATGTAAATGATATGGCATAAGCAATTGGGAATATAGCATAGCTGCTCTGCAATGAGCCAGGGAGATGTAATTTTGTCCATTAATAGTTCAAATATATAGAACATTCTGTTTGTGACAGTTTTATACTATCACTTTTATGGCTGAATTTTCTGGCCCTTTTCATATCATGCTGCATCAGTCGTGTTATGAAATTAGCAAATTAACACAATCTGCACTTTGTGTTTTTAAAAACTGAGCTTGTGTTTTATTGTATGTGTTCTTTACTCTTTAGAATCTCTTATGACTGGATTGGCAGCCAAATATTTGGTCATGAACAATGCAGGCAGCATTTTCCCATCAATGGCAATGTCCACATTTAAGGCACATTTCCTTGGACACATTGCTGACCCCTTTGAGGTAAATGAACATTTTCATAATTTGTCTCTGATTAGCTTCACTTATTCCCCCCAATCCTATCTGCATTTATATTTCACTTCTCCTCACAGGTGGGAATGAGAGCTGAAAGAGTGCAGGAAATATTAGCAAAAAGAAGTTTCCAGGGAGGTTCTGCCAGTCCATATGATTTGAAAGAAATCCTGAGAGCGGTAAGTTCTTAGGGAGCTAAAATCACTTAAAGATTAATTCTACTAATGCTTTCAACAGTCTAACGAACTTCCTATTCTCTTCCAGCTCTCTGATTGGAAGGCATTGCCCAGTGATAAACCATTTGCATCAGGCTACATAAAAATGTTTGGACAAGAATTCCTGTATGGTGCACTTGATAAGAACACCATCAATAACATATTTCAGGTACCCTTTGATAGCACCATCAGACAACAATCAAACAGCTTAAAATGTTGTTTCTCTTTTTCTTTGTTTTTTTGACTTCACATCCATGAGAATTTTTGCTTTCAGACTTTGATCCTGTACAATAAGTTAAAATTTGATCAACAGTAGTTATTATCACTGATCACTCTCTCCCAGAGTATAGTTCATGACACAAACCAGGATTTCCAAATTCTATTCTCTAATTGCAGGCATGGTATGGACCAGAAGGAAAAAATCCCTCTATAAGGAAACTCATAAATAATCTTCAAAGTGGTGTTGGAAGCCAGTGGTCCAAAGCTTTATTGTCTGCTGAAGTCCGTCATATTGTTCCTACCTGTACTGGATTCCCAATGGAGACAAGCTTGTATCATGCCTCTGTCACTAATATTGCAGGAAATGGTAAAGCATATTGAAAAATGTGTACTGTGTACAGTGTGATTGCAAAGTATTTTTAACACAGGTTAATTTGCTTCATTTTCATTATAATAGTTCAAGCACAGATTACACCCACCCCAAGGTCAGATGTTAAAATATCAAGCTTAATGAATGCCAACATTAAACTAAGATCCAAGCTGGCCATAAGGTAAATATTTATCATAAAGCAAAATGATCATGTTTCCAAGTGACTCAAGCTGGTTGTAAATATTCATCAGCTGTTTACTATATGTATGTAATTTCACCATGCTGTTCTAATTTTTCAGCATGGCCAAGGACATGATCTTCGTAATGGGGATTAATACACGCTCGGTCCAGGCTGGATTAGAAGCACATGCCAAAGTGAATGTAAATCTCCCTCTGAATGTTGCTGCTACCATAAACATTAAGGAAAAAAGCTTCAAATTTGAAATCCCACCTGTCAACCAGGACACTGATGTAATTACTCTAAGGTAGGCTGTATCATTTATTATCTTCCTCTGTAGCAGCACCAAATCTTTAAAAACGAAACATTTCATCTTTTTAGGGATCACCCCTGTGGCTATAATAGTTTGGCTGACTGGCAGTGTTTGGCCTAGTTTACTTAATAGAAAGTGAAAGTCTTGAATCAAAGTTATGCTTAAATAAATGCCACTTGTCTGTAGCGGTCTTCATTTGCTTTTCTCTTTCAAGCCACTTTAAGGCCCTTGAGGCTCACAAGAAGTTTATAACATATATTGCATTAAATATTGTGTGTGTGTGTGTGTGTGTGTGTGTGCGCGCATGCGCGCGCGTGTGTTTGCATTTGAAAGCACCAGGTTAGATTTAAACCACGTGAGTCTCATCAATTATAATGGGAAACTTCCTTATACACACATTCAGTACTTTAAAATTGAACAAGTTCTGGCATTTCTTGTTGCGTTTTTATCTGAATTTCCTATGGTTGGCATTTGATCTTCTTGCCTGTTAGGTCTACTTGATTTACTATCATTGCCTGCAACTGCAATACACTCTGGAAAACTATTGTAGCCAGATGCCAAACAAAAGAAAACAGATGGAAATACAAGCACAAAGAGAGGGAAGGAAAAGAAAAGAGTATGTCCAAGGAATCAAAGCAGTAGACCAAGGCTTAGAAAATCTTCACAGCACAAAAACATACTGAGAAAGCCAAGATGAAAATTCATTACAAAAGAAAAAATACCACCAGCAACAAAAATCAGCTATTATTCAATCCCCAGAAATGTTAACAAGTTTCTGTTCTAGGAATATAGCAACCACAAAAGAACTCAGTCCTTGATCCAGCTGAAATTAGCATTCATGGCTGCTGGCCCATGCAAGCTCTGTAGGCCTTTTCAGTTTAGCAGCTGTGGAAACTAATCATTATTCTTCCTAAAATCCCCTCTCTCTTTACTAGTTGCAAACTGTCTTATTAGGCATTCCCTCTTCCCCTCCAAAGATGACTCCTTTACTCTGTGAAACATGATTGTAATCAAGCTCTCCAAAATGACTGGAATTTGAACAGGCCCAGGAACTCTTCAAGATGTCTAAACAGAGGAGGATGATCCATAATTCACAAAGTATTAATTCAAAGGAGTCATGGTCCAGTGCTGTTGATTTATTCTTGCATGGACCACAGGACTTTTCCTGAAGTCAGACAAGAGGGGATGTTCATGCCAGTCATTGTCATTACCTCCCAGTGTTGGAGAAATCAGGTGGAAAATAATGAAACAAATAATAATAGTCAACATAAATATTAAAGCTGAGCAATTACATTGTGTTTACAACTTCAATTTGCTGTACAAGCATTAACTAATGAATCCTTACAATCTCTTCCTCAAAGTGAATGAAATGTATTGTTCCTGTATGGCAGAGGGGGAAATGAAGACAAAGATAAATTAAGTGAGTTGTCTTAGGTCACAAAGGGAGCTAGCAACAGAAGAATGGGATTAGAACTCAGGAGTCCGTGTGCTCCTGTTCAAACCAATCCCTGCCTTTAGAGTGTTAGGGCAGACTCACCCTGAAGTATTACCATCTATCAAACCATACTAAGTAAAATAGGACTTGATGGAAATAACTACATAGGTTTGCGTACATGTGTGCTTTAATGCACCTTAGCCTATTTTAATGTGCATTAAACGTCACTTAAAAACTGTGCTATTTAGTTCATGTACATTAAGACAGGCTATTGCTCATTTTCCTCATATCTCACAATGGCGGTACTAGATTTAATGTGCATTAACTAAAGCGGGTTACTGCACGTATAGACATGCCCAATGGGTGCATCTACATGTATACTTTACTGTGTAGACTCATTAGCTCTGCAGTAAAGCATCACCATGTATATGTGCACGGTATTAGGGAGCAGTAAAATAATTCACTCCACCATAACGTAGTGCTGTTGGGGACAGTACTATCTTACAGCGGAATAATTAACTGTGCTGAGACACATGTGTAGATGCTCACCACAGGTGTAAATTGTGCACAGTCAGCCCAGCCAACCAGAGGCCTCCTCTGCCCTATATCAAATTGCTGCTATCCAAGGTGCACATGTAGATGCTGCACCTAGGAGCAATTTACTTCAGCTTGAAATGCTCCAGAGTTTATTATTTCACATTAATTGCATGTGTAGATGCATCTAATGCCTAAATGAATTGGTAAACTAATGGCATAACACCCCCACCTCCAAATGAGCAAAAACATCAATTTTTTATATAAAAATATTCCAATATAGTGTTGCCAAACAAATGACAGAATGTGCATTTAGAATAAGACAGCAAAAGGACAAGAATTAATCAAGGAAATAGCTAAAGACTATTCTCCAGAACCATATCACTACATGCTTATGGGACACACTAAACTCTTAGGGCCTTTGTACACACCAGGTTTTTTGCCCTTCCTTGTGCTGCAAATGTGTGACTGTTTGCACAAGCAGGTTTTCCAGATGCTTTAAAAGACTTTCTGGTGTATTAAATGAAAACTACTTGGATGTAGTTTAGTTTGGCTCCCCGGAAATTAAAGCATCGCGTTCATGGATTTGTTACGTGAGTGCAAATACAAAGGCACTCAAAGATGTGTAATGAGCCTCTTTGTCCACCAGAAGGCACTGCAACTTTTTTGTAGATCACCCCTTCAAATTGCTTTTGCTTTCAAATTGCTTCTGTTTTGGTTTGATTTTTTTCTTGTGTGGTTTTGCCAGCTCCCTGCTTCCCCTGCTGAATGGAAGGGCAGGGGCATGGGGTGGGTGGGGGGCCCCAGGCCTGGGGGGCAGTGCTGAACCATCCTGCTCTCCTGCAGTGCCAGCCAGGGACTGGGCTTAATTCATTCAAAAACCTAGTACATGCAGACACAGTTGTGACACTCCAGGGCTCAATTTGTTGAAAATCTAATACATGCAAACAAGATGCAGTGCTCCAAAATGAACAAGTTGAAATTTTATAAACCTGTTTAATTTAATGAAGATTAAAGCCCAAGAATCAGCAAGAATTCTTAGTAGATTGTTGACTTACATTATATTATATTTTGAATAGTTTAGTGCTTCCTAACATGTTATAAAATATACTGGACTTAATATTTTGGACATGATCTGATGCTACCTACCTAGTTTACACTCTTAAAGGAACTCGTGGAAATAGTTCTTGAAGAAAATCTATGAAGTTCATGGCTTTTGCTCTTTTAGCTGATCCAGGCAGTGAATAGGGCAGCTTACCACTGTAGAGACCAGCTGCTTCAGAGAGACATAAGCTTTCATAAGCAACAACCTGCTTCATCACATGCTAGGAATGGCTGAAGTAGGCTGTTGCCTATATGAGTTCATGACCCTCTGAACCAGCCAGTCTTCACAGTGATACTCTTTTCTATCTTCTGCCTGGCTTCAAGCTAGCACAACTAACTAACCCTTTGAAGGACTGTGAACAACTTTGAGACTATTTTATTCTATGGCACTTTGTTTGCTTCTATGCATGCAATAATATTTCAGCTAGTCAGGAAAGGTCTGTATTAGCTTCCCCAGCTAACCCCAGCTGTTCCTACTAGGATCCATGTGCAAACAGTAGAAACATAACTTCAGTAGGAACACAGATACAAGTAAAATTAGGTTCAATGTGGTCTGTTATAGTGTTCCTTAGTGAGTGAGAACTATGAAACTTAAGACAGTCTCCAGCAACCAAGGGAATTTAGACAGAATTACTGGTTTGAGTGGTAAAGAGATTGAAGGTCCAATATGAAGTAGTACATTCTGGATTAAAATTTCCTTCCCAGCACATAAAAGAAATATAAACTACAAGTTTAAGTGTAGTCCTGTCAAAGGTAAATTAAACTCTAAAGAAATATAAACTTTTAACATATTTATTTGGTGTATTATATTTGGTTTGCCAACAGATGGCCACTTAAACATATTTTTATAATGTTTACAGGAAGAAATAAAAGTAAATACATTTTGGGAAAAATCAGAGCCTTCTTTGTGATTAAAGTATAAATATGGAGAGATGCCAGCAAAAGCAGCATAAACTTTGAAAATCTATCACACATTTATACTGACAAGATATTGAAAAATAATCATAAACTCAAATAGAGCGTATGGCCTGGTTTTTAAAAATTGCAAGTCTGAGACAAACTGCTTCATAAGGGCATCTTAGAAGATTAATAATAAAAATTGCAAAAATTTATATGACGTGAGAGAATGCATCTTTTGCAAAAAAGGAAAACTTTAATGCATCTGTGCATGGTATGTGATATCATGTGAGGTAAATGCTATATGTTTACATGGTAGAGAAGTAACATAGCTGTCTAAGACATCCTTGGGCCAGACTCTGAGCTGATTTTCATTGATGTAAATCAGAAGGAACTGTTCTGGTTTCAGTAGTGGTTCTGTTTTAAGGGGGTGGGGGGACAAATGAGATGGGAATCTGGCTTTACTACTGTTATCTTTCTATAAGTTATGCATTTATTTTATAAAATGTTCATGCCATTGCTTGAAAATAAAAAAGTTCAGTAGTGTTACTGATAGAGGGACCAGAGCAGCAGTCCTGAGCACTGCCTTTGTTGAGGGGGGTGCAACAACAGCTACAACTGCAGCAGCAGCTGATCATACCACTACAGTGGGCACCACAGTCACCAGCACTGCCCAGGGCAGAGCTGCCCACCTACACCTCTGAAAAAGAGATGAGTTTTTTAATGAGCATTTCTACTTAGCTCTTATTTGACAATCTATTTTAAGTATATAAGGGCACCACTCATTGCTGGCATAAATTGATCTAATTCAGCTGAACTGCCCCACTTCCACCCCTGCACTGAATATGGCTGATATTATACCAGAGAAAAAATGAACACTGTTTTTTTTTCTCTTATCCAAGTACACTAATACTTATATTGGAATATCTCTCTTTTATTTTCTCCCTTGTGTGGGGATCAGAGGGAAGAGATTCTTTCATACCATAGCTTTAGGCCTTCTTTGTAACTGTTTTTCTTGCTAAAGCACCAGAGCTGCCTCTCGTATCCTATTTTTACTGTGGCTTGTGATTCTGCAGACATTGACATGTGTCACCTGTGATACAGCTACATTTGTCAGCTCTCTGTGCTCAACGGGGAGGAATCGATCCTCCATTTTCATTAGGTGGTAGGAGTAGACTATTGGCATAAAAAATACTAAAAAATATATATGTATAACTATCAGAGCTTTCTGCCTGGAGACCCAGACTACTGTTCAGTGGTCATTTAAATTATTGAATGGCACTAAAGTAAAAGCCATTTCCCTTTTTTGTCTCCTTTGCCCAAATAATTCAGCTGAAATGCGAGTTGATTTCATTTTCTTTTTATCCACTCAGCTTGTTAGAAAGAATATTTTAGTTCAGATTCCATTTTTCGAAGTTCTACTCACACCCAGCATGAAGCATTGCTGTCATGTCCTTATCTTTAAAAAAAGAGAGAGAGAGAGATGGAAAAGAAAACAAAGCCCACGGGTGACATACGTTTTATTGAGGTGTTCCACATGAAGTGCAATTGTATGCTTTACGACGCGCACAGCACGGCAGGAGTCTTCAAGAGGAAGAGAGCCTTATCAAATGAATACAGATTCACATTTCAAATAGGCTAGATAGGAAGCTCTCAGGCTTTAGTACAGCATAGACTACATTATAATAGAGATGATCTTATTGACCAGCTCCTCATTTGTGGGCAGTGGCAACCTTCTCCTATAACCATATTCCAGCTATTCTAGTGATTGTTCACATATGAAAAAAAAAAACTTTAAGGGACTTTAAGGTAATTTTAGCTGCATTTTTAATGCTATTAGTACTTGGAAATTAGCTGCTAATTAGCTCATTGCTACTAGCAATTAAATGTGGGAAACAAACAGTTTCCCATCCAGCAAAAACTGTCAAGATTTTCTGATCACGAGAAAAAAAACAAAATAGTTCATATTTTTTCAGGATAATTTTTTTTAAATGCCCAGAAAAAGTAGCCTAATAGTTAGGGCATTCAATCTTTAGAGGGGTATGTGGAATTTCATCTCATAATACTAGTACCAGGCCCAAGTGTTCTTAACTACCACAAGTCGCTACCCCACACCTAAGCGAATTCAATGAAACACAGAGAACTGAACATTTCCACTTAAGCTCTGGGCAATTCCTTGGAAAAGCAGTGAACTTAAGACAATGCAGTTACACTCAGTTTGAGACACATTACTCCTCTGATAGTAATCTTCAGGGACGCCACACCAAAAACAACATTTTATTATCAACATTTTCTGGAGCTGTTAATTATAAAATTTAGAAAATAAAAGGATTTTCTGCAGGGAGGACATCCAGATATTTAGTCTCCTCTAGACTGTTTAAAATTTTTTAAATCATCTGTTTAAATAACAAGGTCAATATTTCCAAATATAGGAGCCAAAGGGTTAAGCTGTTACATCCATAATAGGGCATCTCAATAAGTATCCTGATTCTTCAAGGTGTATGCCAAAACCTGTTGATTTAGATGGTTTTTGCTGTCACTCGACACCTCTGAAAATCAAGTAAAAATATTTAAAAATCTAAAGTTGATGTGCCTGCATTTAGACACCCATGTTTGAAAATGTTGGCCTAAATTTTAATTCAGCTTTGTGGGGCTTGCAGATCCCACTAGCAGGATGGATGCTTAAAAATATCTATGAAGCAACTTGCAAGGTGGGTTATTTGTTGCTAAGTACATGCCGCAAGATATAATTCAGATCTTTTCCTCAGAAGTGCTTATCAATACAACAGCCCCCTAATGTTTATTCTGCAGATCTAAGACATATGCTGTTACAAGAAATGTTGAAGATTTAGCTGCCATTAAAATGACTCCAGTTCTTCTACCTGAGGCAGTGCCTAACATAATGAAGATGTCCTTCGATTCAGATTCAGCATCAGAGGAGGCTGATAAAATAAGGGTAACTCATCCTGGGGTTTGATTATTTCTTTTGTTTTGTTTTTTATGTTGTTTAGTTTAGTTTAGTTTTGATCAGTGTAAGTCTGTCTGCTTTATCCATAGGAGAATTTGTATGAATGATTTCTGACTGGTGTTGTTTCTTTCAAAATCAGTCAAGTTCAACCTGGGGGCAAAAATAATCCCATAGTAACATTAAAAAAACACTGGAATTTAATCACTGCATCAGGCTAAAATAATTGTTTTCAGAAACTATCCCATTCTCTTTAGTAATTAATTTTATAGTGCCATCTACAGGATAGGCTCACAGCCTTATAAAAAGCATTGTAACTATTGCTATAGCCTTCCCATTTAATTCTCCGTACATTACCAAGAGAGTTACAAAATATTCAATCAGGCTATTGGAATATTCAACTAGTAGAACTGAGATTTAATATTAAGAGAAATAGAGCATTACTAATCCAGGGATGAAAGTCATATTTTCTGTTGAGGTAAATGACAGACTGTAATGACATTTTAGGGCACAGTTTTCAGCCAGGGCCAGATTTGGGGTTCCCATTAACATCCTTTAAATTACATTTCTGTAGCACAAAACAGACACTGGTTCTATGCAGGATTTCCCCAGTGAAGGAGCAATATGATACAGCCCTATACCATTTCCCTTACAGCCACCTGCAATAAGGATATGCTGGGAGTAGATTTTTAGATGGGATGGAGGACAACTGGGGAGTGGTTGTGGTTCTTTGCCTCACAGAAGCCGATAGAAAACAGGGGAGGCAGCTACGTGAGTGCAGCCTCTGGGACTCGGGAATGCACAAATTTCTCCCAGGTTGCGCCTCAGTGCTGCACCTACTGAGAAGTGAAGCTGTGAATCAGTTTCTAACTCATGAGTTGGTGCTAAATGAACATCAATTCACTAATGAAACTAATTTGAACAATTCCCAGCTTAGTAAGAATTTGCCTAGGCAAAAAGTTACTATTAAAACTTCTTGTCTGAGTATGTCTCAGGTGGCTCAGGCATTTTGTGGGGCAGTACACAAAAATGTGCCGTACAGAAAAAAATTACACACTCCTGAAAAAAAATAAAATTAGCTGTAAAAGCTTTTCCTACATGTAAAAAGGCATCATACCCCTG
This sequence comes from Gavialis gangeticus, assembly GCF_001723915.1. Taxonomy (NCBI): domain Eukaryota; kingdom Metazoa; phylum Chordata; order Crocodylia; family Gavialidae; genus Gavialis; species Gavialis gangeticus. Next base: position 30,443,192 of record NW_017728993.1, on the reverse strand, counting down.
GGTGGTAGAAACTCATAGTTTGCCTCTAGCTGTTTGCTTCATTGCTCAGGGAAAACATACATCTCATTTCATGGCTTTAGTTCCAACTTTAATTAATTGTAATTAATTGCAAGTCCTTTGTGACCCATTGTTGCTACATATGGGGTGTTTGTGGGCAGCAGTTTCTAGTATCATATACTCTGACTATCTTTGAGATCTCTGTGGCTTTCTCAGCTACTAAATCCTGCAGTCCATACTAGGCCTTATTCAGACAGAAGTCCTATTGCTGTGAGTAAAGATCCAAAAATTTGGCTTGATATGTTTGTTGAAAGATGAAATTCCAGACCATGGATTTTTCTTCTCTTTAGAGAAAATAACATGCCTAGGGTTACCAAGATGCTGGAATTCAGGGGACACAGCTTGAGTCACTGTGGTGAAAAAAAGCAAAAGAAAATAATTGGCATTATTTCGTGAATGACTTTTCCTGTCTTTAATCCTGATTCCTTTCCCCCCTTTATTTTAGAACGATCCCCTAAACAAGCCACTCAGCCCAGCTTATCCAGCTGACAAAAAGTGTTGTTCCATAGCAGGATCTTAGAGTTTCATGAAATCAATTAATTTCCTCTACAAAATGTATAGGAATACACTGCTAAAGCAGGAACTTTTAATAAGTGGATAGGTTTTTTATTGTTACTGAATCTAACATTGACATGTGCTTATCACCTAATAGGACAGACCATCTTCGGAAATCATTTCACAAGAGCACCCTTCTACAGTTGAACAATCACCTCACAAGAAAAACCCAGCTGTTCATTTAATGTGTTTCAATGCAACTACATTTGGATTTGGAATTTGCCTTGAAAGGAAAAGCATACATGCTGCATTTCTCAAAAATGCCCCTCTCTATTATCTGGTTGGGGAGCATACTGTTAAGCTGACCTTCATATCAGGTAAATACTATCTTGGATCAGGTGATAAAGTGAAATTAATAGATATTCATCTGTCTTAAATATTAATATAATATCTGATCATCCCACAATATTTAATACTTTTTATCTTCACACATCCCTGACAAGGAAAGGATGTGTTTCTATATGTCTACCCTGAGGCCCAGATCCTCAAAAGGTATTTAAGGATTCAAGGAAATCTGTAGCAGAGTAGATTGTTGAATCTAAACCTCCTAAATCCTAGGCTAACAGCTCAACTATGTGGCCATCTTTTAAATGTCAACAGTAACTTCTCTGACTACTTGACTAACATATACACATGCAGAAGGCAGGATAGAGTGGCACCTACATTGCCTTCTACTTTCCTTCAAACTAGCATAGCTAACTCCCTTTCTCAAAGTTTACACAGCATTAGTGTCAATTTGTCAAGAACAATTACATCAAACAATGCCTAATCTTCTGATCAGATCTGTTACCCAGTAAGGTACTACTGATAAGCTCTGGCCTGTCAGGCAATTCTTTCCACACAGTTTGAGCTACCTATACTTTTTATTCACTTTAATTGATGCAACATCATGCTTAACATGATGAACAGTGTTTGTCATTCACTTGTAAACTTTCATATATTTGCATGGTGTATTAACAAAGTTACCAACTACTGAAAATGAGAATGTTGTAACTATATTTGCATTTAACAAAACAATGTGCTTTGCTGCCCTGTTTTGAGGTGGTGTATTTTTTTCATGCTACTCCTAATTGAAGAATAAAACTGCTGATAGTAATTTCCACATAATTCCAGTCCCTACAGATGTGCCAATTGAGAAAATACAAATCACCATTCAGGCAGGTGATGATGCTGCTCGGAAAATGGTACGTTTAGTGACCTTTGTAGATGAAGGAAGAGAACTAAGCAGAGAAGCAGCTGAAAAAGTGAAGAAAATCCTTGATGATCCTTCTGATGAGACTCAGGTATTTACATTGTTCTGGACTCGTGGGCAAAAATGTAAGCCTATGTCATACACTTTTATTATTTACAAGGTAATCTCAGTGCTTTAGATAGTGGGGAAAATGAAATCATGCAGAATTAACGTTTATCAGGCGTGATTAGTCGCGCTATGACTTCTGCATATGCTGTACTCAACATATTATTTTTGGGTACTGCTGGAACTGGATTTATGACCCAGGTACCTTGTTCCAGGCAGACCCAAACCATCAGACCAACCACAACCTCTCCATTTCATAATAGGCAAATTTCATTGATACACAGTGATAGCAGATAACAATAATGCAGGCAAGGCAAACAAAATAACCCCAACTCCGCAAGTCTAAATCTACCATTCCTAGAGCTGTCAGAGGGAAGGTATGTCTGGCCAGTACATGAGCTTCACCCTGAAGTTCTCTCTTGAATGTCAGATGTCAGCAGCCTGGAGATTGAGCACCGAGCCCCAACCCTTACACCCCACCCTCAGTGGGGTTGGTGAGACAGGCTGGTCATGTGCCCTCTGTCCATGATGGCATCAGCTTCCCCTCAAAAGGACTCTTTGCTGCTCTGAAATCCCTCCTTTTGTATTCTTTCTCCCTTTTGATGACTCTTCATCTCTAGGCATCATTGATTGGTCTCCCTGTGGGCATCATACTGTCCACCTTCTGTCCTGTCAGTATATTCCTTTGTTCCAACAAACCCATCACATTCACAAATCTTAATTTGGTTATTTATCGGGCCTCCTAATTTGGCCTGTTTACCAACACCAGAAATCCCAAGGGCCCTGCAGTTGGGCATTGTGACCTGGTTCCAATGCTGCAGAGTCCCTTATCTCTGTTTGGGTACACTGTTCATGGTATGGAATAATGTGGTACATGTCTTTAATTTCCTGGCCTGTGTGTCTGTTGGCTTCAGACACAGTGAGCCTTGAAGGAAACTTTGTCACAAACGGCTTTTAGAAACCAGTTGACCCTTGCCATTCTTCTGGACCATTGTTCTAATGCATATCTACTTTACCTACAAGTCAGTTCCTAAAAGCAAACCTCTAAATACCATTTTCTAGCCATCCAGTACCATTCCATGTGGACATTAGTAAATATTTTAGAAGGTATCACAGGCTAGGTACAGACATTCACAAACACAAGGTGGAATCAATCTAAAGGTGCAGAAAGAAGTATAGCTCCTGGGTCTAATTCATGGCACTCCACAGAAAGCTCAGAAAGATTCACAGAAGGCTCCATAGACCAATCCTCCTAAACCAACAGATGTTAGCTGTTAGGTCAGAAGGGTGGGGCATCAAGCTTCAATTTGGAGCCAATCCAGGGAGAGAGGCTGCATCTCTACAGCCTCTTCCCCTAGCTCTGCCCCTCCCCATCCCCCTAGCTCCCGTTCTGTCTCAGGATGGGAGGGAGAGAAAGCAGAGGAGGGAGGTCCATTCTGGAGTTTCCCTAGCCATGCTGGAGTGGGGGAGGGGCATGGTTTGGAGCCCCCCACCTCAAAGGGCTCCAATCCACCATCCCCACCTTCCAGCACTGGCTGGGAAACCCTCAGACTGAGCTCCCTCCATTCCCTCATCCTCCTCCCATTCTGAAAACAGTGCCAGGATGCAGGATGCAGGATGCAGGCTGGCATGCATCATCTTAGCCCTGCTCTCAGTGCTCACAGACAGAAGTTAATGAAGGTGCTCTGGTTTGGAGTGCTTTCATCTGTGTCACACTAGGTTGAAAATGCCCAGTTGTGGCTAGGTCGGTGGGCTGGACACCAATGAGGACGCAGTTTATGATTAATATGT
>NW_017728993.1:30429750-30434492 GCF_001723915.1 Gavialis gangeticus | reverse complement strand
TTATGCAATATTTATTTGGCTTTAACCTATAAAATATTGACAACTCAAGCAAACGATTTCCTATATAATACTAATCTATGACAACACACAATAATCAAACAACCAAAGCTGAGGAGTGATGTCCATTGGGTCACGAGGTTCGGGTCAAGGCCCCTTGCTTTCAAAACCACGAGTGGTTTTGGTGCGGCTGGCCAGGGCCCTAGTCTCAGACCTGGTCAACAGCTCATATTTCTTAAAGGTCATTTAACAATCAAAACATAATCAATCAAAATAACTACAAACAGCTAAACAGGAAATTACGTCCATTGAGTCACGGGGTTCAGGTCAAGGCCCCTTGCTTTCAAGATCACGGATGACCTTGGTGCGGCTAGCCAAGACCCTAGACCCAGACTTGGTCAACGGCTCATGTCTTTTACAGGAAAGACAGACAAATACAAACATAAATGACTACAGTCTTACATCCACGCTTACCACTACAGCAAACAAAAGGAGCGGCTTCATGGCTGGGAACGTTAGTCTCTTCGCGGAGGCCTCAAGAACGACCCGAGGCAGCGCTCGGGGGGGCGATGCTGCGGGTGATCAGTCCGCAGGCCCTTTGGTGCTTGAAGTTACAGTTCAAACTTCCCGCATCAGGGCCTCATGGCTCTACCCTTTTATACCCTCACTCTTTTTTACTTATCTTTACTGGCCAATTGTGTTACTTTCCTGCCAGCATTCTGTTTTCACTCATAACCCCTTTCTCACGCAGTCCCCTCATTGTTTTCTGCTTAGCCAGTTATGTTGCAATTTTCTTCCTGCTTCGATGGCAATTCGATGCAGTTGACTTCCCTGCCTCGTGAGCGTGACAGGGGTCACCTGACCAGAGGCTCGTGTTACAGCCTAGAATTCTGCCATTTCGCTGCAGCCTGACCATTCATCTGGGGAGATGCCTGCGACAGTCTGAACCCTCATTTCATGAGGGTTCGAATTGTCATGGGATCGGGCCCTTTTAAAGCACTCTGCAGCCATGTACTTGGGTTTAGTTATGGCTGTAAAGCACTTTCAGGGACTAGATATGGCAAAAGCTGTCATTTCTGTCTATGCCTTAATTTTTGTGGCTTTCTGTAAGAGGCATAGTTTAGATTGGTTTCTATTTCTGGATTAGACCATGTCCTTTGGAGGAGTACAGAGACGTTTATTTTTCTGTGTAACAGATTACTTAAAAACTCTGGTAAGTGAACAGAATTACATTTTTCTCTCTCTCATCATGCTGTCCACTAGAGAAGACCACATAGTCTCCAAAAATCCAGAAGATCATCCTCCAGCTCTCGGTGCGGCAGCAGCAGCAGCAGCAGCAGCAGCAGCAGCAGAAGATCAAAGAGCACAGAGAGCAGTAGCCCATCCAGCAGCGATTCTCAGGCACGAAAAACAGGTGACCAGATAAATCTGAAGAAGGAAGAATCTTCATTTGACTATTCATTGGGCCCATCAAGCAAGAAACAGCAGAAGAAGGTGCCACGTGTCAAACAACGTTCCAAAGGCAAACAAAAGAAATTTTATCCATTTGGGGAAAGCATCAGCAGCAGCAGCAGTGAATCTCTGGATAAAAAGCGCTCAGGTAAGAAACGTTCCACTCCATCCCCAACTGAACATGCTACTAGTGATGATGTGCACAGACATGAGAAGAAACATTCCCAGTCTGCACTCCCAAGCAAGCACCGCAGCAGCAGCAGTAGCGGCATCAGTAGCAACAGCAGCAGCAGTAGCAGCAGCAAGAGCAGCAGCAGCAGCAGCAGCAGGAGCAGCAGCAGCAGCAGCAGCAGCAGCAGCAGCAGCAAGAGCAGCAGCAGCAGCAGCAAGAGCAGCAGCAGCAGGAGCAGGAGCAGCAGCAGCAGGAGCAGCAGCAGCAGGAGCAGCAAGGACAGTAGCAGCAGCAGCAGCAGCAGTAGTAGCGGCAGCAGCAGCAGTAGCGGCAGCAGCAGTAGCAGCAGCCATAGGAGCCACCATAAAGGTAGCAGCAGAGGTAGCAATAGTAGCAGCAGCAGCAGCAGCAGCAGCGACAGCAGCAGCAGCAGTAGTGGTAGCAGCAGCAACAGCAGCAGCAGCAGCAGCCGCAGAAGCAGCAGTGGAGCAAGCAGCAGCAGCAGCAGCAGCAGCAGCAGCAGCAGCAGCAGCAGCCAGGCTACCGATACGCCTCGTCGTACAGCCAGGATCCATTCCAGGGAGTCGCACCATTTCAGCAAACATAGCAAAGATGACAAGAAACATGCCAAATACACACATTTTGGCAGTTCAGAGTGGTCTGTTGAATGGGTAAGGTCTTTACATTCATTGTGCTTGAACATGACACTAGTCTTGTTGAATTACTGCAGGCAATAATTTGTGCTGGGATTTTGCAGGTAAAACATCTTCCAAAAGTATACCGGCTGCGCTTCAAGTCTACGCATGGCCATTGGGTAGGACCAACATTCAAATATACACTTTTATGACCATTGCAATTAAAATGCTTTACTGGGGAAAAGGGAGTTGAAAATAATTTGTTCATTTTACTTGGATGTTTCCTTGCAGAGTAAAAGAATCTGAGTAATTTGCTGTCCAAGAATACTAAAGTCGCAATAGAGATTTGAGTACAAAAATAATCATTTTCATTGTTATGATTATAATAGTATCTGGATACAGTGCAGCTCCTAAAGATTCCAACCAGGCCACCTTGGGCTGTATAACCACAACTGCATAGTTAACAATAAATAGGTCTAGGGCAAGACAGGGATAATAAAATAAGGGGCAGAGGGGAACACGCTAGTTGTGTGAACAATTCTTAGATAATCAAGAGCAGTGGTGAGAATTGATGATCCGCCTTGGTGTTCTCTGAATCTAATTCAAAATTGCATTGCCATATAAGGAATTTTAAGAAGGTGTTTAAAGAGCAATAATTGTGGTCCTCAAATAAATTTATGATTAGAAATGATCAAAAGGTAAGAAAGTGGTCTATGACCTTTTAAATTAAAACTGCCTCCCTTTCTCAGAAAAAAATAAATTTGAAAATTGATTTTTTTCAAGTAGTTTTAGTTATGATGTTACAGCTTATGTATCTCCATGTGTATAGAATCTGGTTATTGAAAGAAATCAAAGGGAGGGAGTGCTCATGATAAGATGCAGAGTCTGTCAGTCATCTGTTCTACAGTTTTTTACCTATTTCTGCTTTGCAGGATCAAATTAGCAAAGTAGAAGGCCACTTGGCATCATCTTCTTCTGAGTCAAGCAGCCGCAGCAGCAACAGCAGCAGTAGTAGCAGAAGCAGTAAAAGGACGGTTTCCAGCTTTCCGCATGAGGTAAAATTTTATATGGCACAATTAAGTGGCAGAGTTTTTCTAGAAATTAAATATTTGGTAGCAGGAGCTATTGATCTCAACTGTCTATCTAGCTATTAACTCTAAATAGATTCTTGATCTCTAGAAAATGCCAAGCATGTAGAGGTCTTTATTTTGTAAAATGAAATTCAGAGCCAGTTAGGGTAAAGATACTTTTCTTCTGAAAAATGGTGATTTTATTTTTCTGGGGTTTTTTAGAATAAAAATTATCTTCAAGATAATTTGGGTTTTCACCAATTAAAAAAAATTCAATTTTTTTTACAATTATCTTTGCCTTGTTAAAAGTTGAAAGATTTTTCATTTTGGTGATGAAAATCCCGAAGCTGTTAGCAAAAATGGATTTTTTGTGGGGGGTAAAAAATTACATTTCCTTGGAAAGGTAAGCCTCTTATTAAGGTTGGTATCAGCTGAAACTTTGAAAACAGCTTTACTGACAAAAAACGGCATATGAACTATATAATGTATGTATCTGGCCATAACCAGAAATGTCAAATATACATTTAAAAGTTAAATCCTATCTCTCTTGCTCAAAAAATAAACCCACTGAGGTCACCAGTGCATTTTTGACACCACTGCTGTACAATGTTAGATAATGTTAGGAAACACAAATACACCAGTTAGCTTAAAGCACCAGCTATCTCACATCATGATTATGTATCCTTAGGTTTAGTACACATTTGTTACTCCATGTCTATCTTAAATAATGTATATTAATAACAATAAAACAACCAGGACTAATGATGAGGGAAAATGCCTAAGGATTAATAATACTGAAGACTTTTGGTGTTAATAAGAACCTCATCATATTGGCTCAAACAGTCTGTAAGACAAGTGGTATGTACTTTGAATGAATACATTGCTATGGCAATACCTAGCATACTTTCTAGAAAGCTATAATGAAAAGAATAGCAATAATACTCAGAATCTTAATACTTCCATTGACATGGGTTTGTGCAGCCTTAGATTCCATTTTCAGATAGTTGCACCTTTTTAGTTTCATAGTTTCTACGGTCGGAAGGGACCTGAGCAGATCATCTAGTCCGACCCCCTGCCATGGCAGGAAGAGCACTGGGGTCAAATGACCCCAGTAAGGTGGTCGTCCAACCTCCTCTTAAAAACCCCCAGGGTGGGAGCCTGCACCACCTCACTTGGAAGCTGGTTCCAGACTCTAGCCGCCCTGACCGTGAAGTAGCGCCTCCTGATGTCCAACTTAAACCTTCCCTCCGCCAGCTTATGACCATTGTTCCTGGTCACTCCTTGCGGCGCTCGGGGGAACAGGGACTCCCCCAGCGCCTGCTGATCCCCCCTAACCAGTTTATAACAGGCCACAAGATCCCCCCTCAGCCTTCTCTTTTGAAGGCTGAACAGGTTCAGGTCCCGCAACCTTTCCTC
>NW_017728993.1:30421454-30429220 GCF_001723915.1 Gavialis gangeticus | reverse complement strand
TCGAGAAGGACCCATCCACTACCACCCTCTGGGTGCGACTCTCTAACCAGTTGGCGACCCATTGGACTGTATGGGTGTCTACGCCACAGTCCCCCAGCTTCCTAATGAGAATGGGGTGAGAGACAGTGTCAAAAGCCTTCCTGAAGTCCAGGAAAACTATATCCACTGCCACCCCTGCATCCAATGATTTAATGACCTGGTCGTAAAAGGCCACTCGATTAGCGTCTCGATTAAACTAAAACTAAAAAAAAAGAAACAAACCACCATAACTTACTCTGATATAATGATAGGAGTCAGGAAATATTTTCATTCTGAACCATCCAAGGCTCTATCATACTGAAAAGCACAGTGCGAAGTAAGGCCAGGGTTCAACAGTAAATGCATATGCATTTTTTATTTTTCAGCGTACCTTCCTGGGAGAGAGAATGCCACCAGGCTTCACCATTGTGGTTCGTGCTGTTAGAAGTGACAACAAAAATCAAGGTTATCAAGCCACAGCATACATGAATTCTGGTGCTGACAAAGTTGACCTGCAGATAGTTGTGGTTCAGCTCGCTGAATCTAACTGGAAAGCTTGTGCTGATGCTGTAGTCTTACCTCTGAAAGCACAGGTAAACAGCTAATTCCACCAATAAAAGCTTTAAATGGATAAGGGTTGTATAAATTAACTACAAAGTGCTATACAAATGAAGAAATTGCCTAACAATAAGGATACATTTTCCTGAATCATTTTATATGTGTTATCAGCAACATTTTGATTTTTTTAAAACATTCAGCTGCACTACAAGCTGTTTGATGAATCATCACAAAAATACAAATATTTTCAAAGTTGTTTGTAAAGGTTTTGAAACATTTGGAAAAGTTTTGACCTGCCTTATTACCAATTTCTACCAGCTACAGATCTGGTCCATTCCTCTCCTTCTTATACATGTCAGATCATTTCTTTTTCAAGGTTATTTCTTATAATTCGTTAACTGCATTAGACAGGACTCTGTTTGCAGCCTCTGTATTCAAGTCTCTCTTCCACACTCCTGTACATCTATCTCCGTTAAGGAAACCAGCAAAGTGTTCTGTGGATGTAGTGATTTAGAGACCTCTATTTTTCATATTGTTCATTTCCAAAATTCCCTCAGAAATCTCAGTAGTAAAAACTGCTTCTCTTCGCACGACCAGGCATTTTGCAAAGACAGCTGTGAAGCTGTAAAATGAGTGAACTATTTCTTTTTTTAAATATTCAACCAAAGATAATGTTGCCAAATGTAATGGATCCCAGCAATCTATCCCTGCAACATTTTATATCATAATTCAGTGCTTGTTTTGAAAATCAGAAAAGGAAAAGCTTATTCCTTTCCTAAAAGGAAAGGCAGCTTAGCCTTTTCCCTCACGTCTCACCCCTGTTCTGCTCCAAAGGTAGCTAGATTTCCTCTGCTATGGGCTAGACGCAATGGGGACTGTTTTGAAGTTTCATAAAGACAAGAACAAGTCATACTTTGATATAACAGATAGTTATACCCTGATTCCATTTCTGAAATGCTAATGAATATTTCCTTTCTTCACAAAGGCAAGGTTGAGATGGGGCAAGCAATGTCGGGACTATAAAATTGAGGCAAGGGCTTCCACAGGCCAGCTGGCAAGGAATCCAGCAATACAGTTGAAGATGGCATGGACAAAGCTTCCATCCTGGATAAGGAGGACATCCGTAATGTAAGTAGTTTCTTAGCTTGTCATTTATTTTGTTACTTATGTGACTCTGCTTGATGACCTGAAGGTTTTTGGTGGAACTAGTTGAAAACCTCAGCTATAATAAATTTTTGCTGAAAAAATGTAGATTCAACAAAGCTAAAATATTTCACAAATTTGCTTTTAGTTTCACTGTATCGTTTGCACTGAAAACAAGTAAAACAATTCAAAAATATCAAATAATCCAACCTCCCGTCTTCCATTAATTGTGTATCTGCTACCCTGAGAATTTCTCTCACCCCCTCCCCCAGCTGATTTTCGCTAGGCTGTGATCAGAAACATGAGGAAGAATGCCTTGCACCCAAAAGTTTCTCTAACTTGATCCCTACTATATAGTTGGTCTAGTAAAAGATATCGCTGTACAAAATCCTTGCCTCTCACCCCAACACAAATAAAAAATATGTTATTACAATGTTTTCAAAACTAAATTGTTTAATTTTTTAACTTATATCTTAAATATTAAAACAATTAAGATGGTCAAAATAAATACAAGATTAATTCAACATTTTGTTTGATCCTAAACAGCTATCTATATATTTTTTTAATTCTCAATTCACTGTCTTCTTTTTTTGATTTCTCAGAGCTGCCAGCCACCCCCCAAAATCAGTTATTTTCACAGCTATACTTCTGAGTAAGTCATGACTCATTTCTCCTTAGGGTTACAGACTATGTTCCTGGTGTAGCATTCATGTTGGGATTCTCACAAGCAGATCAGAGAAATCCATCACGTGAGCTTGTCCTAAGGGCAGCTGCAACATCTCTACGAACAATTGACGCAGTTATTAAAGCTCCAGGGGTATGTGTGGTTTTATTCTTTTTCTCTAATGTACTTTTTCTTGGTACATAAATTTACACTAAATCTGAGAAAGGTAAAAAAAAGTAGAACATTATCTCCGATACAAACTACTCTAGATTCCTGAACATACAGAGCTTGATTCTGCACAGCTTGGGTTCAGTATACCAATAAGCTGAGGATAAAAAGTGATCAGCAGGATAAAAAGTGCTTGGAAACCTGATGCTCTAATATTGAAAAAAATTGATGCAAAGCCACCAAGTCAGTCCTGTCTAGTAGCAGAGTAAGGCCAAAAGGGGAGCCCCTAGCAAAATACTTTATTTGCATGCTGAGGATTACCCTAACGCCTCTAATTACTCTGATAGTCATTCTGGACTCTAACTTTAGTTGATTTTATGAAGAGATCTCAAGAGTAAGGTGCATAAGATGGTCTTGAGGCTTACACAAGATGCATGGGGAACAGTCCACTTAGAGCTGACTCTTACTTGCACCTATATGTAACATCTATTCTGTGCAGTGCACTGCACGAGGGATATAGGATCAAGTTCTGTAATAACCACAAAAGCAGCACTCCATTGACCAAATAAGAAAGGTTAAATTTTCCAAGGAGCCTGCCTGGATTTAGTCTGCAGAATCCCTTTGATTAATTGTTCCTTGTCCACCAAATCCCTGTGGACTTTTTTGAAAAGTTTCCCCTTGTGGGTCTGATTTAAATGAATAACAGCTTGGCTGTTCATAAATAAGGAAGTAGGTATGTCCTTAGCTTCCCTTGTGCCCTAATATTGCAGAGCCTTTCATATGTGAAAATGAGAGAGTGGGTGTATTAGGCTTCTGTCTGTTTATTTAAGTATGTTTAATGTGTACTTAATACAAAGTATCCTTTGTGTTGGGGAACTCAGCCAAAATCACATCACACCAATATTTAGCCTATTAGACTGTATGATAATATATTCAATTTAGTCAGCTATACTAATTCAGCCTCTAACTTACTTAACTAGCTGGCAAGTTTCTTTGTTTGCTTTAAGGAAGTCACACAATAGTATCTTAAATAACATTCACACACATTAATATCCCACATCATTGAATGTAAAACTAAATTCTCAAGATGGCATAGAAGTCATAATAAAATCGAAGATAATGGTCCCTCATAAAATATATTCTATGTTTGGGGCATACACTATCAACCGCAAACACTCCAAATGCATAAATACATAGTTAAAATATGTTTATTAGGAGACTGTTTGTCGGTATGACTGACAAAATGGAGATTTTAAATTATACTATTGAATATGTCATATTTTAATTTACTTCTGTTTCAGGCAACCCTTTACTATCAGGGTTTCCCGATTCCATTTGCTTTGCCTGTAGGGCCATATCTACCTTATCAGACTCCAGAAATTACCTCGTGGAATGTCCTTCCAGAAATAGCTTCACGGATTGCTCAAGAAGATCAAGGTAAAATTCTTATTATAAACACTTGTCTGGAGTGGAGCAGATGGTGATGATCCTGCTTTGAGCAGAGGATAGGACAACATGGCGTTCAGATGTCCCTCGTAGCCCTGTTGTTCCATGACTCTATGACTGCACATGTATTTGGTCTTGTACCTGGTAAAAGAGCAGTGATTATCCATAACATATTTAGCCCCACCTGCGGCTCTATTTCCTGTCATCTTCGGCTTTTGACTTTCTTAGCAGTACTTTTTTGGAGAACCATGATAATCCTTACCCTTCCCAAAAGAATTGCCTTTTCCACAGCCCACTCCTTGTTTGGCAGCAGTCTTACTGGATTCTGCCTGAAAGGACTTCAACTTTACATGGCAGCTATAACTTGGCAGAGATCCTAAGTATAAGATCTGTCCCTTACCGCTTGTAAGGGACTGTCAAGCATACCGCATGAGATGGTGGATATGGGACAGAAATATGAGTTTCCTACCCTCTTTATGTTCCTCATTTTGTGATTTTTAGCTAGGTGACATGTCAAACTTAAATGACACATACTACAAACAGTTGCATGATTTTGAGAAATGACAGCCAGTTTTACAGTGGTTTCAGCTTTTAATTTCTCAGAAGTTTGATACAATCTAATTTTGAAAACTTGGTTGCTGTCACTAAGGGGTTGGTTTTGCAAAGTACAATTAAACAAAGTGCTGGATATACAACCTGCTTACTCATCATTTTCTGTTGCTGCCCTGCCTTTCTGTAAATATATATTTAGGTTAAGATTTTGAAAGCTGCCTAGGAGTTTTAGAGCTGTCGATTTGAAATTCCCGGCTATTCAGGCCTCTTAGGCAGTCTCCAAGAACTTTACAGCTACCAACATGGTATTGTCTCATATGAAATTTATTTTCATTGTTGTTTTTCAGCCACATGTGAACTGCGTGAAGATGATTTCAAAACATTTGACAAAGTGAAGCACAGCTGTTCCTTCAACAAGAGCTGCAACCTCATTGTGGCTCAGGACTGCACTGCTCATCCCAAATTCATAGTGTTTACAAAGACAGCTGATCCCAGCTCTTTCTCAAGGGAGGTTTACATCAATATGAGCTCGTCGTAAGTGCAATTACCCATAAGCCCCAAGAGTCTATGTAGAATCTTGGGCAGTCACAAAAGGCACTTCAAGGAGGACCTTGGTTACATTAAGGCCCTTGGCATACGTTATTTCCATCAAGCAATGGGTAACATTATGCCATGTGACTTGCCTCATGTCCATAGCACAAGTTATCCAAAGAGGGAAACAGTGCCCAGTGAATTTGCTCTGCCAGCATTTACCAGCAAGGAGAGCTGGAGAGCTACTGGCAGTGACTGCCAGCCCCCTCCTACATCTTCAGTTTTGCTGCCAATGAGAAGTGAGCTCTTAGCTCTGGTTGGGTGAAGGTCTGGCACACTTCAAACCTGCAAGTACATAGGTGGGCTTTTTCTAGGGTATTCCACTGAAGGTGCTCTTGAAATATCAGTCTCCAGTGTGCTTGAGAGTCATTGGATAAACACACTGATCAACAGGAGTTGAATAAAGTCCTACACAATCTCTGGAGCTGCATGTTAGATTAGTCATACTCCCCCTCTCTGGCCAATAAATCTTTAATTCTTTTTGAAAAGGTGGACCAGTTTCAAAAGGAAAGGTGGAGAGCATTTGTATTCCAGGCTTGATGGTAGGGGCAGTATACAAAAGGGTTTGAGTCAGTACTGAACCTGTAGAGCCTATATTTGGGCAAGTGCTCTAGCCACAGACCTATTGATTTAGAGGATCCACTGCCCCTACCTTCTTCTTCAGCTGTGTGGTCCTATCTCTGTTTTGACAGGACAAGTCACAGACCCATAGACCATAGGATTCTGAGCTGTGAATTGTAATCTAACATTGGCACCTCTCTGCAATCCAGAGAAAGCCACCTAACTTCCAGTTAGAAACAGGACTTAAAAGTCACTGGTATTCTCAGCATTTCCTCTTGGCCACAGTGCCCGCTGCTGTGAATCCCATTCTGAAGCACCAAACTCTACTCAAGCACTGTAAAGACAGCTTGGGCACTTAACGCAGGGTTGTGGATTACAATCCAAGAGCCAGGGACCTGCAAGTTAGGCATTGTGTCACTCAGCATCATGTCATAAAAATCCCTTTATGGATCTAGCCATTTGTTGAAATTTTGTTACAAAGAGAAAAAAAAATTAGAACCAGAGAAAGAAAAACTCTTCTGGCTCTTACCCTGTTATCTAACTGTTCCATTTCTTGGGCCTTATCTCATCACCAACTCCTGGAAATCTGCCCTTTTCCTCCTTTCCCATTTGTCTATGTGGATTATACTACAACTGTAAATCCAGCCCCTATGGAAGTCTTGAAAGAAAGGGACACTTTTAAAGATTGAATTCTGAGCCTGGTTCTCTGCTAGATTTGATAGTTTGTCAATGTTTCATACCTTCTAGTACAGCAAACATGTTGTTTTCTTTTTTCAAGAAACATCACAATCTATCCTTCAGAATCTTCCTCTCTCCTTGTGTCATACAACAACGATCCCATACTAACAGACAGTGATGAGTATGAAAACACAGAAGGTACTGTATGTTACATGTAAAGCACACACCTTAATCATCTCAATTAAACTGATTCACTATTTTGAACTAGTAGGTGTTCAAATACCATAATGATAACCACCATATTAGAAGCATGCTCTCTGGGGCCAGATCTTCAGTCCTAGTTGTTTATAGAGCATAATGTTTCATCCCAAACCTAACAGCCTATCACAATAGCATGGTTAAGGAAACCCACTTTCTAGAGCTAGTGATTTGGCTGTCACATCCAAGTTAGGTACAGATATTTAAAAAGCCCAAGGTGGAATTGATCCAAGTTATGCGGTTCTCTGTAAGTGGCATAGTTTAGATTGATAGCAAACAGAACATATATTCACCGTTTGGCGGGGGGAGGGGGAAGGGATCTTAGACTGGGTTCCACTGTTTTTAAACCATTCTGTGTAGGTCGAACTTCTGTTCCATTATGGGTAGAGACCAGTTTCTGATTGCTTGTAGTGGTAAAAGTGTAATGTCTGTACCTGGCCCAAATCACCTCTAACTCTCCCACCCCCACCTCCTCAGTGACCAGGTGGGGTCAAATGGGTCAGCAGGGACAGCCTTCAGCATGAGTCTCAGTTTAAACTCACTGTTTTACAGCCACAGAGAAGCACTTTAACTGATTTGCCACTAAGCCCTTTCTCGTACAGAAAAGAAAAGTCAGTGCCAGCTGTATTGTTCAATCGTAGAAAAATTTTCAAATGTAAAGAAAAATCTCTTCTTTGGCAAAAAATGTCTTCAGAGTGAAAGAGAAAGTAGTCATTGTAAATTACACTTAATGATTGGTTACATGAGTTCAGAAACTATTTTTTTTTATTTTAAAGTTAAAATGTCTAAATGTTGACCTATGTTTTTTCAGAAAACATTAACGTTTATAGAAATGACTCACTAATTATAGTAGAAGCTCCAAGCCAAGGACTGAATAATGTGACTTTTGATGGTGTGATACTTAAGGTATTTCTGGTTCTGCTCTATGACTAGCTTTGTTTTCTCTTGTACCCATTGGTGATGCATAGCGGGTGCACTGAGATTGGCTGAGCACTCCCTGGAAACACCAACCGTGAAACCAGAAGTGCTGGTGGAAGTATACTTCTGGTTTCACTGGTGATGATTTTGGGCTCGGCAATCAGCTACTGGGGGACCCCCCCCTCCCCCCAGTTGGCAATCGGCCACTGGG
>NW_017728993.1:30410431-30421042 GCF_001723915.1 Gavialis gangeticus | reverse complement strand
CACCCTCCCCTGTCAGTGATCTGGTGCCTCCTCAGACTTAGGAGGCACTAGTTGCCCATGCTTATACCTTGGCATTGTGATGGGATGTTGAGGTCTTTTATCTCTTCATAGGTCACTGTTGCTTCATGGCTAAAAGGCAAGACCTGTGGTATCTGTGGAAACAATGATGGAGAGAAGCAAAATGATCTCCTCTTGCCAAATCATAGGCTAGCACACAGCTGTTCTGCTTTTGTCCATTCCTGGATACTGGTAGAAGAGGCCTGTTCTGGAGGTTAGTAGACTTGAAAACAGTTGTTCCTTAAAGGAGAAAAATGTTTGTATTTTATTTTAACCATACCATTTTAAAAGTGAAAAAATAATAAAAAGCCACTTTTGTTTGAAAATAGGTAAGACAATAACAATTTGCATTCATTTTTAATCTAGCTAATCAGGTATCTAGATGCTCCCAGGGGAAAGAGGAGATTTATATTCAGGTGAAGATGTCAGCGTCTTGTACTCAATTTAATATTAAAGACTTGGTTCTGCCACCCTTTCTCATGCTGAGTAGGTTTTTTTTTCGGTTGTTTTTTTTTGTAAGTGGCAAAATCAGGCCCAATCTTGCTGCCATTGAACTTAGCAGGAGTTCTGCCACTGATTTCCAGCAAAGCGGGATCAGATTCCTCTCACTAGACTTTATCTAATCAAACAAACTACTGGCTCTATAAATACAGCACAGAGTGAATGTTAATAAATTGGGCCAGATCTTCTGTTGGTGCACATAGAACAACTGATCATCTGTGGTTAAGACCCATCAGAAAGTTTGCAAATATTCTCAAGGTAGAAGCTTTTTCCCTTGCGCACACTTAGAATAATAATAATGTTGATCTCCAACAGCACAATACTGTTCATTTACACTTAGCATAAAACCGTTTTTTTCATAGATTTCAATGGCTGTGTGAATTGTACCCATATATGTGTCAGGAATCAAAGTCAGATATGGAATCCTTTTAATTCTAATGATACGTTGTAGTGCTAATAATTGCAGCATTAAAAAATCATTCAATCAAACACACTAACATTGAAATTTGTATAGAAACCCCCCGCTCACTAACAATAATGTTTCCTCGATAGGCTTGGCAAAATTTGATTTTTTTTTTCATAATTTTGACAGATAATATCAATGTTTATTTTTAAGCATTTATTTCCATTTTAATCAATTTGAATTAAATTAACAACATAAAGATCTTCCGCCCCTGGGATGGCAAAAACAACAACAAAAAGCCAAGAAAACAGAACTTTTATCCCTTCTAACTGGAGTCTTTCAGTGTACCAGTCTCACCAGTAGGCTGCTTCACCTCTTTTTACAGTCTCTCCCCAGTTGCCTGCAGCTGAGTTGTCCCACTCAGGTGTAAAGAGCTCCTTGCTGCTGCTTCACACACCTTCCTCCACAGCCACTGATTCTGGTCCAGCTCAAATACTCTTTCTCCCCCCTCCCCCGTTGGGCAGGGGTGTACGTGGTCTGTTATCTCTCTCTAGCCCGGCTTCCAAGCATGCTGCCCACTGTCTTCCTCTTTGAAGAGACAGGCTTGTGACTCTCTTCTTCCCCTCTCTTTTCAATTATTAACAATGGAAATATATTTTCATCAGCCCTTCATTGCGAGGTGAACCTGCCGTTTATCGATGTTTACCTATAAAAATCGGATCCTGCCAAGCCTAGCAATAGACTGTCTGTTCTTAATAGCCCTTAATAGTCTGAGCAAGTGGCTATTTTCATTGGACCATGCATTTCTTGAATTAACAATATACAGGATTTCATTTGCATCACATTATGAACTCAGATTTTAAACAAAACTGCCATTTTTTGTTTAATTGAGGGACCTAGATCTCTTCAGCCTTCACAAGACAACGATGAGCACTGATCTTGTGGCTGCCTATAAATTCATCAGGGGAGGGCAGCAGGGTATAGGAGATGCTCTACTTACTAGGGCTCCACCTGGAGTAACTGGGAACACTGGCCACAAATTGACAGAGAGCAGATTTAGGTTGGACATTAGAAAGAACTTCACAGTGAGGGTTGCCAGAATCTGGAATGGGCTTCCTAGGGAGGTGGTGCTCTCCCCTACCCTGAGGATCTTTAAGAGGAGACTGGACAAGCACCTAGTTGTCTGACCCCAGTGCTCTTTCCTGCCCAGGGCAGGGGGTTGGACTTAATGACCTACTGAGGTCCCTTCCGATCCTAACATCTATGAATCTATGAATCTGTTTCAAAATCAGTTTCCCTCCCCCAACTATTTATGGTCCTGATATTGCCTTACTCTGCAAAGACAAGACATTGAGAAGCTGAGCTTAATCAAAGCTGAGAAGACAATATAACTGCATAGTGATGTAAGGAAAGGAAGGTGCTGCTTTAGATCTATTATGTTAAATACTATCTTTTTTCTCTTAGACTGCAACCTGGAACACCATTATGTGAACCTGGAGCGATATCCTATTATTGATGGAGAGGAATCTATATGCTATTCTGTTGACCCAGTACTAAAATGTAGGAAAGACTGTACTCCAACTGAGAAGGAGTCAGTGAAGGTTGGCTTCCACTGTTTTGCAAAAGGTATGATACTTTTTTCCTTTTTCCTATCCAATTTCCAAGAAGCTCTATCAGAACAGTTCATCATGGTATATCACAACAATATACGCACAAACACCTTCTCCCCATGTGCCTTTAGAGCTGTTTTTCTTAATCCCCTTTATATTTTATATAAACAATTATAGTATTGGGTAGCTAAGAGCCTGCCTGGATTATCTGGCAGGTAGCACTGTCTGAAAAATCTTTCAGACGGTAAAAGGGGCATTTGTGATCAATACAAATGTTTTCACAGTTTCTAGATCTTCATCAAGTTGTGATAAGCAGTAATAAGTCCTTTTATTAGCACTACAGTCTGCAATTTCATGTAGACCAGGGCGAGCAAAGCAATTGAGAGTCAGTCAAGCAGTGTGAGATGACTGCAGTGTGATTAGGCTGCCATGCTGTACCAGCGGGCAATACATCAGCAAAAAAAAATAAAAATTAAAAAAAAGGTGAAGTGTTCTCCAGACAAATAGCTTGTTTGTGAAGGTATTTAACTCCTACACACAGCTTTTTAAAAGAAGTCATTATTCTGCTTTCACTTTTACATTAGCTTGTCTTTGGTGAAATCTACTCTCTGCAACATTGAGGCATGTATGTAGGAAGGGAGTCCTACCCCATCTCTACAGTTTGGGGGGGGGTCTTTCTCTTTTCTAGTTCATTACATTGTAATCCTTAAATGCACAGCAATTGAGAGTACAACCCATATTTATCATAAAAATAAACACAGTTCTAGAACCGACGAGCACAGCTCTGTTCGCCATGTTAACCATTTGGGCCAGATCCTCAGCGTGAACTAGCAGAGCTGAAGTCAAAGAAGCTATGCTAAATAACACCACCAGATGAACGCAGCAGCCTATGTCTGATTTTAAGCAATGTCCCTGAAGATTGCTCACATTATTAGAATTTCCAATGTACTGAACCAGTTCATAAAATGTTGAGTATCTCTCTAGGCTACTGAACTCTAAGTACAACCAGTAAGAAAAATAGCACAGTGAGATTGCTAATAGCATTCTGACTGCACCATGGGATGTGAATAGATGCATCCTTTTATAAAAGAAAAAACACTCTCCATAACAGAACCTTCTCCAAAATCTTGTCATATCCGTATTTCACAGATTTTCTTTTGTGTGCCCGTGCTCTTTATCTATGAAGTGTCATCACCCTAGGCCACTCATTGCCTCAAATTATTAGACTATAATAAAGCTGTCTCATTCTCACACACAATGTGTGAGAAAAGAAGAAAAACAGAAAAACTTCTTAGTCATCACAGTCACTGCTCTGTGCACAGTAACTGCAGGCTCCTCTGGTTCATTTACTGAACCTGAAACTGAAGAGTCTGCTACTAGCTCTGCTTCTTACTCTTTTATCACAGGTTTTTGTTTACTTACTTATTTATTTATTTCTGAGGAGATAGAAGATATAGGATCCCCATTGGTGTTCTTCTGTAATATTATTTCTTTTCCTTAGGCTGAGAATCAATAATGATACAATGCACCCCTTTAAGTATTGCTCTTTTCCTTTGTTTTTTTGGTGGACCAGAAAAGTAGCAGAAGCAGCAAGGATATGCTTCTTTTCCCAGGTTCAGAAAATGAGCTTGCACACACGTGGCAAATTTCTTCTTTCAGATCCACAGGGAAAGGCTCAGTGAATGACACTGCTCTCCCTAAAGTGGGGAACCACAACACAATCAAACACTCACATTTGCATGATACAGACCATAAGCATAATATGAAGGATGAGTTGCTACTAGGTAGAAGTGACAGGATTTCTCTTTTTTTTCCCTGTTTTAGAGATCTCTGGGCCAAATCCTGATATCCCTACTTAGGCAAATGTCCTATTCACTCCAAGCCTTAATTGCATACCTAGTTTATGGTACAGGCATGTTTATAATGAATGGGCCTATATATTTTTTTTTTAATTTATTTTTTATTTTTTATTTTTTTTAAACTCAGATAGATTATTATTACTCAAGGGCACAGTGCTGTAGCCAACAATGAGACCATTTGAAACAGTAAGGATTCTCTACTTAAATAAAGGACCTGGCCCAGGAACAGGTCCAGGGTCTGAAAAAATTTGGTAGTACAAAGTATAAGAGAGTTGAGTGAACACAAGTGTGTCAAAAACCTGACCTCAGACTTTTTGTGCAGTTTTCACTTCCTAGCTTAAAAATATTAAATCTTTAATAACAAACATCTCAAGCACCGTGCTGGGATAATGTGTTTTATGATTTATTACCGGAAACCTAAGTGTCAGGTTGGTCAGAGAGGTGTAATTCCCTCAAAAAGTGCATTAACATTTGAGTAGATAATTGTCTGATACAGACCAAAGGCTTTTGAATTTTCCTATGATGTAATATGACATGTTATAAATATATTGCCCATATGAATGATAAAACAAATGGAGATAAAATTATGAAAGCTTTGCACATTCTCGTTATGCAAGCTTAATCTAAATGGAGGTTCTAATATTCTTCCAGATGTAATGATAAACCTCCAACCAGCTAAGAATATTTATTGGGAGGATGAATATTATTATTCCATTTAGATTACTTTAGTATTAAAGGATATGGCTTATTCAAGCTGCTGTTGATAAAGCAGTGTGGTAAGGTTAATACTGAAACTGACAATGCTCTGCCAGATTTGAGTATATACAGAAAACTTTAATTAGAAGTTTATGAACCTCTGAAAATTCTCCAAAGAGCTTATCCTTTAGAATGAACTTAAACAAATAGAGAACTGAAATATCCCCCAATATGCAGTGAGAACCTGAAAGGGGATTGCTGATGTGTATATGCACACCGTGGTCCTATTTTGAAGACTGGCTGTCTCCAGTATGTCTTCCAGCTCCTGCCTGCTGTATTTGTGCATATGAAATGCAATTAATTTTGTTTTAGGCAGGTATTATAATAATTGTACCAAGGATGAAAATCCTGCTACAAGTCAATGGGTCAGCATGATGTCAGTCATGCAGATAGGATTCAACCCCATATTCTTTACTTCATGAAACAGTCAGCAGCCATCAAAACAATATTGTTTTGAAATGTGTTCATTTGCTTGATATTAGTTAACAGTGGCTATGCTCTTCTGACAGATACTGCTCCAAGCCTGTCTGAATGGGAACGTAATAGTGACAAGAGCTCTGCATCTGAGGAAGTTGTGGAGTCAGTGGATGCCGATGTTGACTGTTCCTGTCCGAGTGATTGTAGTTTAACTTAATGCTTTAGCATTGTGGTTATAGAGATACTACACCCAACTAATTGAATAGCTGGACCAATACAAAGAGAATGTAATAGCTGCAGTAAAATATTAAGAAATATGCTTGGAAAAAATAGATAAGCCTAATGCATTGCATGCACAGTAAAATGCTTTCTGTACAGTATGCCCTACTTAATAAATATGTTGCTCATTAAATAAGTATTCATGAAGTCTCTTTTTATTTCTTTTATTGACAATGCAATCAGGCCAAGTATAATATTATCCAGAAATTCTGCTCCCTTTAATCTGAATATAATTACACTGGTTCTCTCTTAAAATTATGTTCAGTAGGTGATGAAAGGAAAACATGATTATGGTTACCACTAACATTTTGTTGTATAAGGAGTTCATTTTTAGCAAACTAAAGACACAGTGAGCATTTGTTTTCTTTTATATTTTCTAGCAAAGAGCAAAGTCTGTGCTTGGAACTGTTCTGAAAAAAAATACACATTTTACTCCCAGCAAGACTATTAGCCTTAGTGTTTTCTACAAAAGAATGATTTGGACTGCTAGACTCCTGCTGTAGCTTTCTAGAGAGCTGTAGTGTGTGACACAGTCCCCATTTTGATTTAAATTTAAATGGATGTAATGTTAGTTCATGGGTTAAAGCAATGAAATGAAACTTTTGTGGCCTAACATTTTTATTACACATCTATGCAAGCGTACCTTAAAAAACTTTAGGAAACAATAATAAATTCAACAAAATTACCAATATTTATATTAAAGTCCAAATTCTATTTCAATTTTACATACCTAAGTAGCTGCTCATGTGCCATTCTGGGACTTATGCAAAGTTTAGATTGTGTTTCTACCTGTGGTGAAATATGATCAACCAAGTATGTGCATAAGTACTCGAAAGGGGAACAGCATCTCCACTTTCAGCTAGTGGTTAGGGAACTTGCTAAGAATGTGAAAGACCCACATCTCATCTCTTCCCCCTTCATGCTGAATACTTCCCCAACTTCAGAAAGTGCCCGAATTAATAGGCCACAGGTTAAGCAGTACCTACAGCACTTTCTATGCAAGGTACAGAAACACCATTAAGGAAACAAGAAGGCAGGAGTAGAGGCCGGGGAACAGAATGCAGGGACTTTTCCTTTCAAGTACAGAATCTCTCTTCCTCTGGTTTATGCCCCCTTCTTGGCCTCCTATACCATATTTTCTCGCATGCAACATACCCCAAAATATAATACACACCCTTGTTCTTGAAATGAAGAATATTTTTTTTCCACAGTTACAACTACACAGAGCACGGACAGCGCTTAATCTTCAAATATTCAACGGACTCATCCTCTCTTTCCTGCTTAACTAAAGCTAGAACTGTAACTTCTCCCAAATCCTGGTCTCCATGGGTAGATCTATGATTTTGAAAAGAGTGAAAGCCTCTCCAAGGCTGTGAAATAGGAGGAGAGAGACCAGGAGCACCTACTAGACAAAAAATTTGCCCTGAGAAATTATAGTTTGATTAGTGGAACATCAAGACCATTAAAAAGATGATCATTAACACATCTGGAGTGAAGAGCAATGAACCATTAAGCCAATTCACTCCCTCAGCTACCTGAATAGTAATTCAACACCTGCTGCACCGTGAAACCAGAATCAAAGCAAAGCACTGCTATACCAGGCAGAAAATCTGCTTCTTCATTTAAGACATGCACCCCAATTTGTGAGGGTACTGATTTTGCGGGGAAAAGATATGTGTTGCTTACAAGAAAATACAGGATCTTCTGCACTTGGTCCAGTGGTCAAGTGACAAAAGAAGGGCAGCCACACAAATGCAAATAGATTCTAAACTCTGCATAGATGCCAAAAATATCACACGCATGGCTATGTAAGTGTTTCTTATGCACAAAAAGCTAAAATTGGATTTGGCTCCAAATATTAAAAATACAGAAAAAAGTATATTACAAATTGCTGCCTCCTCCCCGAAACATGCACACATTGAATACAATGTTCCCTCTAAGATGTAGCGATCTGTGAGTGCGCTGCCTCAGTCCATGAGCATGCCGCTTTGGTCCATGAGCACGCCACTTTGGTTCCGCCTCCCCCTTTCAGTGTGCACCACTTCGGACATCACAGGTGCCTGGATAGAGCCCTATAATGGTCAGGGACACTGGGACTGTAGTGGAGGGTGATCAGCTTTGTCTGGGGTCAGGGACCCCAGGGGACCGGGATGGATGGAGAGGATCCAGGGACCCAAGGGACTGAGATGACATATGGAACAGGGTCAGGGGCCTGGAGCCCAAAGGAGCTGGGGAGCACATTGGAAGGTAAAGCATTGAACTCAAAATATCCTAGAACTCCAGGCTGCAAGAATAAGAATTAGAGTTAGCTAAGCTATTACAAGGTAATGTATTTATGGGGAACTGCAGTTATTTCATACTGACAAGCTATCAGTCATGTAAGATTCTTTCAAGAGCTGTTATAGAAGTCAATAGGAGTCTACACACAAAGACGGGAACCCCAAGTCCTATCTCGGGGTGGGCAAAATACACCCTGCAGGCCAAATCCAACCTGCCAGGCAAATTAATCCAGCCCACAGTCAGGAGTCCAATGAATTGCATCTGGCCTGCCCTGCAGCTGTCCCTGCTACAATCCACATGGGGCTGAGCCCAGTCTGTTCCCCCCAGGACAGTGTGATACGCTGCCACACTCACCAGCAGGAGGTCCCTGGCCCCAATCATTGTGTACAGCTTCCAGACAGGGCAGCTCCAGTGCTGCAGGCAGAGCCCACACCAGCCCCCAGCCCCTGCTTCACCTTGGGGAACAAGGAAGCATATGGCATCAGGGCTGGGGAGTGGAGCAGTTCCTTGGAGTCAGCGGAGCAGTTCCCTGGCATCAGCCCCCAGACCCTGCCCCCACCTTGCCTCGCCTTGCCTCGGGGAGCAAGGAGGCACATGGCATTGGTACTGGAGCAGTTCCCCGGTGCCAGCCCCAAGCCCCAGCCTCCATCCCCACCTCACCTTGGGGAGCGAGGAGGCACATAGTGAGGAGGCACTCTGCCCCAGCCCCCACCTTGCTTCAGGGAGGAGCCACTGCCTAAGATTACCTCCAGTAAGTGTCCCACACCAGCCCCAGTGCCTCCACTGCGCTCTGCATCCAGCTCCTCTCTGAGAAGCCGCTGCCCAGTTCCTCTCTGGGTGGGTTCATGGCATTAATAAGTTAGTGTGTGGCAAGATTTTAAATTGTGCATGGCCGCTCACACACACACCTTAGTGGGAACTTTGATTGAATATTAAGTGTAATACTAAAGATCAGCTTTTGTCTGGCCTGCACACAGTGCCCAAGAAGCCTCTAGCTTCCTATTGACCCTTGCCTGATCTAGATAAAAATCCTTCTAACTAAAAGACATATGGCATCTCCAAAAACCAAAGTGATCGTGGAACAATATCTGACCCCTATGCACTGGCCTGGCCAGCCAGGGAGAAATAATATGTTGTCCCCATAATAGGATGTTTTTCCTGCATGTCATTCTACACCACTCCTTACTTTGGGGCAAGGTCAGTAAAAGCCTTGTCTCACATTATACTGCACTTAAAACAGGAGCATCTACATGTTCAAGCAGTAAATCATGTGCTAAGGTGTATTGTATAGTAGTAAAGTTAGGACTTTTTAGGCAAGGAGTATCTCCAGACAGTGTTAAGTAAGGTAAGAGAACCTTTTACTTTATCAAGGAATAAGAAGTAAAATCAGATGCAAAGATATCTTCCAGGTCTGTCAAACTAACAGTGGAAGCTTCATTCCAATGAAGGCAATGGAGCTAGTCACAGGAGTAAAAATAGCTACACGCTGTACGTAAATGTTTATAGGATGGAAGATATAGTTATGATATGATACTAAGTGTTTCTTCACTAAACATCAAATGAAACTTCCTATGCTCATATTTCTGTAAAACAGTAAACAAGCCACAAACCGAGGTCTCAGATAACCAGCTCCATAACTAAGGGTGAACAGGCCACAAGTCCTGTGCACTAAGTACTCCAGAGGGAGAGATAAGGGGGTATTGGCTCTCGTTTTAGGACTCAGATGCATTGATCCATGGGGACCCACCCTCAGACTGACCACAACCCTCAGACCAACCACGACCTTTCTGTTAGAGTGACAATATTTGGATTTTTCAGGGAGCATTGGATTTGCAGCTGAATAAAGGCATGACCTGTGGCCTAGCAGAGCTGCTGACCACAAGGTAGAATGATAGCTAAGCCAGCCATTTGCTTATGCTAAGTAACCATCTTAACTGTGTCGACCATTTTCTGAGGAAAAAGCAGCAAGTGAATGTAGGAGTCTGTGTGCTGTGAATGAGGTCACATTTTAGGAATGTAGAAGATGGTGCAACATGAGGCAGAAAAACAGACTGGAATGTAGAAAAACAACACGTAATTGGTAACAGAATCCGAGATGAAAATATGCAAAAGGGTGAATGGTGATTAGTGAAGAAGCCTCTGGAAGCTTCCAGGTTTTGGTCAAAGTCCGCCCATTGACTGAAGAAGAGAAGTCAAGGTCTTAGATATGTGATCATAGCAAAAAGACATGTAAATAAGTAAAATGCATAGGCAATCCCATGCTAATGAAGCAAACAGTAAACAGGGGAGGAGCTTGAGATGGGAGGAGAAATGGGTGGTACATAGGAGGAGTGAAGGTAGAATAAATGTTAATGAGCATAAACCAAAATGTATAAATGTGGGAAAAAACTATTGTTCAGGACGGCTCCCCTGTTTGGTGGTTTTTTGGGAGCTAGCCCAAAGCTGTCTC
>NW_017728993.1:30400468-30405431 GCF_001723915.1 Gavialis gangeticus | reverse complement strand
TCAGATTGTCCAAAACTAAGACCTACATAAAAACAGACAGGAGACAATCACACACACACACACACACACGTAAAGTGGGATGTGGGTTTTTATGTCTGTAGAGTCCTCTTGGCTCTGGATTTAGGGTCCTTGTTCGGGGCAGGGGGACCCACTCTCAGACTGACCATGACCTTTTCATTTGATAATAGGCAAATTTATTGATACACAGTGATAACAGAAAAGAAACAATACAAACAATCAAGCAATTTTATATATCTACCAATTCTAGGGCTGTCAACAGAGTCAAGAAACATCTGGCCAGGACACAGGCTTCACTCTAAGGCTCTCTCTTAGGTGTCTGCTGTCAGCATGTCAGCAGCCTGGAGGCGGGATGCCAAGGCCTCCAGTCAGGTGGATGAGATGGGCTGGTGGTGTGCCCTTTGTCCATGGTGGCCTTAGGGACCCCTCCCAGGGGATAGTATCCCCTTTGCAGGGACCCTGAACCCAGACTGCTTCTTGGAGCCCCTCTCAGGAAGAAGGAGGATGGGGAGGAGGATATTGTTGTTACTCTCAAGTCTCTGTTTTTGTATTCTCCTTCCCTCCTGATGACTCCTCATCCATGGCTGTTGCTGATTAGTCTCTCTCTGTGGCTGTCATACTGTCCATGTCCTGTTCCATCAGCATATTCCAAGCCCGTCACATGTACACCCTTCCCAAAACAGGAATTTTAGGCAAGCTGGTGGCATTGCAAGCTGGTGCCACCTCATCTTGTGTTATGGAACAGTGTGGTACATGCCCCCACGTTCCCAGGCTGTGTGTGTAACCATTGGCCTTGTTGTATTAAACAGCCTGTCTGCTTCTGAAGGTTGAAGGAACTGTGTGACCCAGACTTTTAGAAATCAATTAACCCAAGCTGCCCATCCTGAACCATTCTAATGCATATACACATACCTATAAGCCAATTCTCAAAAAGCAAACCTTTAAATACCATGTTCAAGCCATTGGGGAGGGATGAAGGGAGTTCTCGAATGGAGGCAGGGGGGCACACCAAAATGGAAATTAAAGGGGTTTGAGATGGGCTGTGGAGAGCAGGGGGAGAAATTCCCCAGGGAAGATACTGTCACTGCATGGGGAGATGGCCAGAGCTGGGGAAGGAACCTTCTCACCTTTTTTTTTGTTGCCAGGTTACAGGTTTAAAATGGTTTCTTAGGACAGGAATTGGTGGCAGTTGCTGTGTCAACCCCCATACCTGCTAACTACACTAACACCAGTGGCATTTCCCACAGCTGGAAGAGTGCAGCTGATGAGGGGACGCCTGCCCAGGGTGCAAACTCTACCAATTACACAGACAACTATCATTTGTTCTTTAACGTCTCTCATTTCCACTCAGCTACCCTCAACTTAGAGACAAGCGCATCGGTTTTCCCTCAATGGCTGCATCCAGATGTGCAGGCAAGTGTGGTTTGTGACACTACAAACCTCCTTGTAGTACCACAAACCACATTCCTGAAACATTAAAAAAAAGGCCCCAGGCTACAAATTTGCAGCACGGGGGAAAAATTTGCTACCAGAAAATCCCAATAGTCAAACAAAAACAGCACAAAAATGTGGCGCAGCAGTCACGAGAGGAGCCTGTGCCAGTAGACATGGTGGTTTGGCCTCCCAGGAGACACTCTCCACTCCTTTAGTTGTCTCCTGGCTCCTCCAGCACGCTGGGAGCCAGGAGGAGCAGGGAAAAGGCAGTTTCCCCAAAGCGGGGCAGTTTGCCCACACCAAAGCACATGTGCAGGGGTGTGCACTGCACAAATTTGTGGCAGTACTATTTTTGCCACTGCAAGTACATGGCCCTGCATGTGAAGACATGCTCTATATTTTTTAGTATTTGTAATCAAGTGTTTGTAAGACATTCCCGGTCCTACCTCAAATGCTGCCTTGCTCTATCCAAAATTCCACTTACTTGCTAATTCCTCAGATGTGCTACACTGCACAAAGGTGGACAAAAACATCAAAGCTGCACGAAGCTCCTTACCATCTTCTTTCCTTTAGGCTATATAGTTGTTACAGGCTGAGAGACTTTATTTTATACAGACATTGGTCCCTTTGCAGACTGAGGGGGCTTTGTCACTAGCTGAGGAGCTGGACTTAAAAACACATTTATTTGTGCTCAGTATCATCTTAGCTAAAAAAAATAACAAAGAAGCCGCACCAAATTGTGCTGCCGAGATCTAGGGTATGAAATATTCAGCCTCAAAGTGTCATCAACAGGGGACAAAGCTTCAGTTTTCAATGATCATCTCTAGTAATGAATGCAGACAGACACCTACGGCAAAGTTGAGCTGCTGGTGAGGGGGCAGCAGAGAATCTGAAGCACAGAACCAGGAAAAGAGACTATTCCATTAATTTTAAGATTTTTACTTAGTTCTTCTTTCCAATGCACTTGCACAAGTCCCAGTGCCTTCCATGGGAGCTAACCCAAGACATCAGCTTCTTGTGAAAGGCTGGTGAAGCCCTACAGGACACAAGCATAATTGTTTCACATGCTCATGGCTCAGTGTGGTAGTTGCTGTACTATGCATTTTTTATCCTCATGCTGTTGAAATCAGTGCTACATGTGCATGATTAATTCAAAAGCAGAGCTGGATAATCTAAATGGACATAACCTGAAGTGCTAAGCATGACTGTTAGAAAAAGGAAACGTGAAATGGAAAAAAAGGACAATGGACTAGATCAACAAAAGGGGCCTACTTGGCCCCATCTGCATGAAAATAAAAGAAAAACAAAAAACAGTTTGGTTTCTGCTTCAATATAGAAGGCACTTAAAGTCCCTTGGGATGAGAGTCACAAAAGGATTTAAGTGCCTAAAAGAAGACTTTTATGGAATTTGGATCCTTAAGTCCAAGAAATCAATTCACAGAAACCCAACCTGAAGGTGTCTGAGTCCCCCCAGTGTGTTGTCAGTAACCAACTTAGGGTGAAGTTGCATATTTTAATCATACTAATGACACCTAAAACACAAGCATCTGCACATTAAAGTTCATGCCACGAGCCCTCTGAGCATCCTAAAGTTATGTCACTTCAGGCAAGGGTTGACTCTGGACTATGCTACCAAGCTTGTGTTACGGTAACTGCAGTCTGTGCCACAGAGAGAACATGAGCAATTTGAAGTCATCTAGTATCCCAGGACACACTACTCCTAGCCACCCCGCCCTCTCCACTCCCCCAGCAGGGATAGAGACCAGGTGCCTTGACTCCTAGCCATACCCCTGCTTGCCATCCTACCTTTATTATGAGTTCCATGTAATGTGTAGCTTCATCTGTAAGTGCCTAAAGTACAGCAATTGCCCATGCCCGGGGACATGACCACCTTGGCCAAACTGAGCATCTGTGTGCAGCTGCATGCCATTTGGGTTCACAAGCCAAGTGTCTCTGCAAAAATTCTTCTGGGAGACAGATGTAAAACCAGATAACCTCACTTGAGTTCAATGCCCACAGTCACTTTTATTTAGAAGCCTGGATAGTGTAGGAGGAGCTGGTGACTGTCATTTGCATAAATGTCCTTGGGTTAGAGCACTTGCTCAGGGAGATATGTGTTCTGGCCCCTGCTTTCCCTGAAGGAATTCATATCTACTTCTCTTACCTCCCAGGCAAGTGACTTAACTTTTAGGCTAGCAGGAGCACAACCTACTCCTACTGTAGCTGGGTCAGTGTGCAAACAGGCAAAAACTATAGGGCCAGAGAGTAAAGGAACCTAAGGAAGTTTGACCTTCTGGTCCAATTAGGAGACTATTGTCTCAAGAGGGAGGAAGGCCTGGGTTCCGGTCTTTATTTCCTACACTGGATAAAGTAGATGGAGTAAGCAAACCCTAGACCAAAGTGATGAACCTAGGGTTTCTTACTTCTTTGGGCAGGTCCCTTAAACTGGGTGAGGATTCTTGTTTATTTGATGAGCAGGGGCATGACTTGGAGTCAGAGATAAGCCTCCTTTCACTTGAGAAGGCATTGGGTCCAGGTCTCCCTGCATGACTGCTCTAAACCACTAAACTATTGGCTACAATACTGTGAAAAAGCTCAAGCTTAGGGGTCTTACTTCATGAAAGGGTTCGTGACGCAAGTTAAGTACCTCAGCCCCCTGAGCAGCATCAATTAAGTCAGCAGTTGCCAAGATTTCTTGGCAAATGTGCCACAAGTTAAGGCCTGCCTCCTCCCCAGGTGCCACTCTACTACCCACCCCAAGTGTCCTGGCAAGGCATGCACCCTCGGGTGTCAGGGTGGAAGCAGGGAGCCTTGAGCCTCCCGCCACACACAGAGGAGTTCAGGCAGGATGCTGCTGCAAGATGAGGTGGCACTGTCAAAAATCAGGTGAAGCAATCCACAACTGCCTTACCGTTATATGGTAAGTAAGGATCCAAAGCCCTGAAACCAGCAGCAGTGGCTGCAAGACCAGGGAAGAGTTAACCTGGTTATTGGTGGTGACACCCGATCCCCGCCTCTCACAGCAGCATCTTGCCCAGCTCTGCTCCTCTCCCCATGGCCAGAGGCTTAAGCCCCCTGCCCCTATTCCAGCACCTCCCTTTACTAAGTTCCTAGGACTCCCATGTCACAGGTTGGCCACCCCTAGATTCAGCCATACTCTTCCTGTTGGCATTTCTTCCTGGACAGCTTAGACAGCTCCCTGCTTGGTATACCAGGATAGGTTGTAGTCATGTTGGTCTATGAACATAGGCAGACAAGGTTCTTTGGGTAAATCTGATATTTTTTTATTAGACCAACTCAAATAGTTGGAAAAATTCTTCTTAGCAAGCTTTCTGGCACAAACACCCTTTGTCAGGCTGAGGACGCATCTGCAGATGGTCTGTGCTCCTGCTGGACAGAGTGGTAAAGCAGAGACCAGTATAGATGCAAGAATGCCAGTCAGTTAAAATGTAAATTGAGGTGCTCAGTAGGTGAGAGACAGGTGTGAGGGAAAAGGGGAATGAAAGTGGCT
>NW_017728993.1:30384014-30395468 GCF_001723915.1 Gavialis gangeticus | reverse complement strand
ATTGAGGTGCTCAGTAGGTGAGAGACAGGTGTGAGGGAAAGTGGCTGTAGACAAAGGATGAGAGACAGGAATGGGGGGGGTGGGAAAGGAATGAGAATAGCTGGTAAAAAGGGAAGGGTTTACCTGGGGAGTCAGATGTCAGGCAGGTTATAATGCATCATAAATCCAAGGTCTATATTTACTCCATGATATTTTGTATCCAGGAGGTTGATGAAGTGAAGTTCATGGCTCATCTGTGGAAAGTATTTTGTAAATTCCCTTTGAGGATTAGGACTGAGAGATTGGGGAGAGAGTGGTTTTCTTGTGAGAAATGTGCCCTCACAGATAATTGGGTATTCTTGTCTTTGATGGATTTTCAGTGTGCGTTCATTCTGGCGTGCAGTTGTTGTTTGATTTCTCCTACATATTTTCCATCAGGGCATTTGGTGCACTGGATGAGATATATAACATTTCTGGAGGTGCAAGTGTAACATCCAGGAATGGTGATGGTTCTCTTGTGGGGTGTAGTAATTGTGGGGGTAGTGGAGATGTGTTGGTGGGTTTTACATTTCTTGCCCCTGCATGGTCTGTAGCCCTTCAGTGCATTTGGGCTGTAGGAATTTTGCTTCTGGTGATGAGGTTAGCAAGGTTCGGTGCTTGTTTAAAGGATAGGATGGGTGGCTCTGGAAAGACCTCTTTGAGAATTGGGTCTCCTTCTAGCATGAGTTGCAACTGTTTGAGGATTTTCCGTATAGGTTCCAGGGAGGGATGCTATGCCATATGTTTCTCATCCTTTGACTACAGCCACTTTCATTCCCCCTCCCCCCCTACTGACCATCTCAATTTACATTTTAACATGACTAGCTTTCTTGCATCCATACTGGCCTCTGGCTGCTTTACCTCTTTATCCCAGAAGAGCACAGACCATCTGCAGATGCTTCCTCAGCCTAATTAGGGGTGTTTGTGCCCAAAAGCTTGCTAAGAAGATTTTTTCCAGCTATTTGAGTTGATCTAATAAAAGATATCCTATTTACCCAAAGAGCCTTGTATGCTTGGTATACTGGCTCTTTTTGGATCCCATTCTTAAGTACCTAATTATACCCATGCAGCATTTGGGGCAGATTCCCTGGGGCAGCATGCCTGATAGTTACTCTGCCATGCTCCCCCTTGCTGTGGTTATGTCTCTTTTATGAACATAGCCAAGTGACAGAGCGTGTTTCCTAAAGAAATGTGTGCATTCACACTTTATTCCAGACCCATAGAAAGAAACGTAAGGTGCAGGGGATAGACTTTAATTAGGCCATAACTTTATTAACTTAATTCACCTGGGAAGTACTGGCAATAACTTTCACAGTGTAGGTCATGAGTCCTTCCTTAATTGTTTCCACCTAGCAGAGCCATCAGCCTCTCCTCTTAATCCATCCATAGCAACAGCTGGCTATAGCCTGTAGCTGAGATCATGCCCCACATGAGCGTTAAGGGTCTGGGAATAGGAAGCTATCTTCTTGCTATCCCAGACATGGGAAGCTTCAATCTCATTGTAATAAGGCCTTGTACAGAATGAAGCTTCAAATGGATGGGGAAGCAGCAGCAAGTGAAACCAGGGCATGTCTGCTTGCCTCTGATCTGTTCAGGACAGAGGTTAGGCACATCTCATGCTATTTCCATTTTTAAGGGGTAGCTTTCATTTTTCTCTGTTACTCTGAATCTGTTAGTTCTCGTTCATTAGTGCCCTCATACTGAGACAGCTGAATATCTTTAACAGACAGAAAGAATCTACTGATGTTACAGCTGTAAAATCCAAACATAATGAAAGCTAAAAAAGCTCCAGGTTGGAATTGGGCACTGCAAAGCAAAGCACACCGAACAAACCTATCTAACCAAAGGAATTAAGAGCAGCATTAGTATTATAAGTGTCAAAAGGCCAACATTGTACTCTCTAATATGCCACAGAGATGTTTCTGAGCTATTTGGGAGGATGGCTGGAGTTCAAATTTAAAGCTCATTTGGAAATCATCCCTGCCCTGTGTTATAAAGCAAATTTAACATTACAATATCTACTGAGTATTAAAATGTGTATTTCACAGTTAGTGCTTTTATGTTCTGTACCTTTCTTCACTAGCGCTTCTCAACTGCTATGAATTAATGAGATTTGGACTCTACTGCAGTAGTCTAGGCAAATGGCCTTTCACAGTTAATCCCCCCACCCTGGACTCTCTCTTTTCCTTTCGTCCTCTTCTCCTTTTTGTTATTTGTTCTTCTACAATGAAATAAGGTCTAGAAAAATGATACAGACCTGAGAGTTCTAATACACTGAGTTCAAGTCCATGCTCTGCCACTGATGGTGTAGGCAAGTCTGTTAGTGTCTCTGCCTCATTTCCTCTACCAGATGATCAAAATACCTACCTACTGTATGAAGATGATGCTACTTATTAATATAAAGTCTAGTATATGTTATGATATTTATCTAGGATTCTAGCTAGAAAGTTTTTGTTTGTTTGTTTGTTTGTTTGTTTTTGCCCAGTAGGCACCTAAGCCCCTAAATATTTATAGTTCATTTTATGGATAAGATATTTTATATTTCCAGGATTCAGCCAATGAGGAAATGTATGCTGGGAGAAACCACAACAGCATATCTCCTTAAATCCTAGTGTATTAATTGTAGAGGGTCTAGAATAAAGTCTCCTTAATTAAAGGATGAGAAGGAAAAGGCTGTTCTGAACTGAATCTTTTGTATACTCGGCAAAACGTCTGGTCATAGTGGCCCTTCTATTGGCCATTTGGGTTCATTAATTTTGAAGAAATGGCATTTGATGCATATCCTGTCGGGAAAGTGTGATCATTGTTCTGCAGCAGAAGAGTACTTTAGGAAAGGATGGAGCCATTAATATCAGGTCCCTCCTGAAAATAAAATTTTTGCTTCATGGCAAGACATTGCAAATAGTATGTTAAATGAAAGACAAAGTTCTCATTTGCATCTGTGGGGCAAGGATTTTATTCAGTCTGTTTTAAGTCAGCACTTACTTATGAGCTTGTTTTGGCCCTAAAAAGCAAATGCACTGTGTGGATCTGACGTGCAAGTGATGAATGAGACATGCCTTGAATCTACAGGAGTTAGTGCTATAACAGGAGAGGAGGCATAATGTTGCAGAAGAGAGCAGTTTTGTCTTCTGATTTGTACAGTGAATCTCCAAGTCTCTCTCGCCACCTACTGGTTCTTCTGACTGTCTACAGTGGTTTAAATCCTCCCTTCCTCCTGGTTTATTTATAGCTTGCAATCATTCCAGGCAGTTTTAAATAAATTCTAATCCAGTTTTTCTCAACCCCACCCCACCAAATCCTGTGCTGCTTTCCATGAGTGCACTATAAAATTGCACTTTTCTAAACACCCGTGTCTCTGGAGGTAAAAGACATTGGCTTGGCCATTCTCATTTCTGTTATTGCTGGATATGCAGTAATTATATTACTAGAAGGGCTGGGAAAAGAGTTTACTGAGAAAATCCAAAGCTGTTCAAAAACAGCATATACAGAATGCCAGACTGATGAGGGGAAGGTTGTTTTGTGTGTTTTCTTCTTGGTTTTTCTCCTATCAATTCACTTGGCTGTAATTTACGGTGGACATTTATTTGTCCTAATATCATTAATTTCTTTACTTTTAGGTAGATTTTTCAAAGCAGAAGTTTTCATTACAGGCAGACAGACAAGGTCACAACACTTAACACTATTAGCACAATAATAATGCCTTAAAAACTTACTTTCTTGCCATTCTGTTTTCATTTCCCTGATCATCATTGTCCTGCTTAATTCATCTGGCTATGATGAATGTCACTTTTTTCACTGCCATTTCAAGCAAACTGCAAATATGCATGTTGTTACTGATGGTACTTCCAGTACACAGTATAGAGGAAGTTATTCATCTCTTACAACAATTCCTAAATAGAAACCATTCATTAAATGTCAAAATTTAAATCCCACCTTTGTTAAAATGTCTTTCTGCCAAATCCTTTGGAACGTTATAGCCTTATTCTGTCTCTCCTGACTGCACTGTTCACCTGTAATAATCTTCCCATTGTTGTGTGATTACAAATAGTTCCTTGCTGTGGGCCTCTGCTGGTGATTTCAGAAGAATAGCACTTGATAGCAGCTGAGTAGCTGGCCCAGTATCTTTAAAAATATGCACCCTGTTCCTATTCTCTATGTGGAAGTAGTTAAGAAAATACTATTTTTAAAACACTGTGTACATTGTGGTTTAATATGTGTCAGAATGGGAGCTACATATCATTTTTACAGAATTCATTGTTCTCTTTGCTTTTGCAGAGGTGAAACACCATTGATTTATAGCCAAGGACTAAAGTGGGGCACAGGATCCACAACTAGTGAGGGACAGACGGGAATGAGGTGCATTGGTGTATACAGTCTTCATGTACCATCTTTGCTGAGACTCCAAACCTAAGTTTTATCAGCATCTGGAGCAGAACAGCCAAATAGGAGGCATATGGCTTTTCAGGCGACTTGTAGGCACAGTTTGAAACCTAACAACCTCAGGAGATATACAGATGCTTGCCAGCATAACCAAGGGAATGCTACCCCAAAGACACAAAGTGTGCCCAGAAGCTAGCTGAAGTAGCAAACTAGGTCCCTTCAAGTTGTGCACATTGTCAAGATAGATCTCCTGGTCTTATTAATGGTACTCTTATTTTATGTTCCCCTCCTTGCATCATGGCTTTAATTAAACTAAAAATTCTGGAGTAAGAATTCAGAATTACATGTCTGTGCAAGGGGTCCCTCGTCCTGACTGGAACCTGGGAATGCAACTTTAATGCCAAACTAAAGATCCTTGGGGGTTAGCCACTTCATTCTCCTCCCACAGTCAAAGGATTTTTAGTCCTTTCCAATGTTCCCTCTAAGGTGAGCATGCCGCTTCGGTCCATGAGCGCAGCACTTCAGTCCTGCCTCCCCCTTTCGGCGTGCGCCACTTCATAAACCACAGGTCCCTGAAGGGCACCCTGCATAAAGCCCTATAAGGGTCAGGGACCCTGGGACTGTAGTAGAGGGTGAGGAGCCTTGTCTGGGGTCAGGGACCCCAGGGGACTGGGATGGACAGAGAGGAGCCTTACCTGGGCCAGGGACCCCAGGGGACTGGGACGACATGTGGAACGGGGCCAGGGGCCTGGAGCCTAAAGGGGCTGGGGAGCACTTTGGGAAGTGAAGCATTGAACTCAAAATATCCTAGAACTCCAAGCTGCAAGAATAAGAATTAGAGTTAGCTAAGCTATTACAAGGCAATGTATTCCTGCCCCTGGGGAACCCCAAGTCCTCTCTCAGGGGTGGGCAAAATATGGCCCACAGGCCGAATCCAACCTGCCAGGCAAATTAATCCAGCCTGCAGGCAGGTGCCCACTTAATTGCATCTGGCCTGTTCTGCAGCTGCCCCAGCTATGCTCCACATGGGGCCAAGCCCAGCCCATTCCCCCCAGGACAGTGTGATACGCTGCCACACTCACCAGCGGGAGGGCCCCAGCCTCAGCCAGTGTGCACAGCTTCCAGACAGGACAACCACCACTACTGCAGCCAGAGCCTGCACCAGCCTCCAGCCCCAGCCCCTGCCTCACCTTGGGGAGCAAGGAGGCACATGGTGTCGGGGCTGGGGAGTGAAGCAGCTCCCCAGCACCAGCCCCCGCCTCACCTCACCTCACCTCGTCTCACCTCGCCTTGCCTTGAGGAGCGAGGAGGCACATGGAGTCAGGACTGGGGAGTGAAGCAGTTCCCCAGAGCCAGCCCCAGCCCCTGTCTCTGCCTCACCATGGGCTTGCCTGTAAGTGTCCCATGCTGGCCCCAGTGCCTCCACTGTGCTCCACGCCCAGCTCCTTTCCAGGCAGGTGCGCGGGCATTAATAAGTTAGTGTGTGGCAAGATTTTAAATCGTGTGTGGCCGCATACATGCACACCTTAGAGGGAGCCTTGGTCCTTTTCACTTGAGAAAAGAAATCCTTGTGTTAAAGGACACATTTTTTATTTCTGGACCATCAAATAGATTTCAAATAATATTAAGTAAGTACACTTCAAGTGTTATTTTGGTCACACTATGGAAAAATATTTAACTGTATTGTTTAGTAGACCCTGTAACTTCTTTCCTTATATGGTAGAGAACCAACTGTACCACAAATGTTGTCACTTTGATGATTTCTTTGTTCTCCAAAGGGCTGTCATTTGATTAAAAAAAAGATAAATATGGAAAAAAAGATGCAAACCAACCTGAGCTTGAAGATATTGGTGAGCTAAACCAGCACTAGAATTGTAAGAGGAAGGGTGGTTTTGTGGCTTTAAGAGTACAGCACTGGCTGTAAGAGGCCGAGTTTTCAAATCGGTTCAGGATTCTGCTGTGAATTTCTTTTGGCACATTGGATAAGACATCTAGGCCTACAATCATAGTGTCATGTAGTAGTGTCATGACTGTCAATCTCAACACCTAACTTACAGGTGTCTGTTCACAGAGTGGAATCCACAGCAAAGAGTCAGGCTCTGAGGCTGCCTATACAGTGTATGAGAGAGCTAGGCACAAGAGAGAGCATGATGAGCAGGAAACTATCTAAACTAGTTTATAGAAAGTGCAGAAAAGCATGGCATATCTTAAATATTACCTTTCTTGGAGGCTTAACACCTATCTCTGGACTGCAGGGAAGCTACAATATTCAAAGCCTGAAATCCTCTCCTGAATAGCGAGACCTAATCTGAGTGAAGACTGCTCCTTTCTTTTAAAATATGTTCAAAGGAGGAATTCATGGCTGTGGATCTACTGCATAAAATAAGAACGGAGCTGCAACCAGTAGCCATGTTGTTGAATGAAACTAGTGGTGACAGCTGTGTTTCATGAG
Source organism: Gavialis gangeticus (assembly GCF_001723915.1). NCBI lineage: Eukaryota > Metazoa > Chordata > Crocodylia > Gavialidae > Gavialis > Gavialis gangeticus. The sequence goes on along the minus strand of NW_017728993.1, from coordinate 30,388,615 downwards.
ACTTTCATTCTTGTTAGTGTTGTTAGACATATTCAGAGCACAACTAATAGAAGACCATCTAGTTAGAGCATCCTGATCAGGCTTCATCTTGAAATGGGCTGAAAGCTGCTTAACCCTGCCAAGATGACAGGAGTTCTCAGCATGTGCTTTGGCAGAAATAAAAGTGTCTGGGGAACTTCACTAGCAGAAATACAGACATCTGTGGACTTTAGCTGCCCAAGAGCTTGTGTGGGAATATTAAGGATCACATTTTTAAATATAGGCAGAATGTAGGTATCTAAGTCCACCTTCAAGCATTTAGTTCCCTTTGTGGATCTGGGCCTTACCCTCTTTTGCAAAGCTGCTAGAAATATATTTTTGAAAGAACAAGTTTCTGCTGGAGAAAATATGAGTTGATAAAACTGAAATGCTTCATTGGAAGTTGCCAGTCCCATTAGCTTGACTGCATAATATCCTGACAGTCTGAAGAAAACCAGGCAGTGAACCACCTGCCCAACTTTCTGGGTCCCCAGCTGGCAAGTGGGTGGGCTGCATGGCTCCCTTGGGCTGCCCCCTTGGCCAGCTCCCTGCCTGGCTGGTGACCAGCTCCCCCAAAGCTACCTGGGTTACATTTTTCCTGGCTTCTTGCCTAGCTGTCAGTTGGCCTATCCAGCTCCCCAGGCTGTCTTTCTCCCTACACTCCAGGCCTTAACAGTTCTCCACCCGGTGTGCAAGACTAGCCATCTGGTGGTGGCAGGCAAGCAGGCTACCTAGCTGCCCCTCTCTTCTGCTTCTGAGCTGCTAGGGGAACAAGGGGTGGTCAGGGGACCGCCTAGTGAAATGAATGGTTCTGTTTCATAGAATCATAGAAATTAGGGTTGAAAGGCACCTCAAGGGGTCATCTAGTCCAACCCACTGCTCAAAGTAGGATCATCCCCAGTTAGATCATTCCAGCCAGGGCTATATCAAGGCAGGCCTTAAAAACCTCCAAGGATGGAGATTCCACCACCTGTCTAGGTAACTCGTTCCAGTGCTTCACCAACCTCCTAGGGGGAAAGTTTTCCTAATATCCTACCTAAAACTGCCTTGCTGCAATGTGAAACCATTGTTCCTTGTTCTGTCATCTGTCACCACTGAGAACAGTTGAGCTCCATCTTCTTTAGAACCACCCTTCAGGTAGTTAAAGGCTGCTATTAAGTTCTCCCTCAGTCTCCTCTTCTCCAAACTAAATAAACCCAGTTCCCTCAGCCTCTCCTCATAAGTCATGTGCCCCAGCCCCTAAACAATTTTCATTGCACTTTCACCAAAAGTTCTGGAGCATTGACATTTGGTTCTGCAGGACCACAAAATGACAGTGACTTTGAATTTCCCACAAAACAGACAATCCTTTCTGTAGCCATACTCATAGATTCATAGATTGTAAGGCTGGAAGGAATCTTGGAAGATCATTGGGTCCAGCCCTCTCACCTGACCCCAGTTGTCTTTCCTGCTTGGTGTATTGTTCAGTCTCCTCTTGAAGACTTCCAAGATAGGCAATTGCACCACCTCTGGAGGGAGCTTATTCCACAGTCTGAACAACCTAGTTGTGACATACTTTTTCCTCATGTTCAGCCAGAAATGGTCTTACAGGAGTTTGTGACCATTACTCCTAGTTTTCTCCAAGGGTGCCCTGGTGAACAGGTGCTGACTAAGTTCTTGATGTACACCTATGATGTAGCAGTAAGCTGCTACCAAGACCCCTCTCAGCCTTCTTTTTTTCAGGCTGAAGAATCCCAGATCCCTCAGCTTTTCCTAGTATGGCTTGTTGTGCAAGTCTCTAATCATACAGATGGCTCTTCTTTGGATTCTCTCAAGCTTTCCTACATCTTTGTTAAAGTGTGGCACCCAGAACTGGATGCAGTACTCCAGCTGTGGTCTTGCCAGTGCCAAATAGAGTGGGAGAATCACTTCTCTGGTTTTGCAGGAGATGCATCAATGTATGCCAGGGTATTGTTCACCCTGCTGGCTACAGCATTGCACTACTGACTCATGTTCATACTGTGGTCTCTTATTACTCCCAGGTCCCTTTCATTTGTAGTGCTGGTCAGGTTGGCATTGCCAAGCCTGTAGGTGTGCAAGGTATTGTTCGTCCCAAGGTGGAGCATTTTACACTTCTCAACGTTGAAATTCATCTGGTTCCAGTCCTCCCAACTTGCCAGCATGTTTAGGTCCACCGGCATCTGCAGTCTATCTTTAAGCATAACCATGCTTCCCCATAACTTGGTGCCATCTGCAAACTCAGCCAGTGAGCTCTTCACCCCCACATAAAAATCATTGATGAAGATGTTGAATAGCACTGGACCAAGCACAGACCCCTGCCGGACACCACTGGCCACTTCCTACCAAGATGACACACTTCTGTTCATTAGAACTCTCTGGGTCCTATCCCACAGCCAGCTTCCTACCCACCTGACTGTCTCACAATTAAGCCCACGGTCTTTGAATTTTCTTGCAAGAACATTGTGAAATACCAGATTGAAAGCTTTTTGGAAGTTGAGATATATACTGTCAACCTCCTCTTTCTTATCCAGGTGGTGAGTCACCTGATCATAAAAGGAGATGAGGTTGGTAAGACAAGACCTGCCCACAATGAAACCATGCTGGCTACCATTCAGAATCCTAACTTCTGCAAGCCTATCACACATAGACTCCTTAATAAATTTTTTCAGGATTTTCTCTAGGATAGAATTTAGACTAATTAGCCTACTGTTACCCGGGTTCTCCCTCCTCCCCTTCTTGGAGATGGGCACAAAATTGGCTCTCTTCCAGTCCTCAGGGACCTCCCTGGAGTGCCACAAGTTTTGGAAGAGATTTGCCAGGAGTTCTGCTATCACATCAGCCAGCTCCTTCAGCCTTCTCGGTTGAAGTTCATCTGGTCTTGCTGACTTATATATGTCCAATTTCTTTAACTGATCGCACACCAGTTCTACAACAATAGTAGGAAGGTGGTCATTTGAACCCTGCTCATTCTGTACCCTCACTGGTGTGATTTTTCCCCTGGTGAAAGACTGAAGCAAAGTAGTCTTTCAGGAGTTCAGTTTTTTCCTGAGTGCTGGTGACTAGCTGTCTTGAGTTGTTGAGAAATAGCCCCACACTCCCGTTCATTTTCCCCCTGTTCCCTAAGTACCTAAAGAAGGACTTCTTGTTGTCCTTGATTCCCGTTACTAATTTTAGTTCAGTCACCACCTTAGCTCTTCTAATCTCATCCCTACAAGTGTAGGCCATTGCTATATAGTCCTCCTTGGGGGCTTTCCCTAGCTTCCATTGTCTGTATACTTCTTTCTTCTTTATTAAGAGGACCATGATTTCCCTGTTTAGCCGATAGGGCTTCCCAGCCCTTTTTTGCTATATTTCCTTTGCATAGGAATGGACTTCCTTTGTGCTTCAAGAATCTCATCCTTTATGAATGAACGCTCTTCATGCACTCCTTTCACCTTTGGTCCCTGATCCCATAGCACATTCCCTGCTAGTGACCTGAGCTTGTTGAAGTTTGCATTTTTGAAGTCCAAAATTTTAAGCCTACTATCCAGTTTGTCTGCCTTGCAATGTACAGTGAACATCTGCGTCTAAAAAGAAAGACCTACAAAGAACGGAGGACTGGATCCACCTCCAAGGAGGAATATTCTGCACTGATCCAGACCTGCAGGGAGTGAGTGAACCAGGAAAGCCAAGGCTGCAACTGAACTCCAATTAGCTACAAGTATCAAGGACAATAAAAAGTCCTTTTTTTGATATGTGGGGAGCTGGAGGAAAAGCAAGGGTAACACTGGACCCCTGCTAAACCAGATAGGACAACTGACAATTGATGCCCAGGAAAAAGCCAACTTGCTAAATGGATACTTTGCATCAGTTTTTCACCAGTCCCAAGGGATGCCCCTGCCCATTATGGGATGGGAAGGCCTGGATGAGGGAGATTCCTTACCCTCCATCAATGCTGACCTTGTGAAGGAATACCTTGAGAGGCTAGATACCTTCAAGTCAGCCGGCCCTGACAGTTAACATCCCAGGGTACTCAAGGAGCTGGCAAGCATCATAGCTCAGCCCCTGGCACAGATCTTTGAGAACTCCTGGTGCTCTGGTGAAGTGCCAGAAGATTGGAAGAAGGCCAATGTGGTGCCTATCTTCAAGAAAGGGAAGAAAGTGGATCCAGCAAAATATAGGCCCATCAGCCTGACCTCTATCCTGGGGAAGGTCCTAAAAAAGATTATCAAAGAGAACATTCTTAACAGACTGGCCAATGGCGACATCCCGAGGGATATCCAGCATGGGTTTGTTGTGGGTGGGTCTTGCTTGACCAATCTTATTTCCATTTACGACCAAGTGACCTATCACCTGGGCAAAGGAGAAGAAATTGATGTCATATATCTTGACTTTTGTCTTGGAAATTTGTTCTGTGAATGCTGCCAGTGCAGAGGCTATCTTGTAAGTGCCATAGTAACAGGCCCTGCACGTGGCCTTTGCATGACCTATGGGCCTGTCACTCAAGGGTGACCTAGTTTCCCTGTCAGACGCATGCCCAGTGTGAGAAAGGATAACAGTGCGCATGCCCAATTATGTTATATAATCAGACTAGAAAGTTCTGT
>NW_017728993.1:30363996-30379014 GCF_001723915.1 Gavialis gangeticus | reverse complement strand
TGAAGGAATACCTTGAGAGGCTAGATACCTTCAAGTCAGCCGGCCCTGACAGTTAACATCCCAGGGTACTCAAGGAGCTGGCAAGCATCATAGCTCAGCCCCTGGCACAGATCTTTGAGAACTCCTGGTGCTCTGGTGAAGTGCCAGAAGATTGGAAGAAGGCCAATGTGGTGCCTATCTTCAAGAAAGGGAAGAAAGTGGATCCAGCAAAATATAGGCCCATCAGCCTGACCTCTATCCTGGGGAAGGTCCTAAAAAAGATTATCAAAGAGAACATTCTTAACAGACTGGCCAATGGCGACATCCCGAGGGATATCCAGCATGGGTTTGTTGTGGGTGGGTCTTGCTTGACCAATCTTATTTCCATTTACGACCAAGTGACCTATCACCTGGGCAAAGGAGAAGAAATTGATGTCATATATCTTGACTTTTGTCTTGGAAATTTGTTCTGTGAATGCTGCCAGTGCAGAGGCTATCTTGTAAGTGCCATAGTAACAGGCCCTGCACGTGGCCTTTGCATGACCTATGGGCCTGTCACTCAAGGGTGACCTAGTTTCCCTGTCAGACGCATGCCCAGTGTGAGAAAGGATAACAGTGCGCATGCCCAATTATGTTATATAATCAGACTAGAAAGTTCTGTGGAGTATACATTCTGATTGGCTACCAAATTCTGATAAAAGGTTAGCGAGCCCCCTCCCACAGAGAGAGACCCGCGTAACTGGAGACAGAGGCTGACTCCTTCAGGGACTGTCCTCCAGTTAGGCCCTTGGGCCTATTGGTCTCTCTCCCCGCCTGGAGTTCTGTACCACCCATTATTATTGCTAATTGTATTGATCTTCGGCTTCTGACCTACCTTTGCATCCATCTTCGGCCACGATTCCAGATCACCTCTACAGACTTTGACTGCAACCTCGGCATGACTTACCTGGCTTCTGACTTCGGCGATCACCTCGGCTACCCAACTGTTCTGTGGACTGGCGACACCGACGTGTTACAGTTCTGTTTCGTTAGTTGTTTCTCCTTCATAAACTGTTGACCATCCTTGGGACTTACCTGACAGGCAGCCGCACCTATTCCCAGGCTGCAGCACCGGGAGTAGAAAGCAAGGGCCTGTCAGCAAATCCCGTGGGACAAGTCCCCCTGTTGTGAGTTGATACTGTTAACTGTAACTGAAGACTCCGTACCTGCGCTCTACCAAGCGTAAGTTAATAAATCCATTCTATCAAGGAATTATCAAGCTTCTGCGTCACTCAGAACTCCAGCGCCGCTAGACCCAGCCTGTTCGTTCGGGTTCCACCGTGACACTTGGGACCCTTTCTCTGGGGAGGGAAACCCAGCAACTTTAAAAAAGCCTTAGATCTCATATCCCATGATCACCTCTTACCAAAACTGGCCAACTGAGGCCTCAGCCTCACCATGATCTGCTGGCTGGGGAACTGGCTCCATGGTCGAACCCAGAGGGTGATGGTTGACAGGAATCAATCATTGTGGTGCCCTGTGACCAGTGGGGTCCCTCAAGGCTCTGTCCTTGGGCCTAAACTATTTAAAATCTTCATTAATGATGTAGACATTGATATCAGAAGCAGACTGGCCAAGTTCAACAACAACACCAAACTTTGGGGTAAAGCATCCACACCTGAGGACAGGAGGGAGATCAAGACAGATCTGGACAGACTCATGAAATGGGAAGACAAGAACCTGACAGTACTGAACACCAAAACATGCAAGGTTCTCCACCTTGGGAAGAAAAACCTGCAGCATGCTTTTTGGCTCGGCCAGGCTACTCTGGCTAGCACTACAAACGAAAGAGACTTGGTCATGATTGACCACAAGATGAACATGGGCCATCAATGTGATGCTGCACCTAGTAAAGTGATCAAAATGCTGGCTTGCATCCATAGATGCTTCTCACGCAGATCCCAGGACATCATGCTCCCATTGTACTCAGCCTTGGTAAGGCCGCAGCTGGAGTACTGTGTCCAGTTTTGGGCTCCACAATTCAAAAAGGATGTGGAGAAGCTTGACAGAGTCCAGAGGAGAGCCACGTGCATGATCAGAGGTCAGGAAAACAGACCTTATGATGAGAGGCTGAGAGCTGTGGGACCCTTCAGCCTGGAAAAACGCAGGCTCAGGGGTGAACTGGGGGCTGCCTATAAGTTTATAAGGGGTGCTCATCAGGATCTCTGTTCACCAGAGCACCCCAAGGGATGACAAGGTTGAATGGTCACAAACTCCTCCATGACCATTTCAGGCTAGACATAAGAAAGAACTTCTTTACTGTCTGAGCCCCCAAGGTCTGGAATAGACTGCCACCAGAGGTGGTTCAAGCACCTACTTTGAATGCCTTCAAGAGAAATTCGGATGTTTATCTTACTGGGATCCTATGACCCCTGCTGACTTCCTGCCCCTGGGGCAGAGGACTGGACTCAAAGATCTTCCAAGGTCCTTTCCATCCCTAATGTCTATGAACATGATGGTTTCATGGTCACTATTGCCCACGCTGCCCTCTATGTTTAAGTCAGTCACCAAGTCATCTCCTTTGTCCAGGACCAAGTCTAGAATAGTGTTACCTCTGGTTGGCCTGTGCACCTCCTGAGTCAGAAAAAACTCTTCAATGCAGGTCAGGAGGGAACATAGCTGATCTGACTTGGCCAAGTTTTCCTCCCAAGAGATGCCTGGATAATTGAAGTCACCCATGATGATCATGTCCCATGTACGCACAGCCTCTGTTAGTTCTCAGGTGAACTCTAGATCAAGTTCCTCAGCATAGTTTGGTGGTCTGTAGTATACACCTACAGTTAGATCTCTCCCACCGTGCCCACCCCACAGCTTGACCCAGAGGGTTTCAAGCCGTTCTTCTTTGGAGCCAGTGTTGGCCTCCAAGGAGGTGTAATGCTCCTTCACATAGAGTTACACCTCTACCTTTTTCCCTACTCAGTCCCATCTAGTAGTCAGAGGGCCAGACAAGCCTGGGAATCCTCTCTGCAACATCTCAGATATGGGCTACAGGGGGGGCAGCAGACCTCATGGGCTAGGGGGTCCAGAAGGCAGCTAGATCAAGATGGCAGTGCCCCACAGGATGGACCCCCCCCCCACCACCACCATATTGCACCACCTCCTGGGGGTGGCAGCACAGTGCTTACCTTCTTCCTCCTGCAGTGTCACCATTGGAGCTTCCTCATGCATGGGGAGGGGAGCATACCTGTTGTGCAGGGCCAGGAGAGGAGAAGCCATGCCCCTGCATTTCCTAGAGTGTGTGGTGACTGTCTTCCAGGTAGCTCCAGGTGGGTCTTTGTAGACAACCTCCTTGCTAGCCACCATCTCTGTCTCCATCTCTTCTTCCTTCTTCTAGGGAAGGGCCTGGCAGTAGCCATTGATGAAGTCTATTGTGGGATGGTGCGTAGCTGGCGTTCCTCCTCCTCAAGCCCCTGCACCTGGCCCTCCAGAGACTCCACTAGGGAGTACACCCCACAAGTTGGGGTGCCCCCATGCCCAGCTGCCAGCAGCTGTGCCAAGCAGCCCCCACAGTCTGAGGCCAGGGACTCCATTTGGGGGCAGAGCCATGGGCTTTGTCTGGGTGGAGATCTTGGTGGTGCCAGAATGCCTGCAGCCACAATAACTCATCACCAAGGTTGAGAGTGAGTTTACACCCCTACCTGGTCCTACCATCTCCTCTTCAGGCTTCTGGCCTCAGGCTTCTCACCCAGACCAGCCCTCTGGGTGCCTTCTGCATGCCCTCCGTGCAAACTTCCACACAAACTGCTGCACCCAAGTAGAGCCATGCCTGTTTGCGCACTCTGTTTATGGGGCTCCCTGGAGGGCTCAGCTAAGCAGGGACTGGCGTGGGGGCATTCCCCTCCCAGGCTCCGTTCAGCCATCACATCCTGCCTGGAGTGGCCCCACACATGCACCCACACACACACACTCTCACATAGCACCCTCCGAGTGCCCCCTGTGCTCACACAACCTCACCTGGCCCCGGTACATTTATCTACTGGCTCTACGCTGTGGGGGTCTGTGGAGTCTGAGTCCAGGTCTTGGCTCCCAGGGGCACAACAGGCCCAACTCTCTCTGCCTCAGGTTTATAGATTCATAGATTCCAGGGTCAGAAGGAACCTCAGTGAGCCACCTGCCCCTGGCAGGCAAGAAAAGGGTCACCAAACCTGGGATCATGTGATCCCAGCCAGGTGCCTGTCCAGTCTCCTCTTGAAGACCCCCAAGGATGGGACAAGCACCACTTGCCTTGGAAGCCCATTCCAGATCCTGGCAACCCTGACCACGACGAACTTTTTTCTAACGTCCAGTCTAAACCTACTCTCCAATACCTTATGGCCATTGTTCCTTGTTATTCCAGGGGGTGCTCTGGTAAACAGATCATTGCCGCCTTCATGCTGCTCCCCCCTTATGAATTTGTACACCGCCACAAGGTCCCCTCTCAACCTTCTCTTGGAGAGGCTCAAAAGGTTGAAGTACTTTAGCCTTTCCTCATAGATCCTTCCCTGCGGGCCTCCAATCAGATGAGTGGCTCTTCTTTGGACCCTCTCCAAGTTATCTGCATCCCGTTTGAACTGCAGCATCCAGAACTGGACACAGAACTCCAGCTGCAGCCTGACCAGTGCCACATAGAAAGGGAGAATCACCACTCTGGACCTGTTTGTGAAGCACCTACGGATGCATGACAAGGTACGATTGGCTCTGCCAACTACTTCATCACATTGACTCATGTTCATCCTGGAGACAACAGTGACTCCAAGATCTCTTTCTGCCTCAGTGGTTCTGAGAAAGTCAACCCCCCGCAGCCTATAGGTATGATGGAAGTTTTTCCTCCCTAGATGTAGCACCTTGCACTTGTCCTTATTGAATTGCATCTTGTTGTTCTCTGACCACTTCCCCATCCTGTCGAGGTCAGCCTGGATCTAGTTCCTCCTCTCCAGGGTGTTAGCTTCACCCCATATTTTAGTGTCATCTGCGAATTTGGACAGGGTGCTTCCCACCCCCTCATCCAGATCACTGATGAAGATATTGAACAGCACCAGCCCCAGAAATGAGCCCTGAGGGACTCCACTGCACACATCTTTCCAGATTGACACTGACCCATCCACCACCACCCTCTGAGTGCAACCTCTGAGCCAGTTCTCTACCCTTTCTACCATATAATTATCCATGGCAAATCTCCTCAGTTTATTAATAAGGATGGTATGTGATACCATGTCAAAAGCCTTCTTAAAGTCCAGATGGATAATATCCACCTCTGTCCCAGCTGCCTGCAGTGGGTTGGTTTGGGATTGAGAGAGTGGTCGGGGTAAAAAGGTAAGAAAGGTTTATTGATCTAACAAACATGTAATTACGCAAAGCTTAACAACACAACAAAGACAGACAGTAAATCTCTGAGTTGGCAACTTATTGGCAGTCCCCTTTTATGCCTGGTATACGACAAGCCTCTCGAAATCCAGCAAAGTCAGGCATCCCCAGTCTACGCTGTCCAAAGGGATTACCAGGAAGGACACTGGTAATCAGTCTTCGGGCCTCTCAGGACCCACCACCCCACCGGTCCCAGGTCTGTGGCTTCTCTTTCACAATGATAGCTTCCTTTACCACGCTGCACCTTCCTTCAGCCAATTTCCAGATACACTGGCAAATCTATAGATTTTTGAGCTAGCTGTTGGCTTGCAGCCAATTATAGTTCTATACTACAAACTTTCCTTATTTGACTAACCAATAGCAGTACAAGCCTTTGTGTTTTCCTTATATGATTCATTTTAGCTGTGCCATCACTAACGAAGCTGGCTTTAAGCTATAGCAAAATGCATTAACAAAACACAGGAAATGCTTAACTACAACGGCTTCCTCTTACACTCTTTCTTCTAGGTTTAACCAGGTTTAACCCTCTGAATGCTGGTTAGCCGTCACAGGATGCTTCAGCAAGCATTCTTTCAAGCAGACACAATTTGTTGTCAAGAGACATGACCAAGTCACTGCCACAAACCTCGACTCCTGCAGCTGGCTTGGGGCCCTCAGGTTTAATACTAGTATCTTCACTCTCAGCAATAGTGTGCTTTTTTACTGTTATTTGTTCAATGACTTGAAATCCTTGACTGGAAGCTTGTGTAAAAATGCAATCCTATGTTCCTGTTGTTCTCTTTTTCTTTTTCATGTGTAAGGACAGACTGGCTGAACCAAAGGCTAGGACAGTATGTTACAAACAAAGGCTACCATAGGACCTCCTTTTTTTGAAAGAGCATGGCAATGGCTTCTGTGCTTTGTGTGGGGCTCAATCCTATAAATATCTGTCAGGTGCGGTTATGAGCGTGCATGCTTATCGGAGCCCTTCAGTGGACTTAGAGGAATGTCTGGTATGAGAATCTTAAGTGAGCATAGCCCTGAACTTCCATGTAAGGAATTGATTTATAATGGAAGCGTACTCTTAAAAATCATGCCCCATCCCTTTCTTGAAGATTCTGACACCTTTCCTAACCCTTATTTCTCTATAATACAAATTATACTGGCTACTGAATTTGTCCAGGAAATGGTCTTTATACTTTCAGCACTCAGCACACCAATATCTATTTGTGTGTGTAAATTGTGTGAACACGTTATCTCTTTATTCCAAATACATGGATAATATACAGAAGAACCATTTACTTAAAGACTATATTTTCAGATTGGTTTTGTTCATATTCCCATTCTTTAAACCCCTCATATTTTATAGTATCCAATTTGATATGAGGTGACATGGACTGCACACCAGGTTTCAGATAAGGCCACAGTATTGATTTTTTTTGTAATGGTAGTGAAGTATTTCTGAACTGCTCACCATGTCTGTCCCATGAATCCTAATGTCTTGTAAACTTTTTGCAGTTGTATATTGAGCTTAGAGGTATGTATGTCCCTGTCTGCACTGGTAGTCAGACATTTTGCTGTGTGTTACACAGCCCTTTCTGTGTCACAGAATATGTGAATTTGTAACCACCTCTAAGCTATAAATGTAGTTTTTTAGCCAGTATGGTAACTAAGAGTGGGCAAGTGGGGCATCAGCCCAGGGAGCTGACTGAGAGGAGATGCCAGAATGTCAGCCTCCTGTGAAGTTTTTGCCATGAAAGCAACAGCTACATGCAGAGACATCATGGCCATGTCCAGACAAGTGCATCTGTGCGGTATGTGGTGCCGCAGACACATCTGTGGTGCCACATAACATACATTCAGGTGCTCTCTGCACTGCAAGGGAGCAGCATGCAGGGTGTAGGGGTTGACCCCTGGATATCCAGGGTCCAAACAAACAAACAAAAAACAGTGCAAAAAAAAATGGACCTGCACATGCACACACTGCTCAAAACCAGAGCCTAGCCAGCCAGAGCCATACTCCAGCTGCCAACCAGGCTCTGAGCAGCAGAATTCAGCCCCGTATGCCAAGATCAGGGTGTGCAGGGAGCCACAGGGCTTCTCTCAAGTGCAGGGCCATGGCTCACACAGCTCCCCAAAGATGTGTGGGGAGTCCCTTGAGCCAGATGATATAATGCTGAGGGCTGGATCTGGCCTGTATAGACAGAAGCCAGGTTAGAGATGCATCTTATAGGCTAACTGAATCAGAGATGCATAGAGAGTTCATTCTGAGGCACCACAGATGGATGGAACAGGCCTGCTGAAGCTATTTTTAACCAAGTGCCACAAGTCAATAGGTATTTAGCATGAAGGTCACTTAACTTCACCAACATTTTTTCCTGCAGGAAACCTCCTAACTGATCGTTTCCAAGTTAAAAAGCCCACCTCTTCTTCCTTTCTCTCAGTGGTGACACAGACTTAACACAGGTGAAATAACTGAACTAGTTATGGCACACAAACCTGAAAAACGACAAAAAGGCCCCAACTTCAAAAATATTAGAAGACCACTTAAAGTGATGTATAGACAACAGAATGCAGGAACAAATACTGCCAAACTAAGGTGGTTTCACCAGGCTAAAAATTACAATAATTTTTTTGAATGGCAGACTGAGGAAAGGTAAGATAAAATATCGTTTTGCAGCTCTACAGTTTTTGGGTTTCCATTTTCCAAGAGATTTTTGCCTCAGATCATATTTAGTTTTCTGCTATGTTTAGGACCTCAATTGCTAGTTGTGGTATGTAACACAGTTCGAGTTGTTTTTTGCTGAAGACAAGTTTGGATTCAAGTAGCGACATCCTTACAAAATGAAGTTCTAGAGGATAAGTAAATTGACGCAGCAAAACACCAGGGGGCACAAGGAGGCCCTAATTTACCACCAGCCACTTGGGGAAAAGCCCTGGTGGTCCACTATGTGCCTCTGCCCTCTTGAGAAAGGGGCAACTGGAGGCAGGCTTGCATGCATCAAATAAAAAACTATGGGTAATAAAAACACCTCCCAAAACTGTTGTGGGCTCACAAAAAAGAGAATTATAAAGAGATGGAATCATAAAAATGAGCCTACATAAAATCCTGCATCCAAGTTCTTGCTAAAGCTTTATGTGCAACATTTTCTAAACATCCACAATTTGTGAACTCTCTGCCACAAGAGGGCAAACTTTACCAAGTCATTTAACAAACACAAAAGGCCTCCTCATCCAATAATACATGCTACTCAATTTTAATTAGTTCAATTCTTACCTAACAAACTCTTTGCCTAAATGTACCTTCAGGGATCAGATGTGGAAACTATTTCTGGCAGTTACAACCTGATTACAATTTTTATATTTGTCTCTGCATCTTATATTTTTTTTACCTTTTAAAGTATCTAAGAAAAATTCCATTTCTAGATGCCCAGGTATGACTATAGGGCAGTGGTGTTCAAACTTTTTGCCCAGTGGGCTGGATGGGCAGCACTTGGTTAATCTGCAGGCCAGATCTAATTGGTGGTCTCATGCTGTGCCTGGAATGGGCATGGTGGGGCCCCATCCAGCCATAGTGGGGTGAGGGGGCAGCCTGGCCCCAGCCCAGCCCTGCAGGGGGAAGGAGTTTGATCCAGCCGCATAGGGGTGGGGGGCAAAGGGGACTTGGCACAGCCCCAACTTGGCCCCATGGGAGGGGAAGAAGGGATCATAGCCCAGCCCCATGTGGGGAAGGGAGCACAGCCAATCTGGCCATGCTGGGGGGGGGCGAGGGGGGAGGCTGGTTGAAGGAGTTGTGGCCCAACTCTGACCCATTGCAAGGCTTGGGCTTGGGAATCTGGCAGAAAGAAAGGGTGGCCATATTATTTGTCATAGCTCCCATACCACCAAATATCCCAACCCATGGGGAGCCCCATGGGCTGGATACCACTTCTCCACAGACTGCATTTGGCACATGGGCCAAAGGCTGAGTACCCCAATGTAGGATATCTCCTAATGCCAATAAAACCAATCTATCTCGAATCTGCAAATCTGTCTCGAATCAATGAAGGCAAAAACCAATCCGATCCCTCTGTCTTGACCATCCCTATATCTGGATAAAGAAAAAGTTCCTTTGAAAATGTGCTCATAGTGATTTATTTTTCTAGTTAAATGTAATACAAAGTTTTACAGTACATGGTTTAGAATTTTCTTGGAATTTTTTTTAAAAGAATAGGTGATACAACAAAACTCCCAAATTAATTCAAACTTCTTTCTCCATGTCAATAGCATGTTTCCTACCTATTGCAAATTATCAGTTTAACTGTGATAATAGCATAATGCTTCCATCTTTGCAATGGATGCTGTAATGTATCTATATCTGAAAGGTAATAATTATTCACCTAATAAATGTGTTTTTTGAGCTATAGTAATGTTAGACTAGATAGACTGTATTGTGTTATGAACTAGCTTAAGAGAAAAAATAAACAATATATAGAGTGCAAGCAACTATCATTAGCAGGTAATAACACAGGTTAAATCACTAGGAAAGTAATACCTTTAGGTAATTTCCCTAAAGGTTTGTACAGATTATTCATACAGTGGAAATCGGGAAAGGCAGGCTACAACACGTTTAATAAATGGATTCTACCTTGAAAGCTAAAGAATACACTCTCTTTTAATGCATGCAGGTTATAGCCAAATAAAAATCTCTTGGATCAAATTCACCACTAGCATAAGGAGCTGCAAGTCTACTGAAGCCAATGAAGTTGCATTGGCTTCAGGCAGCAATAAGTTTAACTTCTGGTGTCAGGTTTTTTAAAAGGCTAGTCTGATAATGGCACAAAATACCAACACTATACTAATCTCACAGGGTCTTCTTCTTTGGCTCCTCATAAGTGAAGTTGTCAAGATAGCTGTCTGCTAAACGTATCATCTGCCTTAATGCAGAAAGTATCAGGATATCAACATTGCACGTCAGCTCCAACTCTGAGCAGTAATTCTTAACAGGTACGATCTGAGAAAGAGGGATCCCAAATTTCGCTGAAGTTACCCGCATCTGTATATAAAAAAAAAGGCACAAAATGGGTTATCCTAAAATGCTTCTAAGCTTGTCCAGTTTGGTTTTTCTTTAAGGAAGATAACCAGCACCACCTGCCCAAGCTCAACCCCGCGCAGGTATCATGTACCCTCTTAAGCACCTTTTCTGCAAGCTGAACAGACTTAATGCCTTCAGTTTCTCCTCCTATGACTTGCTTTCCGAGCCCTTCATCATCTTTGTTGCGTGCTTCTGGACCTTCTCTAATTTCTCCATACCGTTATTAAAATGTGGAGCCCAGAACTACACAAAGTACTCCCAATGAAGCCTAACTAGCACCAAGTAGGGAAGTAATCACCTTTTGCGTCTTGCACCTAATGCTTCTATTGATTTATCCCTAAACCACTTTCACCTTTTGAGCTGCTGCACTACAGTGAAGACTTATACTCAATCTGTGACCTAAGACTCCCACGTCCTTTTGGGATCTACTAAGATTTCCAAGTGCTGCTATCCAGCCAGGTGTCACCCATTTTATATCTGTGTTTTTGATTATTCCTCCAAAGCTGTAGTACCTTGCATTTGTCTTTATGAACTTTATCCATGAAGAGGAAAGGTAGCAGAAGGGCTGGCAAGCCCTCCTGGCCCAATAGGGACATTGCAGTCCTCTTGAAAAAGAAAAGAAGAGGCATACACACAGTGGAAGTTGGGGACAGTCCTCAAGGAGGAATATACAACAGTGGCCCGGACTTGTAGGGAAATGATTAGGAAAGCTAAGGCGGTGACTGAGTTTAACTTAGCCAAAGGAGTCAAAGACAATAAGAAATCCTTCTTCAGGTATGTAGGAAGCAGAAGGAAAACAAATGGAAGCATGGACCCCTGCTTAACACCTTGGGACAGCTGGTAATGGACACTCAGGAAAAAACTGAACTCCTGAATGCCCACTTTGCATCAGCATTTCACCAGACCAAGAGAAAAGACAACCAAGATAAGGATCACAGGGGGCATGGTAGGAATGATGTCCTTCCCACTGTGGATACTGAGCTGGTACACAACCAACTAGAAAAGCTAGACATTTTTTAAGTCACCAGGACCAGATGGACTTCACCCAAGAGTGCCAATGAAGCTGGCTGAGGTTATTGCAGAACTCCTGGCAAAACTCTTTCAGAAATCATGGCACGCAAGGGAGATCCCTGAAGATTGGAAGAGTGCCAACATTGTGCCCATGTTTAAGAAGGGGAAGAGGGAGGACCTGAGCAACTATGGGCCAATCAGCCTAACTTCCATCCCAGAGAAAAACCTGGAAAAACTCATTAAAGAATCTATATGTCATACTCTCATTGAGGGTAAGATTCTGAACAACAGCCAGCATGGCTTTGTCGTGGGTAGGTCTTGTCTTACCAATCTCATCTCCTTTTATGAACAGGTCTCTCGCCCCCTGGACATGAGAGAGAAGGTCAACATTATATACCTAGACTTCCAAAATGCTTCTGATCTAGTATCCCATGATATCCCTGTAGAAAATTTGAAAGATTGTGGGCTTAACTGCTCAACAGTTCAGTGAATGGAAAACTGGCTGCCAGAGAGTAGGACCCAGAGAGTTCTCATGAATGAATATGTGTTGTCCTGGTGAGAAGTAGCCAGTGGTGTCCCTCAGGAGTAAGTGCTTGGACCAGTGCTTTTCAATATCTTTATCAATGATTTGGATGTGGGGGTGAAGAGCTCACTAGCCATGTTTGCAGACAACACCAAGTGATGGGGGAGCATGGTCATGCCAGAAGATAGGTTGCAGATACAGGCTGAAGAGCTAGACAGACCAGAAGCAGATGAAATTTAACACTCAGAAGTATAAGCTTCTCCATCTGGGGGCAAACAGTCCCCAACATACCTACAGACTTGGTGGCGACAATCTGACTTGTACCACAGCCGAAAGGGGCCTAGGGGTAGTGTTCAACCATCACATGAACATGAGCCAGTGGTGCCCAGCAGAGCAAACACACTGGCATGCATTAACCATTCCATCTCATGCAAAACTAAGGAAGTGATACTCCCACTGTACTCTGCCCTGGTGAGACCACAGCTGGAGTACTGAATCCAGTTCTGGGCACCGCACTTCAACAAAGATGTGGAAAAAACTTGAGACAGTCCAAAGAAGAGCCACGCATATAATCAGGAACTTGCAAGACAAGCCATATGAAGAGAGGCTGAAGAATTTGGGTCTCTTCAGCCTACAGAAGAGAAGACTGAGAGGGGACTTGGTAGTAGCTTACTGCTGCATCAGGGGAGTACATCAAGAACTCGCTGAACAGGTGGTGTTCACCAGGGCACCCCTAGGGAAGACCAGGAACAATGGATACAAATTCTTGGAAGACTCCTTCAGGCTCAATTCCAGAAAAAACTCCTTCATAGTCTGGGTGTCCAGACTGTGGAATAAACTCCCTCCAGTGGTGGTGCAGTCACCTATCCTGGAAAACTTCAAAAGGAGACCAGACAGTCACTTTGCTGGGGTCACTTAACCCCAGTTGTCTTTTCCTGCCTAGTGCAGGGGCACTGGACCCGATGATCTACAAGGTCCCTTCCAGCCCCAAACAATCTATCAATCCTGTTAGCTCTAGCCCAACTTTCCAATCCATCAAGATCTTTCTGAATTGCACTCACATCCTCCAGCACGTTCACAATCTTTCCCAGTCTTGTCATCTGCAAACTTGCTGAAGAAGCTTTCTGTGCCAGCATCCAAATCATTAATAAAATGTTGAACAGCATCAGGCAGTGGGACTGTTAAGGTAGCTTGTCACATTCTGCTTTAGTTGCACATGTTTGAGTGGTGAATTACAGTATTGTTTGAACCTTCTTTTGTTTCTTCTGGTTCTGCTTTTTGGTATTTGAATGGTCAGCTATAGCTGTGAGTTTTCCCTCACAGTTTCTTTCCTTTCTTATCAATGTAAGAAAGGTAGCTTTATGTTTTAACATTATCAGCATAGTGTTAGCCTTGTTACCAGCTCAAATTAACTGAACTTGGCACTAACCGAATACGTTAGAGAGATGAAATGATTGGATATGTGTAGCAGGGCACTAAGGTGCCTGCTACTGACAATGGTAACATGGGCTTAGCTGCCACTTAATAGGGCAGCACAGGTGGGAGTTGCTAAAGCAACTGATTGTGTCAGCTGACCGGAAGGGGGCAGGGCCTGGCCTTTATAAACAGAGGATGTTGCGGCCAGAGGTCAGGTCCCCTCTGGCAGCCTAAGGAGCAGAAGCCCTGCTAGAGCAAGCAGGGCAGTGTTGTGCATTGGCGTGCAGATACAGGGTGGAGAGGACCCTGACAGGGATGAGAGAAGATTAGCCAGGTTGGCCTAAGATTTACGTTGTAGCCGAGGGGCTTTGAGTTTCTGTTTGGAGTTGATAGTTGTAATTATGAACCGGAGGACTGGGCGAGGCTGTAGGTGTGGAGGAGGCCTCATTAGGAGCTCCCCAGTAGAGGGGGGGGGTTCCTAGCACCGTAGGGAGCACTGCATTTGGGGTGTCCCAACCCCAGCCGCAGTGCAGGCGATATCGGGATGAGCCCAGTGGGCGCAAGACCCAGGAAAGGGGTCTGGGGGGCCAGGTAAGACTAAGGCCGCCTGAGCCCCAATTGGGAAAAGCCCAGTAGGGCATAGGCCCAAGAAGGCAGGTCTGGGGTCCAGGTAAGGCTAAGGCCGCCTGAGCCCCAATTGGGAGAAGCCCGAGTCGGGCATAGGACCCTAGAAGGGGTCTGGGGCCAGGTAAGGCCAAGGCCGCCTGAGCCCTGAGCGTGAGGAGCGCAAGCACAGGCCCGAGTGTGGGCAAGGAGCGCGAGGAGCACAAGCACAGGACCCAGCGTGGGCGGGAACAAGCATGGTGAGTGCAGGGAGACAGACCCAGTGGGGCACTGTTGGTGAGGAAAAAGCCCCAGAAGAGGGTGAGCTGTTTGAGAAGCCCGGGAGGGGGCGCATACCCAGGGAAGCCCCGGGGAGGGCATGTACGCAGTAAGCTCCAGGGTGGGCGAACAGACCAAGCAGACCTGAGGGGGGAGCGAGCACGTCAGATAGAGACCCGGTATAGCAAGGCAGGCCCCGTGCCAAGGAGGGCAGGAAGGCAGCCTCCCATTAATAATATAACAACAAGACGTGGCGGGCGAGATAGAGGGTGCATTCAAGACCCCAATTTGGCACGGTAGGTAGGGGCGCTAGGGGAGGTCACGGCACCCCCAGGGCACCCTGCCACAATATGGCAATTACAGGTGATAACAGGGGACCAAATAGGACACTGCCCAACTTCAGATTCCTTGGATTTCCAGTGTTGGTGGACAGACCAAAGTAAGAGGTCATGGCATGCCCAACTTAAGACACCAGTAAAAGACCAAATTATGAGGTATGCTTGTGATGGGTCTGTTGGAACAAAGGAATATGCTGACAGGATAAAATATGAACGGTACGAACAGTTAAGTAGGTCCATATTCTTTGGTTCTTCAATCAGGAGATCCCCCTGTCTTAACAAAGGACCCACAGTTTTCTTGGTTCTTCTTTTCTGGCCAACATACTTATGCAATCTCTTCTTGTTGTCCTTAACCTCCTTTGCCAGGTGCAGCTCATTCTTTATCTTTGCCTGATTTTGTCCTTGCAAGTTCTTGCTATTTCCTGGTACACTTC
>NW_017728993.1:30361889-30363985 GCF_001723915.1 Gavialis gangeticus | reverse complement strand
TAACCTCCTTTGCCAGGTGCAGCTCATTCTTTATCTTTGCCTGATTTTGTCCTTGCAAGTTCTTGCTATTTCCTGGTACACTTCCATGGTGACCTGACCATTCTTTCATGTCCTATATGCTTTCCTTTTGCATTTGAGGCTTTTTAGAAGTTCCTTGTGCAACCACATTGGTCTCTTGCTTCTTTTGCTTCCATTGTGTAAGGACAAATCCTTGTTGAGCTTCCAAAGTTGTGCCCCTTTAGAAACTTCCAGCCCTCTTGGATGTCTTTATCCTTCAGTCTATCCTCTCATGACACCATGCCTATTAAGTCCTGAAGTCAGGTGAAATCCACTTTTTTTAAATCTAGCATCCTAATTTTGCTGACCTCATGGTTTACCTGTCTCAGGATCTGGAATACTATCATTTCATGCTCACTTCCTCACAAGTTACCCATCACCTTGCCATCCTCTACCAGTTCTTCCCTGTTGGTCAGGACAAGATCCAAAAAATAGATGATCCTCTAGTTACATCTTCAACCTTCTGGAACAGAAAGTTGTCCTCCACACAAGTTAAGAACTGGCTGACATTTTACATTTGGCTGCACTGTTCTTCCAGCAGATGTCCGGAAAATTGAAGTCTCCGATCAGTACCATCTCATAGGTTTTGGATAGATTTGTCATGTGCTTGACAAATGCCTCATTCACCTCCTCTTCCTTAGTTGAAGTGCCCCTGCTGACATTTTGTAGTGTGGGGACACAAATACAGCTGAAGCGGCAGTCTGCTGGAGCGCAGTAATTATGCAGCATGTCAGAGCACCTTTTCTGCACATGTCTAGCATCTAAAAAGAGAGAGAGAGAGAGAGAAAGAAGAAAGAAAGAGAGAGAAGGGGGGAGGGGGAAGCAAACACACCACTGGAAAAAAGGGAAAAAAATACCCCAAACACACCAGGGACTAGGCAAACACTCTAGCACCAGTCAAACCACCCTAAGTTATTAACACAGAGAAAAGACTCTTCAAGGCCGTCGCACACCTGAGCTGCTTATATCAGAGCAACTGCTCTCTCCTCGCCCCTCCTTCTTCCCCTGACATGCTTCCAATGCCAGGAAGGAAAGGGCTAGATAGTGCAAGAATTATCTCTCTGTCCTACCCCCTCCTCCCCATATTTATGTCAACTTAGAGCCATTTCTTACCAAGGGAATCCTCAGCTGGCCAATAGGGGCCAGAATCTGGCTCCTCTGTACAAAACAATAGGGCAAAAGGATCTAGTCCTTAATTTTAATGAGATTTATTATATTTTCATTTTATTCATTACCCACTCTTATTCTTGGAGATGAACCTTACAATTTAAGCAAGGCCTTAAAACAGAACCAGAGATACTAAAGGATATACATAGGTATACTTTCAGCTTGCACGTACAAGACTTCTCCAAATGAAAATGTGTGTAGAGTAAGAAGGGGCACAAGCATCACAGAATAACTGTACAATATCACAATATCTCAGTCTTCAAGATAATTGAGTGACAGTATAGCACTATAACCAACAATGCTGTGTTTTTTTACCTGTTCCACAACAGCTTTACTTTCATACACATATGCAAGGTTGTCTTCAAGTAAAGGACAAAGCTCATCCACTTTAGTTAGACAAATCAGCTGTGGAACTCCTGCATCAAAAAATAAGTAAGGTTTTACACCTAGTTTTTTAATCAGTTTTTCATTGCAATGACTTCTGCCTAGAAAAGGCAAAAGAATTTTGTTTTGTTCAAAAGTATTAGAAAATAAGATTAATTATAAGCAACTATGAATTAAACAATTATAAAACAACCTATGCATGTGGGTGGGAAAATATTTTGTAAACAAATTCATTATTTAGTTAACACCATAGACACCACACTTAATGGCTAATTTAGTAACTGGGCCAGGGTGGAAATTTGATTATTCAAAACAAGGGCTACAGAAAACATGGTATGCCTAGCAATTAGCTTTTCATGGCTCTGTCCACTTTATCCTCTGGAATTGACTTGTACCACACTGGGAGCAAATCACACTCCTGCTACTGTTTCTAGCCCTACCCACAGGAGATAATGGTGTGGAGCAGTGCTTGCTAGTATGGGACTCCC
>NW_017728993.1:30344433-30361878 GCF_001723915.1 Gavialis gangeticus | reverse complement strand
CTCTTCAAGGCCGTCGCACACCTGAGCTGCTTATATCAGAGCAACTGCTCTCTCCTCGCCCCTCCTTCTTCCCCTGACATGCTTCCAATGCCAGGAAGGAAAGGGCTAGATAGTGCAAGAATTATCTCTCTGTCCTACCCCCTCCTCCCCATATTTATGTCAACTTAGAGCCATTTCTTACCAAGGGAATCCTCAGCTGGCCAATAGGGGCCAGAATCTGGCTCCTCTGTACAAAACAATAGGGCAAAAGGATCTAGTCCTTAATTTTAATGAGATTTATTATATTTTCATTTTATTCATTACCCACTCTTATTCTTGGAGATGAACCTTACAATTTAAGCAAGGCCTTAAAACAGAACCAGAGATACTAAAGGATATACATAGGTATACTTTCAGCTTGCACGTACAAGACTTCTCCAAATGAAAATGTGTGTAGAGTAAGAAGGGGCACAAGCATCACAGAATAACTGTACAATATCACAATATCTCAGTCTTCAAGATAATTGAGTGACAGTATAGCACTATAACCAACAATGCTGTGTTTTTTTACCTGTTCCACAACAGCTTTACTTTCATACACATATGCAAGGTTGTCTTCAAGTAAAGGACAAAGCTCATCCACTTTAGTTAGACAAATCAGCTGTGGAACTCCTGCATCAAAAAATAAGTAAGGTTTTACACCTAGTTTTTTAATCAGTTTTTCATTGCAATGACTTCTGCCTAGAAAAGGCAAAAGAATTTTGTTTTGTTCAAAAGTATTAGAAAATAAGATTAATTATAAGCAACTATGAATTAAACAATTATAAAACAACCTATGCATGTGGGTGGGAAAATATTTTGTAAACAAATTCATTATTTAGTTAACACCATAGACACCACACTTAATGGCTAATTTAGTAACTGGGCCAGGGTGGAAATTTGATTATTCAAAACAAGGGCTACAGAAAACATGGTATGCCTAGCAATTAGCTTTTCATGGCTCTGTCCACTTTATCCTCTGGAATTGACTTGTACCACACTGGGAGCAAATCACACTCCTGCTACTGTTTCTAGCCCTACCCACAGGAGATAATGGTGTGGAGCAGTGCTTGCTAGTATGGGACTCCCACACTTCCCTTTTTATTTGCTTTTTCTGTTTTCTTTCTGCAGTGTAGCTGCTAAACAAATCAGTTTTAATGCCTAGCATTTTCTAAAACAATTAATAAAATCAAAGTGGGTAACTCCTGGAGAGATGTATTCCTAGGAGCCTTACTAGTACATGTCTATGTCTACTGGGGATCTATTCCAATCAAAATGGCTTTGCTATATTAAGGAGAAGAAACATATGCTGTAAACCCAAACAGGAGAGAGAGAGTACTCAGGGACCCCTGGAATTTCTCTTTTTCCCCAGTGCCACTACTATAGCTTAGCACTGTAGCAAATATCTCTCCAATAAGAAAAATGAATATACTTCCATAAAACAATGCCATTTACAGAGATGAACCTGGTCGAAAGATTCACCCCCAAGAACAATATGTAACAGTCTATTCCCTGAGTATAAGTATGGGTCCTAGCAATGCTTTAAGTGTTCAGGCTTGAAACCTTGATTAATTTCTAAGCAGGCTCACTTCCTTCAATTCTGCACTGTTAAGGAACATAAAACGCACCAAGTTGGTTCACTTTCTTTCGAACTTGTTTCAGCTTCTGTTCCAGTGTGTCCGAGAGGATCTCTATTTTGCACCCATCAACAACAAATACAACACAGTGAATTTGTTCATTCAGAGCAGGATTTTTTATGTAGCCTGGAGAATCTTGGCAAATGGAGTCAGCTGGATTAAACTGCAAAGAAAATATCAGACAATAAGTTTTAGCAGTTCCAGAAAACTCTGCAGTCTAATAGTTACATGAGCCATATCTCTAAACAAGTAGTAAATAGTATTTGCTTCATTTTATAGGAGAGAAATGCTGGTCTGTAGGGAGATGGCTGAACTCACAGTGAGACTACTAGAATGAAGATTAAAACCAAAAGACATCAGGTGTTCCAGTCCCTTAGTCATTCTTTCAGACAGCCAAATTCTGATTTTAGTTATTATAAGCTGATGTAAATCCAAAATAGCCCATTTAAAATGTATAAGTTATATCTGAATACATACAAAAACATTCAAAGAGGAACTATTACAATTATTAATAAACTTAGTTACACTTTATTATTTGTCACCAGTACTTTGAAAAATGCTATTAAATATTTTTTAAACCTACAAAGTCAGTATGCCATTTACATTTCTAGTAGCAAATATGCTTCAAAATAGTTTAAACCAACTGTAATAACTTGGGCCTAATTATTCATTGGCTTACACAAGTACAACATGATTCCCAAACTATACCAGACAAGAAGAATAAATTATTATTTAAACGAGTTTGTATGACTATAAATGACAGCATAAGTGATTACAGACAGTGCAGGACAGAAGAGAATCAGACTTAACACTTCCATATAGTTCATTGATTTTTAAAGACACCTCACTTCTGACTGCCCTTAATCAGTGCCTATCGTCAGTTCCAAATCTGCCAGAATCTGTAGCATAATCTACCAAGCAGAGTGCTTATTTTCCTCTAGTAATTAAATGCAAGATAAAAATTTGGAAAAGAACCATTTAAGGACTTCACAGAGTTCAATACAAAATGCATAAAATTTGAAGAAATCCTACCTGGTACCTATCAGGAATATGGCCCTTTATTATGTTAGTTATTTCACTAATTTCTAAACCACATCCTAATTTTTCTTCTAGTCCCATTGTGTCACAGAAGATAACAGGGAGAGTCTTGCCATCTCTTCCATCTTTAACTGGATATGTCCGATACTAGTGGAGCAGAAACATAATGTAACATGTTACTGAAAAGAGCACAGTGACAGCCAGATTCCACACCCCTTCCCCAAAATGCGTAATGCCTTTTCCCACAACACATTTGCTGGAGCATGAACTTCAGTGAGGGTAAGCATGGAAAAAGTTATTAAAATATGATCTTTAAAGAAACATCTGTATTTTTTTCTCTTGTGTTGAAATGACATATGGATTTTGTTTAAGTGGATGTGCCTGTAGCTTAGAAGTTAAACAGTTAAAAGCAAATCCATACCTGTGTTGTCACACTTGTATCATCAGACCCTGTTATTGCTTGATTTGTCACATAACCTCGGAAAACTGAATTCACAGAGTTGAAAAAACTGGACTTCCCAGCTCCAACTGGACCAACAAATAGAATTCGAATCTGAGAGACTGGATTTAGATATGGCTCATAAGATCTGATTTCATCCATGATTTTTTTTCTCTCCCTGTGAAGATAAAAATACATCAAAATCAGACACAGGTGGTATCTCAGCCCCTACTTTATGATGCATATTAACAAGGGAAGATCAGGAACATGCAAATATTTCCCCTCTCCCCACACCCCACTTTCAGCTGTGGTGTCCTCTAATTCTGCATTCTGAGTTAGAAATATCTATGATCTGGTTTTCAGAAAGTGCCTGCTGAAGTTAAAGAAAGTTGGCTGTAAATCTGGTACAGGCATCCTAAATGAGGCAACTAAAAGACCTAAAACAGTTGTCCTGCTTTATCAGAGGTAAATTAAACCTCTAAATTAAGTTAAATCCAGAACAAGGTACTGGCTCTGCCACAGGTACTGAGCCATGGTAAAGTCATCTAAGCAATCTGAGGAATATGTTAAAAACCCTTTTTAAAGAGAGTAGGTGACTCCATTTACAGAACATATAGACACACAATATATATAGACCTGTCATGCATTCAGGTAACAGAGCTCAAGTTCTATAAATCACCAAATGCAGCTTATATCTTAAACCTGTATCCTGTGAAACAGGAAATACACAGATTCAGGCAAAGAGAAACAGATGAACCAGTGTCTAGAATGTGGTCACTGAAATGTAACCATTGTTCAGAAGCGCAAACATCAATGTAGTAAAGGAGTTTGACTAATTAGAGGTAAACAGTAATTAACTACCCTCAGGGAAATAACATCAAATACAGCGATTTTATGTTTTGATCTCTGATGTAAGAGATGTCAAGCTTTGTAGAAATGCCCTTTAGTTTTTTACACTCTGGACATTAAGGACATCCTTTGCAGAAAAGGATGTATGTACAGCACAGATTTGAAAAGCAGCATACTGCCACTAGGATGAAGGATGTTGGGATGCAGGGTGTTCTCCAGATAGGTCAACTGCACTATTTTTTGCTATCACTATTCTTAGGCTGATTTGGGAACTGTTCAGTCAATTAACTATCTTAACTAGCTGTTTAACTGGCCTATAATCCTGTAGATCAGCCACCTTGAATCTCTTCCAGAGTGCACAGTTTGGCTAGCAATAAGCCTAGCTTTTCAGAAAATGTACTATGGTTGAAACTTTCATCAATTGTGTAAAAGTGATAAGGGTTTTCTCCTCAAGATGATCTTTAAACATACACAACATATAACAGCAAATTCCCATAAAATAAATTTATCTTTTGTCAAAGTTCCTCAAACATTTTCTTCCAAAGAATCATGAAACCATAATAGGTTACTATTGCTGTCAGTAAACCTTAACTTAAAGATAACAACTTATTCACTGTTTTTCAGACCCTCATGCCAGCCTGGAATCTGCAGGGAACTCAGGACAATAGTATCACAAACCTGGCAATTTTCCCTCTGTGAGAACAGTGTTGATTCCCAGTCCACGCAATTAATGTCCTTTAAGACTTTCTGGATCTCAGGAGGCTGAAACGCTTGGCCTCTCTGGCTTGTTTCTGGCGCAGATTTTGTCTGTTATCACCTTGCATAAATTGAGCCTTGCAGCCCAGCTGTCTTTCACCCACAGGATTAATACTGAACCCAAAACAGAACAGTAATTTAAGGCTAGGGAAGGACACTACACATAAACCGGTTTAAGTGATCAAAAACTGTTTTAAACCTGTAACAGAAGTTCAGTGCACGTAAACCAGTTTGAAAATTGCTGAAACTGGTTATAAACCAGTTTGAAAATTGCTGAAACTGGTTTGAGATACTACATTAACCAGGTTTATCAGATTTAACTGATTTGGGTCAAACCAGTTTATGCAATGTCTGTCCCAGACCCTTCCTGGTTTAAGTTAAATCAGAGTCCCCCAGTGTTCTGGCATGCTCTCTGGGCTGGGCAGGGCCCTCTGCTCTGGGCTGGCCCTTCCCCTCTGCTCCCTGGCTGCAGCTCCATCACAGACTGCGCATACAACAGAGTCTGCCTGGCTTCCTCCTGTTCTCCACCACCCCCCCCAGCCCCTCCTTGCTCAAGCAGGAATCCCCCCTCTGCTCTGCCTTACCCAAATACTTCCCAGCATTAGCTAGCATACCACTTGCTGACTATGGTCTGTGCTGTGGGAGATGGGACAAAGGCAGACAGGACTATGTCAACTTATGGCTTTCTGGAGCTAATCAATAAGTAGCTGGTAATGTCCCTCCATTCCTTCCTTGGAAAAGCTGAACTAATGGAGAGAGGCTGTTGTTTTCTTAATGGGAGGACAACATTGAGTTGGGGTGATAAAGACTGTGTTATCAACTCCCTGCTGGGCTGCTCAGGGTGGAAGGAGAGGAACCCCTCCCTAGTCAGAGCGTCCTGCTGGGGGCTGGTCATGCTCCTCCTCAGCTCAGCACTATAGAAGAGACGGAGGGCTGCTCTAGGATCCCCTGGCTTCTAGCCTGAGCTACTGCAGGCATGTGCCAGCATTTCTTCATCCAGAGGGGATGTCTGAATGGTGAAAAACTGGTTTAGCCTAGCCAGGTTAGACTAACCTGCAAAGATTGAATCAATTCAGGCTCAGGCTTTTTGAATGTCTGTCCCTAGCCTAAATGTAACCTGTCCCATAACTCCAGCTACATGGACACACAAAGCAGACAAATGATGCACTGCCTCATACTAGGAGAAGTCACTTAGTTCCAGAATAAAGTGACAAGTAACTATACACAGATGTAAGCTACACTGGTGTATTGATCTCATGTCCACTCTCCTAGTTACTTCATTTGCTCAGTGCAAACTGGTTTCCTCTTTTTAGTAGCCAGGCACTGTAACAGTGTTCCCTTGACTAGCTTTGCAGAGCTGTTTGTGAATTAACTTTTTCTCCCATACCTGCATACGTTGCACTCGGATCCTGAAAACATTGCTTGATCATGGAACCTAAGCACTACTCCCAGCTTCCCATGATAATTTATATAAAGTGAAACTTCTTCTATTGGAGAGAAAGAGTACATTTCTGTACCATGGTCAGGATCATGCTAGGGAGCACTGTTATGAAGCACAGTGCACCCACTCTGCAAGCTCTACTTCCCCAAGCTGAGGGCTGGCCATGTATTAATGGACTCCCTTTTTTGGCAGGGCTTATGGGCATGCTCCCAGTCCTCATATAAGGAGACCACATGATATCAGTTTCTGCTACCTCACCTGGAGCAAGAGTGGAGTGCTTCACTGTGGATTCCCTGGTATGGTCCTGAGGCTGTATTTTCATATCCTAAGAATGCCCCACTCCAGAACACTATTTAACTTGGTAGTTAAGGAACACATTTGGGGTTTGCAAGAGCTCCAGTCACTATGAATGACCAGGTTTCTCAAATCAACCCTCACTCCAGTAACCAGTTCAAGGTTATGAAACCTCAGTGGAGATAGGTACTTATATGAAAAGAGTGAGGTATAGGTCGCCATCCCTGTACCAAACATTACCTACTGTTTTATACCTACTGCATGATAATTTTGTGAATCCCATTCTTAGGTCTCTAACCTGACTATGTATAATTAGTAAGCACTAATGCACAGCTAGATCCTACTGGGTGGCATGACACCTAGAAGTTAGTGTTCAATGTTGTTGTGCCTAAGACAGCTAAGTCCCTTTGTGGCTTTTAGCCTCTTTTTTGGACACTGACAAATGTGAAAAAAAGAAAAAATGAGTGCTTTACTTCCAGCTCGGCACACCCCTGCACCAAGCACAGCTCATGGCCAAAAGAGGCATTGCATTAGTTTGACTGACTCACCCAACATCTTTATAGATCACATGCTTCAACAGGGCTTTTTGGTGCTTTGCTCTAATAGCCAATTGAATCTGCTTTAGTTAAAAGTGCCAAAAAGCCCTGCTAAAGTACCTGATCTATACAGACTCTGGAGAACTGGATTAAACTGATGTGCTTCCTCTTCTGGTAAAGCACTGGGGTTCAGGCGGGGGGTTTATGCCTGTCAGCAGCCTTTTTGCCTCATTTGCCATCTTTTAAAATGGTAATAATATACTTCCATCTATTGCTGAAATAGTACAAGAATAAATGCAATAAGACCAGGATGCACTTGGATTCTATGTTGATGGAATTCATGTAAGTACCTAAAATATACAAACAGCATTTCAGTATCACATAACTATATCAAACTTTATTACTATCTATCAAATTCCCAGATAACCCCCAGTGTTCACTAGCCACAGATCATCACATTTATATACTACAATAGTTAACTTACTCAGCTGTCCAAGTCACATTCCTCCATGGAGATTCTAGGAAATCAGCATAATCTAAGGGAAAGTAATATAATATTAAGAATATGAAACAAAACTCTCAATTTTCATTTTCTCTTTAGATGCAAATTTACCTTCAACTCTGTAAACTTCACATTCCAAAAGCTTGAAATCATTTCCAGTCAACTCCTCAGCAGAGGCTGTGTAGTTCTTGTTATCATTCATTGCTACTGATACACTATTACCATTCAGAAGGATTAGAAAGTAATTTCCAAAGTTAGGGCCACTGTTATTACAGACATATACAGCATTAGCTGCATTTCGACACACAAATATTTTAGAGTTGACCACACCCTCTTTCCTTGTTAGTCTAAAGAGAAAAGCCTCCTCATCACTTAGGTACTGCTGAATCGAAACATAGCTCTGACTTGTAAAGCCTCCAAAAATAAAACCACTTTCATTATATGCTACTGTTACAGTTGGTCCTTGATTATCACATTTGGCATGAAATCCAACAGCAGTGAAACCATGGACACTTCCCTTGTACAGAAGTGTCAAGTGACTGCATCTCAAAAGACGTTTCAGCTCCTTTTCTTCATCTTTTGTTAAGCTGGTTTTGACAGCACTCATCCTTCTTAATCTAGAGAAAGAGAGAGAAATTACAAATGTATTATTTATTCATTCATATGCATAAGACTAGTATCTGGAAGTATCAAATGAGGTCAGGCAGGGTTAAAACAGAGAACAGTTCCTACTACAAAGTCTACACTCTACACAAACAAGATGAGCATGGTGGAAGAAGCCATTGTTTTCTCTATTTTACATGCAGGAAATGAAATACAGGAGGCCAAAATCCTCAGCTTGTATAAACCAGCATATATTCATAGACCTCAACATTTATAGAATGACTCATTCACAGAGCTAGTGTCACAAACGAGTCTCAGAATTGTTTGCAAGAGTAAAACTGCATGTAAGACATGTTGGCACTAGTAATTTTGCTTGTACTATAGGAGTGAAAAAGATTATACTTCATTTGTGGGGTTTTTGGGGTTTTTTTCTTTCTTTTTTCTTCTACTTCCTTTATATCTCTGCTTGATTGTTCATAGCCATAATTCTGCCAAAATAAATCGTGTATGAACTGATGTGGGAAGAGGGGGAATAAGTTGCTGTCCTTTTTTTTTTTAAAGGTATGCCTATACCGGATTTCAAGTCATGAGGATTGTACACCTGTCATTTAATTATTCTCAACTACAGAGATACATGAGACATATAAAGCTGTCCTTTAATCTTTACATCATTTACATGGCAGTAGGCAGAACTTCCAGCACTACAAACTGCCTGTTTTCATATTAACAAGGATGTATGCACACTGTATACATGTTTACTTGGAAATAACATGATGGGGCAAAATCCCTTGTTTTGGATTCAAGTACAAGTGGAGGAGGGCAGGCAGCTACTGCAGCTCTGGCTGTGGCTCTGGCACCATGCTGAGCTTAGGAGTCAGAGCCACCATTCCTTAACCCTGTATCCACCCTCTGCCACCTCTGTTCTGTGCTGCCTTTCCCCCCTGCCACCTGCTTGCCTACACCCCACTGCTTACCCTGAGTTGCGACTCCAGCCCACGGCACAGAGCAGATGCTGACTCTGGCTTCTGCCTGGCCAGGAAGTAGTGGTGCTAGCAGCTTCAGCTCTGGCTCCAGCCCCATCTCCAACCCTAGGGCCAGGGCCAGAGCTGCCGTCACAACCAGAGTAAGTGGCAGAGGGGAGGAGGGGCCAAGCAGGGTGCAGACAAGTGGTAATAAGCAGAAGGCACCAGGGAGAACAGGCACTGCAAAAAATGAAGCAGGCAAGGGAGGGTGCAGGCAAGAAGGCAGGTGCCAGGTTGGCACAGGCACTGCAGCACAGAGAGGTGACAATGGGAACAAATAGCAGGGTGGGTGCATGGTGGAGGAGGACAGGCAGCAAGGGGCCAGTGCACATGGGCAAGAGGTGAGGGTCAGATTGCTTGACTCCCCCACCATCTGCCCCTGCCACTGCTTTTCCTGTTACGGGGGGAGCAAATTAAGACAACCTTCCAATAGTTAGATTCTATACATGGAAAATTATAACAGATTTATAAAAGCTCCAGGTCTAGGATCTAATTATTGAGGGGTCATGTTAAAGTCACTCATATTGGATTTAGCTAAATGTGGTAACCTACAAAACATTTTGCTTAGAAAATCCCATTGTTCAAAAGTCAGAATCTTTTGAAAGCTCTGCACCGAACCCACAGGTGGAACCTGCAGATGCTTTGGTTAACTTACTCACTGATTGTTGCCACAAGTGAAGCATTCAACTGAAAGTTCAAAGCTGAAGTTACTATGAATGGAACAAGATCCATACCAGAAGTGTAACCCGGGCAGTACTCCAAGAGGTACCCCCTCTCCAACTGAAGGGAATCAAAAAAGGTGCACAAGCACTGTGGGAGGTATAGGGACTTTCCTCCCCCAGTAGAGCACAGCCAGTCACACTCCTTTGTTACACTATTGATTCATACTAGTACTGCAATATACAGGCATCATTAAACAAATATGTTTGTAGACCACCTTCTATCTTATATGTACACACATGTATATGTTATAAATATTACACTTCATTCAGTTATGCCATACATTTAATAATACATGTTAATATAACATATTATAAATAAAATTGTATATTCTCACCAAGTGAGCCCTCCTGCTGGAAGTTCAGTATGTAGTGAG
Organism: Gavialis gangeticus; assembly: GCF_001723915.1. Lineage (NCBI taxonomy): Eukaryota > Metazoa > Chordata > Crocodylia > Gavialidae > Gavialis > Gavialis gangeticus. The sequence goes on along the minus strand of NW_017728993.1, from coordinate 30,351,647 downwards.
GAAAGAAAACTGAAAGCAATTTTTGAGATCGCAATGAGGCTAGAGTTTTACTTCCTTATTTGTGGTTCCTTTCTTGTTTCCTAACAATTGCCAAGCCAGCTGTAACTCATCTAAAATAACAGAAGACTCTCCTCAACAAGAAATAGTTCTGCTTCTTAGTACGATAAAGTGGCACAGGTTAGAATTTTTAAACAGTTATTGCCCCGGCCAGCTGGCTAGGGGGAAAGATAGCAGGAAGAGAAAGCAGGGACTGGCCACATCTGAGCCAAGTAAACTGGAGGCCTGGTCAGCTGACTGAGGAGGCTATAAACCTTTTCTCAAGGCTGAGGTAGTGGGAGTGGTGGGGTAGGATGCAGCCACCCTGAGAGGCAAGGCTCTGAGCAAGCCATGCAGGAAAAGCTGTTGCTCAGGAAGGGAAGCTTCTGTTGCCAGACAGTGAAGGAGAGCCCGGGGAGTGCAGAGGATGGAGAATGTTTCTGTTGTGTTAACTCAGGAAGAAACCTGGGAAAGGGGAGGTAAAGGCATGTGGAACAGAGAGGACCGATTAAAACCTGGAGGGACCATGTGCATCCAGAGAACTAAGGGCAGCTCAGATAGTGCCTGGAGGGGCCCAGTGAAGTGGGTGCATGTGGTAGGCTGGGTGGTTTACGTGAACCCAAAGTTAAACTCTTTCCTTTCTTCTGCTCAGGTCTTGGTCACACCTGGTAGACCAGGGTGGCTCTAAAAGGAGGTATGGAGGCAACAGAGCAGAGTGTTCAGTGTCCTGTCAATTTTTCCCCTGTGGCTGGACTCAATCATCTTGTGGTCACTGGTGCCCAAGTTGCCATCCACTTCTACCTTCCCCACCAGTTCTTCCACGTTTATGAGCAGCAGACCAAGAAGAGCATGGCCCCTAGTTGGCCGCTCCAGCACTTGCACCAGGAAGTTGTCCCCAGTACACTCCAAAAACTTCCTGGATTGCCTGTGCACTGCTGTATTGCCCTCCCAGCAAGTGTCAGTGTGATTGAACTCCCCCATGAAAACCAGGGCCTGTGATCAGGAAACTTCTGCTAGCTATTTGAAGATAGCCTGATCCACCACTTCTTTATCTGATGGTCTGTAGCAGACCTCCACCACATCACCCTTATTGCTCTCCCCTCTGACCCTAACCCAAGTTTCATACTGGAGCTCTGAGCCATTGTATAGCTCTTTTACATAAAGTGCAACTCCTTCTCCTCTTCTCCCCTGTCTGTCCTTCCTGAACAGTTTATACCCAGCCATGACAGTGCTCCAGTCATGCGAGCTATTCTAACAAGTATTTGTTATCCTAATCATATCATAGTTCTGCAACTGTGCAAGGGCTTCCAGTTCTTCTGGCTTGTTTCCCAGGCTCCATGCATTCATGTACAAGCACCTGAGGTAACTAGCCGATTGCCCTGACTTCTCAGAAAGAATGAGAACACCTCCTCTGTTGCACACTCCTGCTTGTCCTTCCTCCAGGTCACCCACTTCCCCACTTACCTCAGGGCTTTGGTCTCCATCCCCTGACAAACCTAGTTTAAAGCTCTCCTCACTAGGTTAGTAAGCCAGTCTGCAAAGATGCTCTTCCCTCTCCATCAGGTGGATCCCATCCAGATCAATGCTCGGGATCTCAATATCACGCTGTTAGGCAGGAGGACATGACACAAAACTGTACACACACACACACACACACACACAAACTCCACATATAATACTATGTGTTCACACACATGCACATACACAAACATGCACTTTTGTGGCTGTGCGTTAACAGCAGGGGTTACTCGGGGTCACAGTGCCCCGGGGGTTCTTCAGGGTCACACTGCCCTGGGGGAGAAAGAGAAAGAATGAGAGAGCAAGAGAAAGAACCAGCCAGGAAGCTGGAGAGAGAAGGTGAAGGGAACCGGAAAGGAAGCAGGAGGAGCGGTGGAGCAGGAGGCAAGGGTTGGTGGGACAGAAGCCGGGAGACAGCGGGGGTCAGCAGAGGTGACAGGGAAAAAGCCAGCAGAGATGCCAGGGCTGGAGAGAGAAGGTGGAGCAGTGAGCCAGGGAGCTCGGGACACAGAGCAGGGAGGGAAGAACTGAGCAGGTGGTGGAGCCAGTAGGGAGAAAGCTAGCAGTGGGGGTCAGCGGAGGTGGCAGGGAAAGCCAGCAGAGATGCCAGGACCAGAGAGAGAAGGTGGAGCAGTGAGCCGGGGAGCTCAGGAGATCAAGGAGAAAGCAGAGGCAGCAGAGGTGGAGGTAGCTGGGCTGGATAGCCAGGGAACCAGCTAGCAGCCAGGGGGATCAAAAGGCAGAAACCGGGAGCTGGGAAAAGCCAGGAGACAGCGGAGAGGAGCCAGGGGACAGAAGAGAGCAGCTGGGAAAAAGAGACAGAGCAGAAGCTGCAGGAGAAAAGAGGGGGATGAGACAGAGATAAGCTGGGACGCTGACAGAGAGCCTGGGCAGCAGAGCAGGAAAAAGCTGGGAGACAGTGAAGGAAGGAGAGAAAGCTGAGGGGTGGTAGGGAGGGCTGATCTGGGAGATGGAGGTAGAAACAGAGGTGGAGGAGACAGCCAGGGGAGACGAGGCCAGGAGAGATTGGGAAAGCAGCGAGATCAAAGGGGTAGAAGCTGGGAAGCTGAGAGGCAGTGGAGCAAAAGTGAGGAGTGGTGAAAGTTGGGGTTTGGAGGAGAGCAGAGCCAGGGTTTTAAAGGTAGCAGAGAGGGAGCTGAGATGACAGAGAGAGAGAGAGAGAGAGAGAGAGAGAAGGACATAACGAAGGTCAGAAGGGCAGAAAGTAGATATTGGAGCAGGGCCAGGAGGTTGGTAAGATAAAAACACAACTATACAGCCCCAGCAACACAGTATACAGCCCCACAAAGTTATTGGTTCCCACACATACACACAAAGACACTCACACCCACACAATGGTAGCAGGAGAGAAAAGGCTTAATGGAGGGGTTTGAGGTCCAGGTGTGCAGAGACAGAGTTCAGGTCCCTTGCTTGGGAGAAGAAGGTGGGTGATAGCTACCTATCTCAGGCTGAGAGTTAATCCTTGATGGCCTGTTGGGGTCTTCTCCAGCAAAGTGTTGTCCAGAGGGGGTCACTGGCAGGGCCTCTGGGTGGATAGGTGGCATGGCGTAGTGCTAGTCTAGATGGAGAGGGCATCCCAACGAGGTCACACTCTACCACCCCTTTTATAGGGGTGGGCTACCTGTGACTCCGACGGGCAGGAAATGCCCAGGCAAGGGCCAATTCTGTTCAGATGAGGTCATGGAGTTCCAGGTGTCCTTATTGTCCAGTGGGATACAATGGTGCAGTTTCTGGTTTCTATTCTTTGTTTCTATGAAGCTGGTTTCCTGAGGATCTTTATCTTTCAAATATTGGGTCCTGGGAGTAGGTCTGTGGTTTCAGGGACAGTCAATGCAAGGAGGTGGTCCAGTCATTGAGCTGATGGTCCAGTCATTGAGCAGGAGCTATTTTTAGGCCTGCTACCATTATGTCTCAAGCACCCTCATTCATCCTCATTCACCCAGGGACCAATTTACATAGGAGGGGTCAAAATGAGTCATAGTTGCAACACAGTTATAATAAGTTATGCCCAGGCTGGGGACACAAAATGGAGACTTGACATTACAAGATGGAGGGTTGACATTACTTTGGTTAACTTACAAGAACAGGTCTAAACCATACAATATATAAAACAGTAATGGTCAATACAAACATAACAGAAATACAATATAAAACAGTACAAATCAATACAAAATAACAGAACTCTATTTACAATATAAAAAGGGGCTTATTACAATAATGGACTACAAGAACTTAGCTTATCTATGACTACTTATAAGGGATAGAGAAGACAGAGAGAAAGTCAGAAATGGTTGGGGAAGGGGGAAGAATGTATTTTTAAATAAAAAGAAAAAAAATGGGGGTTTAGCTACACTAGCAATCCTTCTTGGAATATCATCCCATGGTAAAAAAGCCAAAGCCCTGTTGGCAACACTACCTGTGCAGCCATGCATTGATCTTCAGGATGCACCTGCTTCTGCCCAGACCCTTGTCCCTTTCACCCAAAGCCCTGTAGTCACTTTTTAATCTGCTCAGGGTCTCCACTGGCAGTATCATTTGTGCCCACATGGATGAGCAGCATGAGGTAGTAGTCAGAGGGCCAGATAAGTCTCAGTAAATCTTTTGAACGTCATAATCCCCTTTATATGCCCTAAATTTTGGATGTGTATTGGTCTACATAGTGGCAACATAGAAGATAAGGAATTATAAATAAAAAAAACATTCACACATATCAAATGTTTCCCAGAGGTTGAGTGACTATGGCTAACTAGCTGGGTTTAACCAAAAACTTTTGCTAGTTGGCCAGAGATTTCAGACTAGATTCATGGAAGCATTTGGCCTAATTTTGCCACCTAAAGGAACCCAGCCATAGTCAGAGGCCTAGTCTTTCTATACAATGCTCTGGTAGAACTACATAAAATAGGATCCACAAAAGCCAGGAAGTCCAGTAGGGAATGGCAAGGAGATAGGTGGGGTGAAGTTAAGGTAAGTGAAAGAAGCACTTAAACCTACAAGGAGATGTGAATCTCTTTGGAAACACTCTCCTGGAGAAGGTACCTTTCCTTGTGAAATCAGATAGTGGGAGAAAGTGGTGGTGTCTTGTACCCAAAATCCTAGAACACTCATCTTGGATATGTGAGATAAAGATTGAAATTCTTCCCCCCTTGAGGGAACCTGGGCCTATACATCACACAATAGTGCCCAAACCAGCAAGATGCATAGCTCCTGCAGGCAACACAGAGGACACTGTCGCTGCCATCCCCACTCTCCCCAAGACCAAACACAAAGTGTTTGTCGTGGGAGACTCCATCCTGAGGGGGACTGAGGGGGCAACCTGCCACCCCAACCTCTTAGCCCGTGAAGTTTTCTGCTTCCCGGGGACCCACATCTGTGACATTACAGAGAAGATCCCTAAACTCCTCCAGCCCACAGACCACTATCCTATGCTCCTCATCCATGTGGGCACCAATGACACTGCTCGAAGTGCTCCTAGCCGGGTCATGAGGCATTTCAGGGATTTGGGTGTGGGTCTAAAGGGTCTGGGGGTGCAGGTGGTGTTTTCTTCAATCCTCCGAGTCTCGGGCTATGGGCTGAGGAGGGAGAAGAGGATCCACATAGTCGACCAAGACTGCGGCGCTGGTGTCATCGGGAAGGCTTGGCTTCCCTGACCACAGTCCACTCTTTGGAGAGAGAGGCAGCGAGCAGTTAGGAAGGGACTGCCTCCACCTCTCTCCATTGGGGAGGAAGCTCTTCTCAGCTAGACCAGCTGACCTGCTCCACCAAGCTTTAAACTAAGCCTGCTGGGGGATGGGGGACTACTGCCTCAGCTGGCCCACTGAGTGGACCTTGCAAAGCCAGCAGGCCAAGGCACATAAGGGATCCCACCCCAGCCCCGGCCCTGGAACAAAATGTAGGCAAGGCAAGAGCCCCTAAAGGGACATTTGCGTGTCTATACACGAATGCCAGGAGCCTGGGGAATAAACAGGCAAATGCAAATAACTACAATGTCATTGGGATAACAGAGACTTTGTGGGACTCCACCCATGACTGGACCATGGGTATAGACAGCTATACCCTGTACAGGAGAGATCGAGTGGACAAAAGGGGCGGGGGCATAGCTCTCTATGTCAAGGAAATCTACGCGTCCCTGCAAACTGACATTGGCACCCACGGTGGACAACTTGAAACCCTCTGGTTTAAATTCCATGGGGAACATGGCGCAGGGTATACTATGGTGGGGGTCTAGTACAGACCCCCTACCCAGAGTCAAGACCTTGACCAGGAGTTCACCAGGGAATTGGCTGAGGCCATACAATCCTGGTGTATGGTTGTCATGGGAGACTTTCATAGTTTCATAGTTTCTACTTTAACTACCCAGACATCTCGTGGGAGGACTGCTCGGCCAAATCCAAGTGGTCGCAATGTTTTTGCTCATGTGTGGACGACCTCTATCTGATGCAGGAAGTCTGCGGGCCGACAAGAGGTAAAGCACTGCTCGACCTCGTACTGGCAACCGATGATGACCTAATTGGCAACCTAACAATCGAAGGGAAGCTGGGTGACACTGATCATGAACTGATCACCTTCACCATCTGCCATAAAGCTGGCAAGTCAGTCAGTTGTACAGAAGTCCTTGACTTCAGGAAACCTGATTTTGACAAGTTAAGGAGGCTTGCCAGAGAGGCCCTAAAAGGCCACAACCCAATGGAGAGGGGAGTTCAGGATGCATGGTTGCTCCTCAAGGAAGCAATCCTGGATGCGCAAGCGAAGTCTATCCCATCTCAGAGGAAAGGCAGCAAAAGGGCACAGCAGCCCCCTTGGCTCTCCAGGGAACTGGTGGATCTCCTGTATCTTAAAAGGAAGACCTGTAAAGGATGGAGGACTGGAACCGCCAGCAAGGAAGAATACTCTGCTTTAGTCCAGACCTGCAGAGAGCTAATCAGGAAAGCCAAGGCTGCGATGGAACTCCAGCTAGCTACAAATATCAAGGAAAATAAAAAGTCCCTTTTTAGATATGTGGGGAGCCAGAGGAAAAGCAAGGGCAACATTGGACCCCTGCTAAACCAGATGGGGCAACTGACAACTGACGCCCAGTAAAAAGCAAACTTGCTAAATGGGTACTTTGCGTCAGTTTTTCACCAGCCCAATGGGATGGCCCTGCCCACTATGGGTCAGGGAGGGCCAGGTGAGGGAGATTCCTTGTCCTCCATCGAAGCTGACCTCGTGAAGGAACACCTCGACAGGCTGGATACCTACAAGTCAGCCGGCCCTGATGGGTTACACCCAAGGGTACTCAGGGAGCTGGCGAGCATCATAGCTCAGCCCTTGGCACGGATCTTTGAGAGTTCTTGGGGCTGTGGTAAAGTGCCCGATGATTGGAAGAGGGCCAATGTCGTGCCTATCTTCAAGAAAGGGAGGAAAGTAGATCCAGCAAACTACAGGCCCATCAGCCTGACCTCAATCCTGGGGAAAGTCTTGGAAAAGTTTATCAAGGAGGCCATCCTTAACAGACTAGCTGAAGGCAATATCCTGAGGGATACCCAGCATGGGTTTGTTGTGGGTAGGTCTTGCTTGACCAATCTCATTTCCTTTTATAACCAGGTGACTTATCACCTGGACAAAGGGGAAGAGATTGACGTCATATACCTCAACTTTAAAAA
>NW_017728993.1:30332171-30344234 GCF_001723915.1 Gavialis gangeticus | reverse complement strand
AGGATCTGAGGGAATGACTGTTCACCAGAGCCCCTCAAGGGATGACAAGATCGAACGGTCACAAACTCCATTGTGACCGGTTCAGGCTGGACATATGAAAGAACTTCTTCACTGTCCGAGCCCCCAAGGTTTGGAACAGCCTGCCACCTGAGGTGGTTCAAGCACCCACTTTGAATGCCTTCAAGAGACATTTGGATGCTTATCTTGCTGGGATCCTATGATCCCTGCTGACTTCCTGTCCCTGGGCGGGGGGCTGGACTCGATGATCCTCTGGGGTCCCTTCCAGCCCAAATGTCTATGAAATCTATGAAATTTTGGGATAGACTACTTTCAGTCTCTGCTGTTGAAGCTGTTCTATTTTATATACAATATTTAAATATTAATTGAAGTGGGGATTAGAGTGTGTCTTTTCTGGATGGGCAAGTACCCAAACCATTCATTCTGTATCCCTCTCTTTTTGACCCCGTAAATATTTAATTGTTCTATGCAAATTTAAATTGCTTCAACAGAAGAGAACTCTGCCCTTTAGCCTGATGGTTAGCACATCATCCTGACAGGAAGGAGATGTGGATTCAGGTAGAGCAGGTATTCACTAGTACTTTGTGAATCTAGCCCCAAGTTCTAACTTCAAAATGAATAAAGAATCACATGACAAGGAAAATAACTCACAGAAGCTGGTTTCTGACAAGAGCTTAGCCAGCTGCTATTAAAGGTCCAACACCTCTTAAACAAACTGGTACAGCACAAGACGTTTTGCATGAAACCATAGAAGAGGCACTTTGTGCCTTTGTTAAATGTTTTGCATCTTAGCCAGAAGTACACATCACTTTGATTGACCCACACTAGCTTTGTTGAAAGGGGAATATGACGCCATGCTACCCAGCAGAAAGTCAATAAAATGCCCTATGCTTTCTAGCACGTTCGCCCCTGAAGCTGAAGCACCTAAGTTAGAGAGACCTTGACTGGCACTATCATTGATTACAACTAAAGCCTTGTTGACAAGTACCCTATTAACACTGTCTTTTAGCGGTCTGTCTGGGAAGAATATAAATACAGCTGTCCTAACACTTTTAGTGAATCACCTGAATGGACTCTTTATCTTGTAAAAGGTATAATAGAAGATATCACATTTACCCAAAGAACCTTGTCTGTCTTATCTTGAAAAAAGCACTTACTGCAACATAAAGCTGAGCTCAAGACCCCACCTTGAAGCCACTTGCAACTGACTGACTTAAATGTGACTTCATTGCATTTGTTAAATTAGGTATCTGTAGCTCCAAATTGGTACCAAAGTCACCTATTCAGAGGTGTAGAAAAGTATAAAGCTTGCCTTCATAACAAGATTCTGTCATGAACTTGAATTAATTTAATCTCTCTTGAAAATTGTAATACCTCAAGCTAAGTTTTATTTTTGGCAATGTAAACACTATCATCTTCAATTTGTGTCTCTAACTACTTATTTGCTTTAAGAAATAAGTATCTCGGCTAATAATTTTAAATGACTCTCAAGTCTGTACTTTAGCTACCAAAACAGAGCCAAGCAACTATGAGAAATCTAACAGAGATAAATGAACAATGTGAACCAATCTTTCTCTCATCTGACAACCCACCTTTTGCCTTAGCTCATCCTGTCCACCTTTAATGTTCCAGCAGTGATATTAGTTTCTCTAAGAGTTTAAACAATGGCTTCCTTCATACTAGGCCACTTACAGGTGGCACTTCCTCTTCAGGAAAGCACTGGGTTACTTATCTTGCAGGGTGCCAGCTGGTCTGTTTCCACTCCTCAGCTGCTGGTGGGTGTTTATTTCAGTGTCAAGCGAGCTACTTAGGTGCATTAGTACGAAGTCAGTCAGAAGGTAGGGTAGATATGCACCTTTATAGACTAATTAAATAAGATACAGAGAGCAGAAGCTTTTGTGAATCCAAGTTCAGTTCATCAGATTCTGTTTCAGTGTTTGACATCCCTGCCCAGGGAGCACTTCCATTTTTTTCTTTAATGGGGGACCTCAACAGGGCAAGATTTCCGTGGGATAAGTTCGGCTGTCCAGAGAATTCCTGGCCTTCTGGGACTTCACTGACTTTATCTGAGTATCAGCTACACTTAGATACTGAACTTGTATTCCTGAGAAGGCTTCCCATGTATTCCATGGACTTCCTCTAAGCACCACATTGAAACCAAAAACGCCATTAAGGCAATAAACTAAGCATCAGTTTTGGAAGCTATCAACAAGGAAGAAAGTAGCATGTATCTGATTCAGCCATTTCATGTGGAAGAAACATCTTATTCGCCCAGATATGATAGGATACAGATTGTTAACATGATAAATGTTACTAGGGACAAGATTTTATTTTAGCAGCTCAAATTTAGCATATATCCATCTTCACAATGCGTGTGGATTTCCTTGACATGAAAGACTGATGGTCATTTATTACTGTCTTACAATGTAATGTATCTCTAAATATAGGGTGACTTCGACCCTTTCAGTTCCTTTCTAATTCAGGAATTACATAATTGGAATAATCCCTTCAGAATAACATATTCTCGCCCCTTTTTAAATGTCACAATTGTGTGACCCCTCTTTCATATGAAGAAAAATATACCTAACCAGCTTACAATTGAGCTCTGTTTCTATATACTGAGGACATAGTAGGCATGTACTTCACTAAGCATATACAATAAGAATGATTGTATTGATTCCTAGCTTTATTCATCAACTCTGTAACTACAACCCATTGATTGTAGGTATGTAGATTTCTACTTGACTACTTTGTAGTCCACAGTAGAAGTCTCGGAGCCTCAAAATATCAGCATGCACATAGATACATGCAAATAATGTAGAAGGTAGGATAGATTTGCACCTTATAGACTAAACAAAGTGGAGATATATAGTCCCTTTAATGGCTATCTACCTCTGTTAGATTGTAGACGCCCTAGATTCCATGAGGTTTTGTTTTTTTTCATTAGACAGCTATTGGTGCTCTACAATTGGAGTATATAAATAAATATAATGCAAGAAATCCAGAAAACAACTAAGAATTATAGTAAGACTTCAGACTAATATGACTAACTATATCTTTCTGCTCATAGCTAACACATACAAATCATGACAACTTTCTAACCGGTGACATTCAAAACTGCTGGTGTCAATATAGGGTTGGATATTTCACAGTCCTCAGAGCTCCTATGAACAGAGTCCAGTGCCATTCTGTAATACCTGGAATTCAAATGTATACCAGAAGCAGCAAAGATGCTGTTGTCCCCAGCAGAAAGCTCTTTGTAATCTTGTAATAGTTTGGGCCTGACTAGCCTAGATCAATTATGAGCTCAAATATGGGCAAGAGAACAACGCTTTATAAAGTGTTTCAATTACCAGCAACAATAAATCTTGATTAAGAGCATACAAAAGAGGCAAAAATATTAAATCAGTCCAATCAAAAACATCCTCTCTCATAAGCTAAAACTGTGGAGAGATCATCTTCAGTAAACAAGAAAAGTGCAGAATCAGAAATTAATTCAGAGAAAAAAAATGGATTAATTGTTGTATGATATGAGAAGATGAACCATTCTACCCTTTTTTGCTTTCTAGAGCCCTTAAAAAACAGAGACTTGGGGATAGAAGGGAGATGAATAGTTTCAAGCAAAAGGCCACTTAGCTTCTACTTCTATTGAGGAACTCTCTCCTTCATGTGTGCACCTCAAGAATCATGAAACCTTCATAATATTCTTAGTGCAGCACACCAGTGGGAATGCCCAATCATCATAACTGTACCAGCATAGACCCCAACTTAAGACATCCGGACCCTCTTACATCTCCAGATCTTGGCACCATCTTCCTAACATAACCCAGAAACCCAAAATACCAAAGCTTGTTTAACTTTTAAGCATTGTACATTGGGCATGTCTGCAAACACTTTTGACTCTCTCTGTCCATTTATTCCATCAAAATCAATACTTCGAGTACACAGCAGACTGGAAAGGGCAACTGAGATTGAGGGATATGCCACCCCAGTCTCTGCTAGCTCAGTCTTTCTCCTTTCCTATATGAGCCTTGAGAAGAACATCAGCAAACAGATATTTTAGATATTTAAACATAATTATTTACAGTGGCTTACACTTCCAATTCTCTCCCGAGAAGGGTACTCATCAGACAGCAGCTGCATGATGTTGAGTTTATCATTTTAAAGGGAAAGATCTCCAGCACTGATTCACAACCTGATTTAAAGATGAAGTTGGAAGTTAAAAACTGCTGCTGGACCTGGTATATTATACCATGCAAACATCACGGTGCTCCCCTCCCACCTTGAATTGTGTTTCTCATTCCAACTTCTCCCCAGCTCAAATGATTTATTCATTGAACTGTTGACTTTCTGTCTCTTATATCACCAGATTTAAATCTCATCATCCTTAGCCCCCATATAAATTTTCCATTATGTACATCTCTGCTTCCTTGACCTGCAACTCCCTTCTCTATACTCTCACACTCAATTCTGCCTGTACTGATTTTCAACGTTTTTGTTTTTGTGCTTCTCCTTACACCAAATACACCCTTTTCTCATCCTTCTTCCCTTCTCAGTGTTGCTGATCCTTAATTTGATGAATGCTTATCCTATATCTCAGGCAGATAGAAGTATCATCAATATTCAACAGAAAAGATAAGTGAGAAAACATGTTTTATGTGGCCTATAATCACTGCAAAACTCTCATCAAAATCAGTGGGTCTCTTGGCCAAGAAAAGACCATATATGCGTTCCTGTAGGTAGCAAAGCTATACAGCACAGAATTGATAAACGCTTGTTCCTTAAGTCATTAATACTAAGATCCTGTCCAAGTAATTAATACTAATTAGTTCCCTGTTTTTTTCACCTAGCTGGAATAAATTTACTTGACACTAGGTGCATCTACACTGTAGTGACAAGCTACAGCAACATAATGTCAGCAGGCACTAACCATAACGCAACTGCTACTGCACAGAAGAAATGAGCTACTGTGTAGTAGGTCATTCCTAGTGTGCAGGGGAGTTGAACATGACCCATGTGCCACTGGGACTGCACAGTACCAACTGCACAATGGGATGCATGTGTAGGTGTGCCCACTGAAACAACCATATGTGTAGATGTGCCCACTGAAATAACTTTCAACAATGTCTCTCACCCCATCCTCATTAAAAAATTAGGCGACTGTGGCATTGATGCCTACACATTCAGATGGGTCACAAACTGGCTGGAGGGCCACATGCAGAAAGTGGTGGTGGACAGGTCATTTTCAACCTGGAGGTATGTGGGCAGTGGGGTTCCCCCACTGTTCAATATCTTCATCGGCCACTTAGATGAGGGAGTGAAAAGCACCTTGTTCAAGTTCGCAGATGACACTAAGATGTGGGGAGAAGTGAGCGCACTAGAAGAGAGGGACAGGCTACAACTAGATCTGGACAGGTTACAGAGGTGGGTGGATGAGAATAGGATGGGTTTCAATACAGACAAGTGCAAGGTATTGCACCTGGGGAAGAAAAACCAGCAGCATACATACAGTCTGGGGAACTCCCTTCTTGTCAGCACAGAAGCAGAAAAGGATCTTGGAGTCATCATTGATTCCAAGATGAACATGGGCCACCAATGTGGGGACGCAGTTAGGAAGGATAACCACACCTTGTCATGAGTCCACAGATGCATCACAAGCAGGTCCAAGGAGGTGGACATTGGCCAGGCCACAGCTAGAGTACTGCATCCAGTTCTGGGCACCACACTTCAGGAGGGATGTGGACAACATGGAGAGAGTCCAAAGGAGGGCCACTTGCATGATCAGGGGACAGCAGGGCAGGCCCTATGAGGAGAGACTATGGGACCTGAACCTGTTCAGCCTACACAAAAGAAGGCTGAGAGGGGATCTAATGGCCACCTACAAACTTGCCAAGGAGGACCAGCAGGCAATGGGAGAGTCCCTGTTCTCCCGAGCACTACCGGGAGTTACAAGGAATAACAGCCATAAGCTGACTGACAGTAGATTCAGGCTAGACATCAGGAGGCGCTACTTCAAAGTCAGGGTGGCTAGGAGCTGGAATCAACTTCCTAGGGAAGTGGTGCTCGCTTCTACCCTGGGGGTCTTCAAAAGGAGGATAGACAATCAACTAGCCGGGGTCGTTTGACCCCAGCATTCTTTCCTGCCCCTGGCAGGGGGTCGGACTTGATGACCTGCTTAGGTCCCTTCTGACCCGACCAACTTTGAAACTATGAAACTATATCACTATTCCTACCACTTTTGCTATAAATGGTAGTGAGCCCTTCTCTCCACTTGGATTCAGGAGCTTTACAGCTATGATGTGCTATGGCAATAACGAGACAATTTAGGAAATTAATATCTTTTATTTTTCTTGTATAACAACATCAATGGCAAGATTAGTCAGGTAATAAACTGCTGGTTTGTTTTATAGATGCTTTATGCTAGCTAGTTGCTGTAATAAATTGTTCTCTTTTTAGCAACCGCTAGTGTCTACAGTTTTGACAGTTGTACAAACAAGTGAATTATGTCTATCAAACAGGGAAAATAAACAGTAACAGTGAACATTAATTAATACTCCACAACCTTGGCATGCCCAGCAGCCACAGTGCCTCCTGTGTGGTCCCTCCCCATGCCCAGCAACCTCCCTTCCCAGCCACAGTTGCCCCAGCCCCTGTTCACATCAGGTCCCGGCATCACCTGGGATTGCTGGGGATGCTCCAACTGCCTTTTACCCCCACACTGAAAGGGGCTAGATACAGAGGATTCAAAGAGTTTTTAATCACAGAAAAACACAAGGAACATTATGGTGTACTGCCTCTGCCTAGAGCCATGCACAGCAACTAGTCCTGCCCCTGCTGACCAAGCCTCTGGTGGCAAGTCACAGTTGTGCAAGTGAAGGACAGTCAGAGACAGTTTTTTCTCCTTAGGTTGTGACTGCTCCACTAAGCTGATCAGCACTAACCTGATTAACATTTGTGTGGCTTACAGCATAAGGTTAAATGAGGCCTTGAAGCTGTATGAAGCAGAGTGCTTTTTGTAAGACTGGGCCAATGAAAAGATTCAAAAGCAAAGACACGTGGCCTGGAAAACAATAGCATAAACAGGAATGCAACTTGTTCTCAGTGGAAGTCTTCTATAAAAACTGATTGCATCCTTCTGCTTTTCCAAATTACCAGAATAAGGTTGATAATGAAAGTCAGAACTTGCAAAAGGAAGTACTGCTTTCATACAACACAGTCTGATTTTTTTTTAAATTCAGAGCCCTCCAAGGTCAGCAAATCAAATACTGTGGATAGAAGATTCCTTTATGATATTTGTATCTATGCAACAAATTGCTTATCAGCACCCATGCATCAGGATATAGAAGCGGTGGCTTTAGAGACTAGGAAAGAAGCTTTTTTGTCTAGGGGTGCTAGCTGCATAAATTATGAAGTTTACTCACTTTCCTCTGGAATATTTCCAGATAATTACCACTATTCATTGATTATTGGTTTCATTTAGTGTGGCAGATCTTCTGTTTCAGTTATCCATGACACTCCCAAGATACCCCCATCAACATATTCTCTATATTCCAGACAGTAAATGCTGGAAACCTCAAGGCAATATATACTCTTAGAATGGTGCACTGTATTTCCCAAATGCTTTTGTAGCCAGTATATTTGAAAGTAACATTGCCAACAATATGTTACTGCAACTGTCAGTTTGAGAACCAGCGAAATAGAACCAAAATCAATGCAGAATGCTGAACTTTGCTACCATTTCAGCTCTCACACGCATTAAGTTGTGTATCAACCTCCTACATTTTTCCTAAATGAACAAGATAACTTAGAACTGCACTGTTCTAACTGCTACTAATTTAAAGAGGAAAAAATTTCATTTTCAAAAAATTGATAATTGAGGCTTAAATTATAGGTATTTATCCAATTGAATGCTTAGTAACAAGATTATAAAATATATTTCTAACAGCAACTTGCAGTCCTGGTCCAGAGTGCTATATATATGATTTGTAATAGGTTTTCCTCCTCCACTGAAACACTTTCTTCTCAGGTACAGAACATCTTGCATTTTCTAAAACCTTTCCCTATACTTCAAGTTTAATTTTTGCCTTACATGAGAGCTTTTAGTAGTAGGCAAGCAGCCATTTCTGTTTCTCTCCTTCTCTCTCCTCCCCTTTCCCTATTTGTTCTCAATCTTATTCATTATTTTGTAGATATAAAAGAAACACTAGAGGTGAGTCAAGGCACTATTCTTAAGACCCTTCTACAACAACAGCAAAAAATCAGAGACACGGTGTCCTTGTTCTTTCCTTGATATCAGAACATTCAGGATTCACAGCTCTGTAGCGAGTTGCTCTGTTAATCATACAGGCTCTGCTGGGAATTATTACTTTTATTATGAAGCTTCAGCATAGAAAGAGCTAAAATGCCAAATCGTTCCAATAAATGAGAATGTATTCCTGTGTAAAGTAGTTACTCTATTATCAGATGTGCTTTGAGTATTGTAAAGTTGCTAGTCATTCTTCCGTTCTGTGATACTTATAAAAATGATCTTGCATTTCCTAAAGTACAGGACCATCAATTATTTTCTTTGCATTTTTTTCCAGATAATTTCCTCTCAAAAGGTGTCATTCTTATGACAACAGCAAGAGAGTCAAGATCATACATTTCACTGATCATTATTAAGCCTGATTCAGAGTTCCTATAAATAAGTGGTAAGTCTCCTGTTAACATCAGTAAATTTACATCAGCCTTATGAAACACAGACTCCATAGAACAAAGCACCTTGCTGAGTATTTGGTTACAAAAAAGTTTTGATGTTGTAGATTCAATTGCATCAGCTTTCCAAGTACATTTTTTACAGCTTCTCTGACCATAGAACTGACCATTACAGACATGTTAGCTAGAATGTCATGTGTCTGAGCTGCTTGTTTTATGCTGGTCACCTGTGATTTTTTAAATATTATTTTTCAAGAGAGCAAGGACTGTACTCAACATATGGCCAAATGAGCTTGAAGATACCTAAGTAAAGTGACACCACATTTAATTTGCTTCCATTGTTAAGCCTGAAAACATCTTCTGTCATTATAATCTGACAGTAACACTTATAAAAAATGTCAGAGAATGACAGCTTGGCAATTATCATTGCCTGTAAAATAAGTTCACTATAGCAACCTAAAATAATGCATATTAAATATAATTAGCCCATTCTGAGTTGTAGAAACATCAGTCTACCCATAATATTAAAATGGTCTTTTGATCAAATGCATTATCCAATGATTTTTGGAATGAAAGCAGGCTGAATTCCCTGCAAGGGAAACAAGTAAAGAAAAGCCAAAATAAAGGCACTTATTAGCACTCCTTGTGCACAGAACAGGAGAATAAATACCACTTGACACGCTTGTACATAATGAAAAACCCAGAATGACAAAAAGGCTATGTAACATATTTTACAAGCTCATCAAGTTTTAGGAAGATGGAGAGTGGAGATGACAAGTTAATTTTTTTTTCTCTTTAAATGAAGGTGACATGGGAGAGAAAACAAAGTTAAAAACAATTTCTGTCTTAATCTTCTCTCTGCAAATGCTACAACCAATAGCAACTCAGGTAGCAGGAACCAAATACAGGCAGTCCTCAGACTTATGACACAATTGGTTCCTGAAAACCACAACTTAAGTCAAAAGGTCTTAACTCAGAACTAATTTTCCCATAGGAACAATATTATAAATGGGTCGTTGGTTCCTTTACAACACTCAGTACAGCTGAGTCCAGCTGGTAAGTCTCTTGTGGTGGAAGGGGAGGGAAAGGATATGGGGGGTGGGGGGGAGATCAATGCCCCCACACTAACGGAGGGATTGGGGCAGGGGCTGAGGCAACCGCTGCCCAGCTGGGGCATAGAGCAGAGCCACAGCTCATCCAGGGGGCACAGGATGCCAGTCATCAGGAGGCAACACAGCGGCTCCATCCCATGCCCACCCCTCCCCAGCTGGTGGTGGTAGCGGCACAGGGTGCTGGCAGAGGGGGATGGAGGGGATGGCTGGGCCATCTTCCCCGCCCCACTCCTGGGAGGTGGCAGCAGTGCAGGGGGTGGGGAGTTAGGGTTAGCAAGCTTCCCCCCACAGACAATTAGCTAGTTTACAACATGGAATCAGTAACAATGTCCCCTGTCACCCTGAGGTGGCAGACCAGAGCACTAAGGCCTAATATGCAGGAGGGTCTGCTACTCAACCTCTGTCATGCTGAGGATTTCTAGACTGTTCTCCCTCACCAGGGATACTAAGCACCTCAGGAAAGGGTGGATGATACTTTATCCTTCCAAATGAGAATAGGACAAGCACAGCACACAGGTGGATCCATGGATGGTGAACACGCTCCTTGGGTAAGTACTCCGCCGATCATCCAAGCACGCTGTGTTCTCACTCGATACTGTCCACTCTCATGAGCAAAGACACCCAACTCTCAACCGTGCTCTAACAACTTCCAGGCATAGTCAGTCATGCCAACTTAGTCATGCACAAGCTCAATCATGCAGACTCAGTGAAGCATAATCCCAATTGCACATTGAGGTGATGACTCACACCGGTTTTATAGTGGCTACCTCACACCACCTGTCAATCATACTCCGGGCCAATCATTACTCACATAGCTCTAACAATCAATGTCAATCAAGGATCTCTTCCACATGGACCACTCACAACTGCTATTACCACACAACTCATTAGCATACTTTTCCTGCTCCTCTGGTTACATAGCCATGCCACACTGTGCATGCTCAGATCTCAAAAGTAGGTCATAGCATCATCCAGGTCAGAAGTTTACAGGTTCCAGAGACTTCTCACCTCTAGCCATCCTACGCATGTGTGACTAGGCCAGGACTCACTCTCTACGCCCCACCTGTCTCTATACTGCACCACCGTGAACGTACCCTTTGGGAAATGGTGCATAATGGGAGATGTAGTCCGACCAAGGAATTCAGCCCTGAGGAGAATGGGAACAGGGGTTGACCAAACAACAGCCCTATCGGGCAGCACAGCCGAACTTCTAAATCTCAATATTTCAGCTTTTAGGCAGTCATTTCAATTCGAGAGTATTCCATTTTTCAATAGCATCAACTGGCAATTTCTACAGAAAGCAGACATTTTTCACAAAATTCCTTATGTCAAAAATCTGACTGTCCATTAGCATACACA
The DNA here is from genome assembly GCF_001723915.1 of Gavialis gangeticus. Lineage (NCBI taxonomy): Eukaryota > Metazoa > Chordata > Crocodylia > Gavialidae > Gavialis > Gavialis gangeticus. The sequence continues at coordinate 30,333,051 of NW_017728993.1, read as the reverse complement.
TTTCCCTGAAGAAAATTTCACAGAAGATTTTTGACCGGCCCTGCAACACACCCTGACCTCCTTTGTGGATTTGGGACTTGTAGCCCTACAATGGCTACATTGAGGGACATTGGGTCATTATTACTATGAAAGATGCAGTAATGTCTGAAAGAACACACTGCTTCCCTCTTTCCATCAATGTTAATTGCCCTTATACTAAATAAGTTAGGCTTTGGCTGGCATTTCTAGGGTGATTTATGTCATCAGTTTGTAACACACCAAGCTGAAGTTTCCATGACTTAGATCTGCACCAACATTATTAGCTAGTTTGGTGACTTCTTTCCAGTCTTTGAAATCAAGTATTCTGCAAGATGGAGCTGATAGTTCAGTTTAAAGCCAGGGATTTTGCATCTTTCATATTATTAAATGCACATTGGATTTGAAAATAAAGGCAAGACACTAGTGTAATTGTGCTGGCAGATGATATTATTCATTAATGTCAACCAAATTCAGCCTAAACACAACATTGCACAGGGAAGAAAGTGCATTAGTAGTTTTGCCTTGCTTCTGGTACCATAGGCACCAAGTACTTGGGGGCCCAAAGGCCCTGGCCCCCCTCAGAAAGAGGGCTGTTGGGGTCGAAACCTGAGGAAAATTACCTAATATTTCTATATTATTTTATGTTTTAAAATATGGATTTAGTTATGTTGAGCATGCTGGATGCAAGGTGACATGCTTAGTAATGATGACCAAGGCCCTAAGCTATTACAGGGATCTGGGTTTTCCAGTCACTGCAGAAAAACATGGAAAAAAACATAACTTTTCTCCTTTACAGGAAAAAAAAATCAGAAAACTGGGTTTCCCCTTGTAGGCTGCCAGAGTTCCAGTCTGCAAAGGGCTG
>NW_017728993.1:30317380-30332160 GCF_001723915.1 Gavialis gangeticus | reverse complement strand
TGTATTCCTCCTTAATGTAGAGCACCACGCCCCCACCTTTTCTCCCTGTCTTATCCCTCCTCTACAGCCTATAGCCCTTGATATTCACCGCCAAGTCATGAGTTGGGACCCACCACATTTCAGTGAGCCCCACTATGTCTGGGCTGGTGTCAGCTAGCAGGAGGGTAAGTTCCTCTTGCTTGTTTCCCATACTACAAGCGTTTGTGTAGAGGCATGTGAGGCCTCCTGAGATTGTGGGCACTGGCCCCCTACTTTCAGCATTAACCTGGCCCCTGTTGTTTACCTGCGTATATGTTCCACTCGTCAGTCTAGGCTGGGCTGTACTTGTGGGTGTTGCTTGGTTTGGTAGTCCAAGGCTTCATCCGCCCTCATCTTCCCCTTCCCCCAACAAGCCTAGTTTAAAGCCCGACAGAGGAGATACACCAACCTAGAAGAAAACACATGCTTACCTTTAGGGGAAAGGTGGAGCCCATCCCATCTGAGCATGTCTCTTGTCGTGATGTGTGGGTCATTGTCGAGGAAACCAAAGACCGCCTTGAGACTGACTCCATTCCCGAAGCCACCAGTTGGTCTCTGCGATGCACATCGCATGCCATCTTCCATGTCTGCTCACTGGTAGGACAGAAGAGAAAACCAGCTGTGCGCCTATCTCCTTCAGCACGCCCCCCAGAGTGTGGTAGTCTGCCACCAGGTGATCAGGGCTTCTCCTGGCCGCATCATTAGTAGCTACATGGATTAGAACCATGGGGCAGTAATCGGTGGGCTGGATCATGGCCTGGATCATCCCCTTCATGTCCTGAATCTTTGCTCCAGATAGGCAGTAGACCTCGTGTGTCGAGGGGTCCTGGTGACAGATGGGGCCCTCTGTACCTCTCAGGATGGAGTCGCCTATGATGATCAGTCGACGCTTTTTCCTCCTGGACTACTTAGCTCCTTCAGCCTGGTTGGATCGTGGAGAGTGTGGAGTTGCCTCCTCTCTAGTTGCCTCCTCTCCTTCCTTCTCCTCCAGAGTTGCCAGGGCCTCGTACCTGTTCTTCAGCTGAACTGGAGGAACTGGTACTACTGTGTTACGAGCAGCCCTGGTTCTAGAGGTGACCATCTGCCACTCTACAGTGGAGGGCACTTCCTGAGGTGCTTCTTCCTTGGGTGTGTGGCCCTGCAGGGAAAGGAAATAGCCATCAATTTCATCCTCCACCTCCCTGATTTCCCTCAGCCTGCTAACCTCCCCCTGGAGCTCCCTCACCTGCACCTCCAGGGCCCTAAGGCGGGCACCTGCAGGACAGGTGTGGGGGTCTCCAATCCCTGCCCCCCCAGGCCTTGCTGGGCAACTTGCACAGGCCAAGGCGTGGGGGGACACCAGCCCCTACATGGGTTCTGTCTGGGCTGAGGCCTCAGACAAGCCCTGGGTAGGCTGCGCCCCTTGGGCGGGGCCCTGGCAGCACTCCATGTTGACACCATCGTAGGAGTTGCTGCTTGTTTACGGCTTAGTGCGGTGCCTTCGCCCTGCCCTAGCAGAAGTCTCCCTCCTGGCCCTTCCTGCTCGCCCGCCTGCATGAATGCCGACACAAACACGGGTGCACTCTGTTTGCACAGCACAGCTCTGGAGCGTGGCTCCCTACTGGCTCAGCTAAGAGGGATCTGAGGGGCTTCCCCTCCGGATCTGGCTCAGCTGCGTCCAGTCCCTCTGCCCTTTTACCTTAGGGGGATCAGCTGCTGCTGCCCCCGCTGCTGGCTCTGCTGCTGCTGCATCCAACTCTGCTTCTGGTCAGGTAAGGGGGCACATGTGCATGCAGGACACATGTGTGCCTGGATCCCTCCTCTCCTCCCTGCTCTTGGCTCCCGAGTGCCAGGAGCTACGTCAAACCATGGCTTTTAAAGGCTGCAGTTTGAATTTCCCACCACTGCCCCAACAGCCAATCAGGTGCTCCAGTCTTCCTGGAAGTGCCTGCCGGCAGTCCCACTCCCTACGCTCCCCCACTGGGGGGATCTGGTGCCTCCTGAGCCTGCTCCCTGAGGGTTAACCCCAGGGGTGCTCCCTGGCTTGGGGGGACAGTCCCCCCTAGCCCACCCCCTGTTTGCGCGCTCTGTTCACGTGGCATGGCTCAGGAGTGCAGCTCCATACTGGCTCAGCTAAAGGGGATCCAGGGGGCTTCCCCTCCAGATCCGGCTCAGCTGTGTCCAGTCCCTCTGCCCACTTACCTTAGGAGGATCAGCTGCTGCTTCCCCCGCTGCTGGCTCCGCTGCTGCTGCATCCACCTCCACTTTGGGTCATGTAAGGGGGCACACATGCATGCGGGACACACATGTGCCTGGATCCCTCCTCTCCTCCCTGCTCCTAGCTCCCAAGCTCTCAGTCCCAAGGTATTGGATCATTGGGAATTGTCCAAAGATGTGAGGGAACAGTACACCTCTTTGGAGGCCAACATCAGCTCCAAAGGCTCCAAAGAAGAGCAGCTCAGAACCTTCTAGGTCAAACTATGGGTGGGCACAGTGAGAGAGACCTAACTGAAGATATATACTACAGACCACCAAACCAGGGGGAGGAGCTCAATCTGGAGTTCTCTTGAGAACTGGCAGATGCTGCGCACACATGGGACATGGTCGTCATGGGTGACTTCAATTACCCAGACATCTCTTGGGATGTCATGTCACTTGGCTAAGTCAGATAGGTCACCTTGCTTTCTGACCTGTATTGAAGAACTCTACCTGAATCAAGAAGTGCACAGGCCAACCAGAGGTCACACTTTCCTACATTTGGTTTTGGCCAAAGGAGACAATCTGATGAGCAACTTGAACACAAAGCATAGCCTGGGCAACAACGACCTTGAAACCATCATGTTCACTGTCCATTGTAAGGTAGGCAAATGAGCTAGCAGGGTTGAAGTTCTGGACTTCAAAAAAGTAAATTTCAACAGGCTAAGGCAATAGTAGGGGAAGCACTGCAGGACCAGGGACCGAAGGTAAAAGGAGTGCATGAAGAGTGGTTATTCCTCAAGGACATGATCCTCAAAGCACAAAAACCCATTCCTGTGTGGAGAAAGGTAGCAGAAGGGCTGGTAAGCTCTCTTGGCTTAATAGGGATATCATTGTCCTCTTGAAAAAGAAAAAGAAGCATACAAACAATGGAAGCTTGGGACAGTCCCTAAGAAGGACTATACAACAACTGCCCGCACTTGTAGGGAGCAGATTAGAAAGGCTAAGGCAGTTAAATTTAAACTATCAACAGAAATCAAGGACAATAAGAAGTCTTTCTTTAGGTAAATAGGGAACAGGAGGAAAACAAATGGAATCGTGGGGCCATTGCTTAACAAATCAGGACAGCTGGTTACTAACACTCAGGAGAAAACTAAACTCCTGAATGATTGCTTGGGTATTTCACCAGACTAAGGGAAACATCATACTAGATAAGGTTAAGAATGGGCACAGTGGGAATGACTGCCTTCCTATTGTTGATGTTGAGCTGGTGCATGATCAGTTAGAAAAGTTAGACATTTGTCCAACAGGACCAGATAAACTTCATCCGAGAGTGCTCAAGGAGCTGGCTGAAGTCATTGCAGGACCTCTGGCAAAACTCTTCCAAAACTCATGGCACTCAGGGAAAGTCCCTGAAGACTGGAAGAAGGAAGATGTTGTGCCCTTCTTCAAGAAGGAGCGCAGAGAGGACCCAGGAAACTATAGGCCAATTAGCCTAACTTCTATGCCAGGGAAAATCCTGGAAAAATTCATCAAGAACTCTATGTACGATACGCTTGCAAAAGGTAGGATTCTGAATGACAGGCAGCATGGCTTCATCATGGGCAGGTCTTGTCTTACCAATTCCATCTCCTTCTACAACCAGGTAATTCACCACCTGGATAAGAGAGAGGAGGTCAACATTGTGTACCCAGATTTCCAAAAGGCCTTTGATCTGGTATCCCATGATGTTCTCACAGGAAGATTGAAGGGTTGCGGGCTTAACTACTTGACAGTTAGATGGGTAGGAAACTGGCTGCAGGGTAGGACCTAGAGAGTTCTAATGAATGGATCTGTGTCACCCTGGTGAGAAATGGTGTCCCTCAGGGGTCCATGCTTGGTCCAGTGCTTTTCAACATCTTTATCAATGATTTGGATGTAGGGGTGAATAGCTCACTGGCCAAGTTCACGGACAACAGCAAGTTATGCGGAAGCATGACCACACTTGAAAATAGGCTGCAGATACAGGTGGATCTAGACAGACTATCAAGTTGGGCAGATCAGAAGCAGATGAAGTTCAACATTGAGAAGTGTAAAGTGCTGCATCTGGAGATGAAAAATCTCCAACATACTTACAGGCTCATGGGGTTCCATACTGATTAGCACCAGGACTGAAAGGGACCTAGGGGTAATAATAGACCATACTATGAACATGAGCTGTCAGTGCGATGCTGTAGCCACCAGGGCAAACAATACTCTGGCATGCATCAACTGACGTATCTCAAGCAAAACCAAGGAAGTGATCCTTCGGCATTACTCACTATTGGTGAGACCACAGTTGGAGTACTGCATCCAGTTCTGGCCACCTGAACTTCAACAAGGACGTAGAAAAGCTTGAGAGAGTCCAGAGAAGAGCCACCCATATGATCAGAGACTTGCCAGGCAACCCGTATGAGAAAAGGCTGAGGGACTTGGGCCTCTTCAGCCTAAAAAAGAGAATGCTGAGAGGGGACTTGGTAGCAGCTTACCACTATATCAGGGGAATACATCAAGGGCTTGGCAAACAACTGTTCACCAGGGCACCCTTGGGGAAAACCAGGAGTAATGGCCACAAACTCCTGGAAGACCACTTCAGGCTTAACACTAGGAAAAACTTCTTCACACTTAGAGTGTCCAGACTGTGGAATAAACTCCCTCCAGAGGTGGTGCAGTCACCTACCCTGGAAATCTTCAAGAGGAGACTGCACGGTCACCTTGCTGAGGTCACCTGACCCCAGTTACCTTTCCTGCCTAGTGCAGGGGGACTGGACCCAATGATCTTGCGAGGTCCTTTGCAGCCCCTAACAATTTATGAATCTATGAGTGGCAGGGGGGCAGGGGACAAATGAGATAAGCAAAATATTGCTCTTTTCCCTGCCTTGGGCACTCAATGAGCACTTTATGCCACTGAGGAGAATATACCACCCAGGCAAAGGAGACAATGTGTGTTCCCCCCTAGTTGCCAGGTCAGCCAAGCTTCCCTGATGGTACTCTTTGTTCCCCCTCTGGAGAGGCCATCACTGGCAGTAGCACTGTCATAGTGTTTACTGCTATGCTGATGCTTTTTTAATGGCTGGTGGAACATGGCTGTAGCTGACACCATTGCTGCTATCTGAAGGAGTGCTAGAAGTGTTTGTTCTGCATGACAGAGTAAGTTTGGGGAAAAACATCCCATGTCATTGAATGACACCTTCTAGACACAGGTGATCATCTATGAATATTTCTGATCCTAATGGGATACCGCCCCAGGGGTAGCAGTGAAGCCCCTGGAGAACCCTCTCAGCCCTTGTCTCCTTTCAATCCCTTTACGGTGATAGCATATCGCCATCTACTTGTCTGCCACACCTTGTTGTAGCTATATTTAGAAGTGGGAGGCCACCCCAGGGGTCCCAAAGCAAGATCCCACATATGAACATCATTTTCACTGATCATTGCATTTAGGGCTGATTACGTGGCCTCCTCATCTCACCTTGTAGCCATGCCCAAGCCTCACAGCTGTTACCAGTCACTCCCTAGTTCTCTCTCTCTGCCTGCACTGGGGCACTTTGCCCATCTTGGCTACTCCCAAGTGCAGCTCTGGGTCCCTGACCCTGTTCCCACCTATCCTGAGGCATGAGCCCCAGACTCCTCCCTTTCTGGCCTGTGGGTCCCTGACACTGTCAGACTCCAGCTGTGGCCCTCGTCAGCTTTTGGCCCTGGTCCTGGCCTCACTCCTAGGCCAGTTGAGATCTCCAGTGTCCTGGCACTGACAATCTCCAGTTGTGTCCCCTCCTTGAGCTTTGGCCCCTACTCCTGGGCCCTGGCCCCATTTCTAGGCCAGTTGAGGCCTTTGGGCTCCCCAGGCCCTGTATGGTCTTGCTTGCTATGGGTACCTGGCCATGGTTCTTGCCTCTCTCCAGCTGTAGCCTTGTAGCCCCTATCCTTTGGGCTCTGACCTCACTCCTAGCCCAGCTGAGACCTCCATTGCCCCTACAGTCTCACCGTAAACCACTGGTCTTCTTTACCCCAACTCTGGTGTTAGCAGCCTTGCTGCAGCCCAGCTGCTCAAGAGTAAATTTCTCCATAGCTCTCAGGGCGAGACTGTCTGCTCAGCTCTAGCCCTAGACTTATATTCTCCCTAAGACCAGCCCCTTGCTGGGCAGGTGATTGCTTCCTGCTTTCTCAGCAACCTTTCCTTGTCTTAAAGTAACGAGTGCCCTAAGCGCCCTGTTACACTGATTTACAAAGCTTTGAAAGGTAAGTGCTAATATTTCCACTCATGGGAATTGATCATTTAACTTTCAGGAGGTCACTAAGAGAAACAATGCCATTGCAGCATAGCTTTTATATGTACTAACTTTTATTTGGAAGCTGAAAGGCAACTGTTCTCTGCTGTTATTCATTACCATTTACACGCTGCATTTTCAACTATTTTCAGCCATTGTAGGAAGCAAGTGGTGCTGAGACAATGAATATTTATGGCACTGCTAAGTAAAGGATGGCTCTTAATCTATCCACAATTCTTTACGGAGGAAAATTTTCCCTCTATACAGAACAGTGCGTGTAATTTTAAGACCTGAAAGAAAGCAAATGTACCTGTGCAAAGCCATTAAAAGAATTAAATAATCCATAAATAATAGTAAAATGGTGTCATAAAGAAGGCTGAATGTAATTAGAATAGTCAATCATGTGCAGAAAGAGGACAGCTTGACAGAAATAAAGAAAATCACTATTTATTGAGACTTATCTACAGCATATTTAATACCAGATACACCAGATGGTTGTTTTTATGAACATAGCCCCTTCTAGAATTGCCCTAGTTGCTCCACAGTGGGCCATGATCTCTTAGCCTAACCAGAGTTGGGCCTGGTCAGGACTAAGGGCTGATTACCCCCCTTTGCTTCTGTGAGTGGAGGGAACTCTGTTCAGGCTTCATCCTCAGGGGAGAATGAGGAGAGTCAGAGCAGATGAGATGATATAAAAAGATAATACTCAACCTTCCTTTTCATGTTTCCCCTTAGAAAAATGATCTGTACAGACAAGGTTCACTTTTATTTCAATCGTCTTAATTTTTTTCTTCTGTAATATTGATATCTATAGCTTAATGACTGTCATCATGGGCCCCAGAAGTGGTTGTAAAGCAGGGGTGGGCAAAATGTGGCCCGGGGGCCAGATGCAGCCCGGCAGGCCATTCTATCTGGCCCGTGGAGCCCCTAAAAAATTTAGAAAATTAATATTTATCTGCCCTGGGCTGCCTGTCATGCCGTCAAAACTCAGCAAGTGGCCCTCTGCCCGTCCCTGTTGTAAAGTGAAGAAATGGTCCCCAAAATAAATGAACAGAGTACATGAGAACCTTGACGATAACATTAAAATATCAATTCCTATTTGGTTATATTATTTGTTAAGGGCTATCCTCTCAGCCTTAGCTCCCTTATGCTATTTTCCATGCAAGGCTCTCAAGACAGAGACTGGAATAGTCTTTGTGCCCAGAAGTTGTTAAAGTAAACAGGCATAAACAATTAAGAGGGAAATAACTCATGCAATCAAAATTCAGTTGGTGTCTGTGACACAGACTTCCTATGTGACCCTGGGCAAGTTACTTTGTTTCCCAATGCTTTTGTTACCAATTTGTAAGATAATACATGTACAGATTGATAATAATGTACATTTTGTAATACAATCATACAGTGGCATGGAATGGATTCTGACTGCACTGAAAATACAAAGAGTTATCTTCAGTACTTTACAGATATTGCTGCCTAGCTCTTATACTCCCAGAGTCCTTACAGAAAGCTGAGCCTAGGCCAACAGTTCACCATATAATTACTAGCTTATTCTTTATAAAGACATGACTGATAAAAGGGAAATTGATTTCAGATCACACAATCTGATCTTAAAAACCCCAACGTTTTCTAATATTTCTGTCATGGAGTGTCTACAGGTAGCTTTAATACTTGCTGTCAAAAATCACCAAAACTATATTCTTTTTCATTTTGTGGCTGAAATTTTTTAAGCTTTAACTTTTTCAACAAGAAACTAAACATTTTGGCTGGAAGAAAAACACATTCTAAAAATAATCTCATTTAGGTGAAATCACACTTTTCTGGGAAAAAAGGAAATACCGATCATCATTACCGGTAGTCTTACTTTACCCTCCTCCTCCTGGATATTAGCATGCTGCACCTATCCAGCTGGGATATGAACTTTTCCTAGGAACTCATGACGTGTATAGAGGCATAACTGACTTTAGTGGGATAATCCATGTGAAGAGGTGCTAAGTATATGTAAGGGTTAAATCCTTGGGCTCATGGTGATTTACAAACTTCTATACATCCTCTAACACCAAAGCTGTCCAATGCTGAGCTCATCCGATGAGGGGTTAACATGAGGCCCCTGGACTCCCACTCGGCTGCCATTGCCCCCCATTGCTCTGGCTGAAGCAGCAGCTAGGGTCTCAGGACCTACCCTCTCTCCCCCAGTTTCTATTTCCTGTCCCAGGGAGCAGGGCAGGGCAGACAACCCATGGGGCTGGGTGAGTCAGAGCCCAGAGCACCCATTTGCCATGGTGCAGCTGGGTAGTCCATCATCAGGAAGCTGTGAGGTGGGGTGCCAACGTGCAATGCAGCAGGGATGGGGGGCATCCATATGGGACAGTAGTGGGGTTGCCTGCATGCACACACATGCAGTGCAATTGTGGCAAGGGACAGGCACCTGTGTACACATACACATACAACCCCACTGCCTGTTGGTCTCACTAGTGCAGCCACTACAGCATGCAGCCCCTGTTGGTATGGTCTACAACCACTTAGAGATTGGACAGCCTTGTTCCAAAACTTTGTTTCATTAATAAAAATATATAAAATGGAGAAAATAGGTGTACTAGGGGTTAAGTCTGATGACTAATATCCCTGTTCTTCCAACATGGATATAATAATGAATGTTTTAACATCATAATCATGCTGGACTGACTGATAGTTTAAATTAAGATAATATATTACAAGAAGCAAGTGATGGGACTAAATTTTTTAAAAAGTAGCTAACTGATATGTCATTTCAGAGATCATGCATAAAGTTGATAGATGTTTCTTTCACCCCTCTTGTTCTTCACTCTTACTACCTTGAAAAATAAACAATAAAATCTGAGGAGAGACAAGTGTGTCATATTCCTTTCCTTCACTAACATGCTGGAGCAGGATTTTGTTCATAGATTTGGTATAAAGTCACATTTGAAATGAAGGTCCAAAGCCTAAGTGGGATGAAATTTACATTAAGGGAAATCAGCATTAACATCATCAGAATCAGTGGAGTTGCTCTGTTACAAAAGCAAACAAATCCTTAAATATAATGACTTCATAGCACATCTGGGGATAGAACAAATATCCAGAGAGATGATGTATTTACCACCATGCTTACAGAGAAGAAACCTTCCCTGACCACAAGATGGCTCTCGTTGTATAGTCTCTTAACAGCTACAGTGAATGCCCTTGCTAGTATAGCTTTTTCATCTTAGGATGTTGCTTGTTGTGTAGTATTTGTTCTCTGTTACCTTTTCATTACACACACAAAAAAAAACCCAAAGAAAAAAATCACAAAAATCCAAAGTACCTTCCAGTCTGCATGTACTCTGCTAAACACCCCAATACATTAGGAAGTACAAAACCATGCCTGCTATGCTGTCCTCTTCCTGCACCCCTCTTCCTCCCCTTCCATGTGCCCTGCCAGTTTACTGGATCAGTACAGATAGGAGGCAATGATATATGTCCTTCTACTTCTCCCCATAAGTATGGTCAATGGAATAAGCCTTGCACTACCTTAAGCATATTAACCATGAAGGTTTAGTTTCAGAATTCAAAGGTCACACACATGAGTGATGGGGGAAAAGATCCCTTCCCTCTACACCAAAACAGGATGAAATCAGGCCAGAAATAGGATGAGAACTTTTCTACTCTTGTAATATATACTTCCTAATTAATAGTCATTCCATTGTTTTCTTGAGGACCTTTGACATTCTTTCCGGAGGTATCTTACCTCTATCATGTTTTAATTTCCTGCTCACTCTTCCTAAGAGCCTTCCCTAACTTACCTGTGTAGAATCATATATGGCAATACTGAGCAGGGAAACTGGGGTACATCTGATATTCATACCAAATAATACAGATATCTCCTGTCTTCTCCACTATAATGGTTTTAAGTTTGTGACAGGTCATTTGAAAGCCTAGTAAGACTTTTTTTCCTTTCCGTAAAAGTAAATGTAGCAATCTTGAGTCCAGTCCTCCTCAGCCAAAGTCAGTCTGAATTTTACCACTTGTCTCATAGGGAAATGGCTGGACTTACTGAAAGGTACTGTATAGATGAGACTAGGGACCCATGAGACCAGGGACCCAGGACCCAAATGTTGCTCTGCTACAGCTCATTTATGCTGCTCTACCAGCTCAAAGGGGCCAGGAACCCAGCAGATCAGGGCAAACTAGAATACCATATTACTGATATATCTTCAGGTACTATGCATGCTAGAATATGAGTCACATACTTAAAACATATAGAGGATAAGCATGCCTGAGATACAAACTTTGCTTGAACATCTGACAGCTCCAGTTCTTTTTAGCTGAGGGTACAACCCAACCAGCTCAGGTGTCTAGAAAAAGGGAGTTGCATAATAAATCTTGTTGTTTTTCATTGAGTCTGTCAAAATGCACCAGACCAGACCCAAGAATGAGGCCCTGATTTTGTATTTCTGTGTTTTAGTCTCAGCCTTCTACTTCGCCCCTTCAGTTTTTGCCTCATGTTTTTCTTGTGCAAAAAGAACTAGAAGATATATTACAGGGTTACTGGAATACAAAAATGTGCATGTCATGCATTAGTAAAACATGGGTATTTGATTCCACATTGTAAAGGTTTTGGATAAGTAAGTAATAACAATGTGACCATTTCATGATAATTAATTTGGATCCTGATTTCAGTGGAGTGTGTACCTGTTTCCCAAGGGAACAGGATCAATACCTCTAACTTTACCTATGTCAATAAAAAAATCATATTAACTTATGGCCCAAAATTTCCCCCAAAACTTATTTCATTTGCCCTTATGGTGCTATGACAATAAGCAAAATAGAAACACTTATAAATAAAAATAATTTAAATGATATTCAATGACTTGAAAATGAAATCATATTCAACCATTTGAACACATTTGGTCATTGTTAGTTTTGCCCTCTCAGGTAGAATATACCTTCTTTTGGGGGCTCTATTTTTCTAAATACAGAAAAAATGTGGTTCTTTCTAGTCTTTTTAGATGCTAATGTGTGGCAAGGGACTCTAAGCTTCATGTGAAGATCATGATGGGGCCAATATATGGATAAACAGAGCCAAGTTCTGCAGCATGAATCTGCCAAATAACACCCAACCTTTAACATTTACAGATTAAAATACAGGTTTCAGACCAATAAGTCACCTACCCTGAGCTTCATTTAATAGGTTTATAAGTTCCATCTGTGTTCTTGACTTTTGGGCATAGCATACTATCATCTGGATGTAATGAAAGGCTTATGCTCCAGTTACTAGAAAGGGCCAACTAATGAATAGTGTTATACCAATTAAACTCCCTTGAGCAGCTCCAGAAAATTTGGTTGAAGTGTTCAAAATTATAGAAGGTACAGGGAGAAAAAATAAATAAATCTTCAGTTCATAATCATCCAGACATGTAATTTGAGTATGAGAGATGTATGAGATATACATGTGATACAACTAAAGAACATTCTATTTTGGACCAATAAAAAGGAAAATATTTTTGCATACAGTTAAACTGACATAGAATATCATAGCTAAATACTACAAGTTATATTAAACTAAAATTTATTTTAAAGCATATTGAGTAATCTCATGGCCACTAAAAATACTTGTAGCTACTGAAGCTAAGTCAGTAATTCAGAAACAGATTTCATAGCTCAGAGTGTAAAATGCTGACCACAAGAAAAAGGAAGTTATTATCCCCTCTGTCTGTAACGCTGTAAGAGTTCACATTTTTTAAGGTACGAAAAAGTACGGTTGTCAGAGCATGCACAACTTCGACAATGCTTTGACAATAACTCACATTCCTAACCTTTTTTAAGAAATGTGGGTAACTAAGGAAATTCAGGCTTGGCCCCAATGATGTACAAAGGGAGGTAAGTTAGTCATGTTAGTCTGAATCAGGCAGAAGGCAGGGTAGATTTGCACCTTATAGCCTAGCTAAATTTGAGATATATAATAATAAGCTTCCATAAGCTCATGACAGCTTATGCTATACATCTCTAATTTAGTTAGTTTATGCATACTTCTACACATCGCCCTATGGCAACATAGTGACATGCTACATTGCCATACAGCGCACTACAGTGACGTAGCAATCGTGTGGGTCTATATGTGATCACCAGCTATGTCACCATAACAATGCATCCTCAGTTAAGCAGACCATTATGGCAACACAGCAGCAAAATCTACCCGTGTGCCACGCACATGGTGCAGTAACCACCCATATTGTGCCATAGCAACTTTGCCGTACAGTGAGCTCTGTATGGTACAAATCTACCTTGCCTTCTGCACATGGAGTTGACGTGATGGACGATGCCAGTCCCCACTGCCAGCTATTGGCTTCCATTACTCCCAGTAAAGGATTCCCAATAGAAAGGCACAAATATTTCCTGAGGAAACCTGGAACTAGAGTAAATTCACCTGAGAATTTAGCCCAGGGGAATTTAGCTCTGGGAAATTTCTGACGTTCATGAAAGTGAATTTTAATTAAGCTGGGCTGAGCTCAAGCAAATCTCATATTATTTAGACCAGCAGCTGGTGAATTGTGTTGGTTTATCTGAGCTTGAATTTTGAAGCCTAGGGTTCATCTGAACACAAATCACAGGCCTGCAAATTCACTGAAACTAAAAGAAAATTGAAATACTGCAGCTTCTGCACATAATACAACACTTAATTCACTCAACCTAATGTTCAGGTTAAGGTTTTTGAGGAGCCTTCCCTATTTGATTATACAGAATATCTGGGGGACTGCCACAATGCAATAACACACTGAGTCTCCTCTGCTTTCAGAATATCCTATTTCCCATTCACTTCCAGCTCCCCTTGCTTAAAGTCACTTTTTGCATGGAACCATTTTAGAGTACCTCATTTCCAATTCTGCCTCTATGCCTTCTATGTTCATTATATTTATCAGGGTTATACTAATCTTTCAAGAGACCTGGACTACTTTAAAATATTTAACTAAAAATAAGTAATACATTAAAATAAATGGAGGCACCGGGTTGCAGTGACATAAGATGTAATATCAGTTTCATAGCCATAAAATGTTACGAAGACAAAGAAAAACAGGGCCAGACTCTGAATACATATAAAATGCCATAGAGCTCCATGAAATGCAATGGAGCAAACCCAATTTATATCATCTAAGGATCTGACCTTTTATTTGGTGTTTTATCTGGAGAGTAAGTATTAGCATTTGACAGTGCCAACCAGAAAATTGGTTTCACAGCAGGAGAAAGCAGAAGTATGAGCAGGAAAAAGTATTGAGTAACAAAGCAGTAACATTTTTTACTAATGTACTGAGAAGCTGGAACTGACTGGGGAAATAAGACAGCTATATCATGCAGGATAACAGAACAGTTGATGCCTGGCAGAAAATCATGCTAAATGAAGAAATGCACATAGCCATACACAAGGCAGTTACATGTCCAAGGTTTATCATGAACACGTTCTTGTTTACTGGTTTGATCACTTCACTTTATAACTTAGCTGGAAATTTGGCTTGACAAGTAAGAAGTGTCTGACAACTATACTACATTAGGTCAGTTTTAGATTTTAAAAAAGGCTTAGCTCACTAATGCACCCAGTGAAGCTGTCACATATACAGGTCATCAGGAAACTGTTTTACATGTATCCCAAGGCACCCAATATCCTCTGGAAACATCTGGTTACATTTCCAATTTCTGTTGCAGCCAGGTGATTTGCAAAATGAGATTATCTTAATACAAATCTTTGATTCTGCTCAAAACTTAAACTACCTCAAAGCATTATAGTTTTAAAAGTGCAATAGTCCTGAATTAATGACTCCACAGTTCCTTGAGTATCATTGGCAAAATGTTGTCATCTTCTTCACTGAAATAATATAATGAAATAAGAATTCACATCATTCAGTGAACACCATCCCTTGACATGCAAACTGTCTCATAATTTTATCTCTGTGAACTGTCCACAGCATGTCAACAGCTGTGTGATAAAGAAGTGAGGTTAGTGAATTCTAAGCATTTGCATCCCTCCCCCAAAACTAGATTTCCTCCAGAATATATTTCAAGATTTGATAGTTGTACAGCAAGTCAGCATAAACTTTTTGTCAATATAACACTATTGACACTGAAATGCTAAATAAAAAAATACCCGGTCCGCAATAAGGAAAGTTTAAGGCACTGACTAGAACTGGTCAGGACTTTTCCAACTGCTTCAGTTTTGAACTATGAAGACAAGTGATGCAATTAAATCATATCATGCCATCTAGTCTAGTATTCAAAGAGGTATTATTGTTGAGGAATACATATTCTTCATAAAAGTCA
>NW_017728993.1:30308680-30312380 GCF_001723915.1 Gavialis gangeticus | reverse complement strand
CTTTTCCAACTGCTTCAGTTTTGAACTATGAAGACAAGTGATGCAATTAAATCATATCATGCCATCTAGTCTAGTATTCAAAGAGGTATTATTGTTGAGGAATACATATTCTTCATAAAAGTCGGCGATATATTATCCGTTTTCAAAGAATAAATACTTCTATAAAAGTCTATTAAATATAGATATACTAGGAAGCGAGAAGCTTTCTTAAAATGTTAATGTTGTATAAATGCTTATACAACATATGCTTTAGAGGCGAATAGCGATTTCCTGACCAAAAGAATGGCTAGGGTAAGAGGCAGAGAAATGTTCTTTGTGAGTATTCATGTGATTCAAAAAGAAAGCAAGGCCTGACCAAGTAAAATTGCCTGAGTCTGTTAAGCAGAAGGCAGGTCAGGGCGCAGAAGGCAGGTCAGGGTGGCATCTCAGTCCACTGACAGATGTTCAGTTACAGGTACAATGGGATCTGATCCTAAATCCCAACAATCACGCTTCCTGCTATGCCACATGTACGAGATAAGAGGCAAAACTGTGGGATCCCAATCACACCGGATTGATGGGTTGACTGCCCAGGATCAGGATCCCCAGCTCCCCCTGCACCAGCCAGTAGCAAGCCAAGTGCCTGGTGCTCCTGTGGCTCAGAGTGTTGAACGAAAGACCAACACATGGGTTCAGCAACCACAATCTTTATTGAGTGACACACATAGATCAAGTAGGTAAAAGCAATGCTTTATCTAAAACCATTCACAGTCGCACACATATACACACAGGCCAATCCACTGGTGCTCAGGTTCTATTAGTTTAGGCAGACTTTGCTGCAGTGCCTCGACAACCCGCTTAGCTAATCATATTGTTGCTGTTGAGCTGACTCTAGTCACATACCTCATGGCTTAAATATGCAGATGGATGGATGGTAAGGAGTTACTTTGATTTACAACATCCTGAGACAGGGGAGACAAGGTGTCTGCTAGTTCCTTGTCTTCTTGTAGATGGTTTGTTTGTTCTTCTCAAGGCTGCTTTCTCAGTAGACTGGGTATGCTTGATACCATATTCATTCACTCACTCATGCATTCATCTAAAATTCATTTTTGATAATATTCTCAACAAGAGCACCAGTCAGCTGACTGGCATTCTCAGCTGTGGGAGCACACCAGAGCCTGGAAGGATTAATCGCCTTTTAAGTGCAACATTTGCCAGGCACCTTAGAGATTAACTGACTCAGAAAGCCATAAGCTTTTGAGGAGGCAGACTGCTTGATTAAGTAGGGTGTTACCTATGAAAGTTTATGCTCCTCTGAACCAGTTAGTTTTTAAGGTGTCACCTCTCCCTGCCTTCTGCTGAACTTCAGATTACTGTGGCTAATTACCTCTCAGAGTCTAACTGAAAGTCATAACCCTCAGCTTTGGTTCAGGGAACATCCAGGGACCCTACAATTTCCCTGTGTATCAGAATAGGAAAAGTAATAACCACTGTGTGAAAATTGTCAACTAATGCTAACACTTCATGGCAGTCATTGTACTTGTAATGTCTTTTAGCAATTTCTAGACTAAGTAAAGTCTTCATATTTTAAAGGAAATATTACTGTGCAACAGGCTGGTTTCTCCTCACATGGCAGTGTAAAAATCAGTCTCTTCTACCAAACTGAATGGAGTTCCCTCTGATTTAAAACTGGTGCACACAAGAGGAGAAATGCACCATAAAAAAGGCAAAAGAATTGTAACCCAGGTGTACCGCCCTTTCCAATAGAATGTATAGTCAGCTGGAGATGGAAACTGCAGCTTGCTCACAGCTTCCCCTTCTCCAGTGCTCTACAGAGGAAGACCAAGACACAACATCTGAACTATATACATGGTTTATTCAGATGCAGATAAAAAGGGAGGTGATAGAATAAACTGGATGGGTGATAAAGATGAATATTTACATCTAATACATTCAAGTCAACAAATAACAGAACAGGTAAGTATAGCAGTCCCCAAGACCCACAAGAGAAACCTTGCCCATGAATCCTCAGAGGGTAAGTATGTCACAGCAATTGATGAGTAACCACCCCCAAAATGTAAGGCACAATAAACAGTTAATAAACTCTCCAGAATAGAAAACACAACAAGCAATTAATAAACACTCCAAAATATAAAGTGAGGTAATCCCAAATACTCCCCTCCTCTAAAGGAGTCTTTCTCTCTCGCCTAAACCCCCTCTGATGGGGCTATCCACTGTGGCCCTCTGCAGTGGAAACCCCCTTCCCCAAGAACTCATGCTTCCTGGTGAGTTGGGGTCCAGCAAGGGTTCCCAGTGCTTCGTCCCCAGCTAGGCAAGTGGTTCCTGCAGTGCTCAGTCTCAGTCCCGGTGTGGGGTACATGGCTCGTTCACACACCCAGAGGGCTTGGCCTTCTCAGCACGTTGTGGAACTGGGCTGCCTTGTGCATGCCCTGGGCCAGGGCTTCAGTACAGGCCCTTTGCGCTACTGAGCCTGTGCTGCCCTCAGGCCCCCGCACCTGACAGTGGGGAATGGGGCCCAAGCCCCCTCCAAAGGCCCCCAGCCTGACAATGACTCACTGTGCAGTGGCGTCTGCACCAGTCCCAGCCTCATGCCGAGGTTGGAGACCTGAGCCGCCTTAAACAGCTCCCAGGGTCCCGGTCCCTCTTGGACCCTCCGTGTAGTAACGCCTGCACTGTCCAGCCTCACGCCAGGGTTGGATACCTGAGCTGCCTTGAGTGGCTCCCAAGGTCCCAGTCCCTCATGGACCCTCCATGCAGCGACGTCTGCACCAGCTCACCATGCTCTCTCACAATGAGGGGTTGGGGACACGGCTGCCTGCTGCTCCCATCTGACAGCAGAGTCTTCATGTTCTTCGGGGCAACTGGAAACGCCCCTGGGTAGCTCTACTCCAGCTCTTCCTCAGCCCCAGCTTCTTCTTTCTTCTCTGTCTGCCCTCATCTCTCTTGCATGATGTGCATGCAGCTTCTTATAAACCCTTTTGGGCTCTGCCCCAAGACTGAAGACTGGCTAGTCAGGGGGAGGTGGAGCATAGTCTTTAATTAGGTCTGCTCCTCACCTCACCCTAATTTAGGGGCAGGGTGGACTCCTCCCAAGGCTCCTCCCCTGCTGGTCTCTGGTGGGTTTGCCCCACCGATTGCTTTGGCAATTCTCTAAGCCCAACGAATCGGGCAAAGATAGGCAAGCCCACTACAGAATGAAGAATATTCCATATGGAAACCCTACAGTTATGCTGAGAGAGAGAGTAGGACAACAACTTTAGTCATAATACTACTGTCCTAATTCATTGCCTGGTTCAACTCAAAAGAAAATGATTATTTCTCTGATTCCTTATCATTATCAAATGATAATTCTCCTTTCCCTGATGATGTAAGTCAGGACTAAGTCCACTAAAGTCAAGATATATCTCTGCAACAGAATACATATGTAGAGCAGTAGCAACTGCGAGTAGATACATATGTAGAAACTACAACCAACAGTTTCTGTTTAGTTGAACCAGCAATGAAAATGCTCCAGAAGAAAGAAGAAATATTCCTGTTTGTTTCTTCTGCTGTAGTTCTTGAGCCTTCTCAGTAGAGATGGTAGTCTTACTACAGGAAACAATTTTGCAGTTACAAACACACTTGTCTATATGTGTGTGTGGGGGCAGTTAAATTATCTATTTTACTAGCAAAATGCCGGTCATGAATGATGGGGGGGGGG
>NW_017728993.1:30303654-30308366 GCF_001723915.1 Gavialis gangeticus | reverse complement strand
TATCTATTTTACTAGCAAAATGCCGGTCATGAATGATGGGGGGGGGGGTGCAGGGATGGAAAACCATGTCCAGCCCTGTACTCTTCCCCCGCCAATCTGGGTCCAGCCCCACTCCCCCCTTCCCACCGCCATTTCGGGTCCTGCCCCGCTCCCCCCACCACTGCCATTCCAGGTCCTGCCCTGTTCCACCCCCCTCCTGCCACTGCTCTAGGTTGTGCAGCGCTCCCTCTGCCTCTCTAGGTCCAGCCCCACACAACCCCTGCTCCCCGCCACTCCCTGCAAGGGACATGCCACACAGCTGAGTGGTGGAGTGGCACAGGGAGCGGCCATGGTATGGGAAGCACTCACCAGCTGCGTGGCATGGGAAGCAGCCCTGGGGTGTGGTGCAGGGTGCACAGAGGGACATGGTGCACAGCTGTGCTGGGGAAAGTGCTGGGGCGTGGCATGGGCAGCAGCCACGGTGATGTGGCTGTGGCCACTTGGCATGTGGAGTGGCCCTGGGATGTGGCACAGGGTTTGTGGGGGGTATGGTATGTGACTGTGGGGCATGGCACAGGGACCAGCCACAGCACAGGGGGTGCCCGCTGGCTGCACCCATGAGGCATGGGGAGTGGCCCCAAGGTGTGCTGCGGGGCATGTGGCAGGGCATCGCATGGCTGCATGGTGGGGTGGCGCATGGCCACAGGGCATGGCACAGGCAGCAGCCCCAGGATGTTGTTCTGGGTCCATAGGGGGGCTTGATGTAAAGGTACATGTGGGGGGGGTGACATGTGGCTGTGAGGCATGGCACAGGAAGCAGCCACGGCATGGGAAGTGTCCACTGGCTGTGGCTGCATGGCATGGGGAGTGGCCCTGGGGTGTGGCATGGGGCACACAGGGGGGCATGGTGCATGGCTGCATGGGTGGGGTGGTACACACCGGCAGGGTGCATGGCGGGGTTCACAGCTGTAGGGCGTGGCATGGGGAGCAACTATGGCATAGGGAGCACCTGTGGGTTGCACCCATGTGGCATGAGAAGCAGCCCTAGGGTGTAGTGTGGGGTGCACAGGGGGAGTGTGTTACACAGCTGCATAGGAGAGTGGTGTACAGCTGCATGGTGTGGCACAGGCAGCAGCCCCAGGGTGTGGCACTGGGTGTGCAGAGGGGCTTGGGGCAAAGGCGCACATGGACAGCATGGCATGGGGAGCACCAGCCAGCTGCTACTGCACGGTGTAAGGCACAATCCTGCCATGTGGCACAGGGCACACTGGGGGTGTAGCACCTGGGTGAGGGGAGACATGGCGTGAGCCCACAGGGTGCCTCATGGGTAGCAAGCATGGAGGGTGCACCCTGTCCCACATGCTACAGCTGGTGGGCACTGCTCATGCCTGCTTCCCTTCCGGCACCCTGTGGTTGCATGCCCTGTGGCTGCAGCCAGCGGGCACTACCCGTGTGGGTGGGGGTGGCTTGCAACTACCCAGAGAGTGGGTGTGGGAAGGGGTGCACCCTGCCCCACCCTGTGGCCATGTACTTCAGCCAGCAGGCACTGCCTGCGCACCTCGGGGCTCCCTGCCACCGCATGGCACACACCCTTGCAGCTTGCAGCCGGCAGCACTCCCCATGTGTGGGGGCATGGCTTGCAGCCACAAGGTGCCACGCAGGGAGCACCCAGGAAGGCATGCCCCACCCTGCTGCCATGTGCTGCAACTGGCAGGCACTGCCCGCCCCACCGTGCCCTAGCCGCACCCTGTAGGCGCAGACTATGTCCCCCACAGCATGCCACATGCCATGGTCCCCACAGAGCCACGCACACCACACCACAGCCCAGGGCCACTTCCCCTGCTCCACCACACAGCAAGGTGTGCACTCTGGCCCCAACTGCCCCCACCTCCACCTCTCTGTCTGTCTCTCCATCAGTAAGGCTCTGGGCTGCACATGCTCAGCTGGCCCAAAGAATTACAGACAGACAGACACACAGCCAGAACTGGTAAGGCTTTTATTATATTAGAATTCCCAAAACTATAGGCCAATTCAAGTAACTCTTCTACAACTATGTAACTTTTCTCATAAAATTAGTTCTTTGGCACTCCTCAAAACTGTAAGGTTTGTAGGGTCAGATTCTGCAAAACGTTCTATGGGAGTGCCCATTAGAAACGATTTATGCTGTTATTCCCACACCCCTTTACTGGAAATAAAAATCAGCAGGAAAAACTGTCCATAGCATTCTGTTCTTAAAATATGATGGTGCCATGGTTCGGTCAGTGACAAACAAGAGCAAATTGTACTCACATGTCACCATTCACAACAGTCCCACATGCACTGTATATAAGGCCCCTGACAAATGTTAAAAAGAATGTGCAATGAACTCGCAGCTGTCTCTCCAGATTTTCTCCCACTGGCTTGTATGGGCTCTGGCCCTCTTGGCTTGGCCTACTGGTTTCTCTAGCTGTGGACTCCTAAGCCGGGGCCCACTTGCACTGGCCTGGCTCCTCAGTCCCAACATTGTCCTGCACTTGTGTGCTCTGGACCCCAGGCCAAGCTACTCGCTGCTTCAGCCCTCTGGTTTCTCACCAGTGGCCTGACTGCCTGATGCTGAGGGCTGTACCAGGCACCCCCAGTAGCTGTCACACCTCCCCCATAGCCACAATCTGGTCCTTAGGTCTCAAGCTGAAAAAGTAACATAAACACAAGCAAGCTGCTTCAGAATAAAAGGTCCCTCACTCAGGCCATACCTCCTTTGGGGCTCTCTCAACCCAGTTCCCCTGGGTGGCTTGGGTGCCTGCCTGGCTTGTCTCCAGCAGCTCTTCTCTCCTACGAGCAAGCAGACTACCTGCCTGGGCCTCAGGCACTAGGCTAATGTGCCCCCAAAGCCCTACCCCTTCCTGCCACATGGCTCCCTAGTCCCCAGCCACACAACGGGGTTTCTATTTGGGCTTGATGATTGCCAGCTTCCTCTCTTCTGCTTCAGCAACTAGCTGTTTGCTGCAGCAGCCACCTGCTCTCCCCTCTCAAAGTGGCAGGGGCCTCGGCCCCCGTTACAGAGTCCCATCATGTGACTGGAGCTCCTAACCTGGGGGGTGCAGCACGCCCTCCTGAAGCTGAAAGCTCCAATCAGCCGATGGGGCTCCCAACCATGGGACAGCACAGTGTCGTCCCCTGGCTGGGATCTCTGACCAGCTGATGGGGCTCCCAGCCACAGGCGAGCATGGTGACAAGGCTCCCAGTCACAGGGATGCACCATGGGGTGTGATCCAGGCTGGGAGTGCTAGCCTCAAATTCAGTTAAAGGCATGATAGGAAGGTATTAGATGTGATCAGAATGCATGGTATGCCAGCTAAACCTAGGCTGGCAGTGATGTGCTTTGGAAACTGTGGCACCTTAGGGTAGCCTCTCAGTAGCCATTTAACTACCCAACAACCCTAGGAAACACAAAGCAAAAAAAGCTAACCTTTCTGTCCTTCTACTCTGCTCCATCAAGTGTAAGCTCAGTGCAACTGAGGATTCAAACCGAAATTTGAAGATAATTCAGTTCTGTCTCTTACAAGGACTCTCAAAACCACTAAATATTCTAAATCACTTCATTTGGACATTGAGATCATTATTTCCAAGCTAAAAACCTTGAAAATTCATACATTACAGCGAGAACAGCAGTGGGTATTACTGGCAGTACTGTGCCTAGTGACAACCCAACTTTGTCTGCATCTGTTTTGATGCCAGCAGGCTATAATAATGGGTCATGCACTTCCCAGAAAACATAATGTGACCTGAAGACTATTACTGGCAATAAAATTCAAGAAGGAAAGAACTCAGTATGGCTTTCAGAGTCCAAGATAAGTTGGCCAACCTAGCCATTATAAACAAACAAAAAATCTTTTCTCTTGAAACTGAACATGTCTTCTGCAATCCCTGACACCCCAAAGCACAGAAAAGTATCACAACTTTATGGTCACATTCCACAGAGTCTCCACTTTTGTATAAGTCAAAGATAGAAACAGAAAAAAACCTGCTTACAGTATTTCAGAGATACTCTCTAAATTGTGATAAGTGTCCCTGTCCTCTCTTTCCAGACTCTCCCTTGCAGGTTGAACACTAACCCAGTTAGCTCATCTCACCAGCAGACAATGATTAGATAAAAGGCATACAGTTTTAGCCAGTCTGTTGTACATTTTGAAAAGATACTTTGGCAATTCACTTTCCTGACCACTCTGCAGAAGCTGAGACTACAATATGAACTACAGTCTCATTTCCTGCGTTCCCACCCATCCAAACTGGCTTCAGTAAGATGTTTCAAATCTATTTCCTTTCCACTGGTTGACAGCAGGCCTGTGACAACCAAGTATCTCTTCAAGTTGCTGCTCAATTTAGATTACCAGAAGAGAAAGAATAGCACACCAAGCACAGATTAATTAATGGTGATCTGTGAAAAAGGCAAGACAACCATTTATGATCTGTGCACTCCACATTGTCTTGGCTTCCTTCTAGATGTTTCAGGATCAATTTTGCCATATCCTCTGTAGAAATTCTGTGCCTTTACTGCTAACTGATGTAAAGTGGTAAGAGTTTGAACTTTTAGAAATTGTAAACAACCATACTAATGCGTGTGAATGAACAAGCATTTTACAGAATTCACAGCTCTATCTATATTTGAGTGCAACAGCAAAACGTCTTCTCTGATCTCAGAATGATGTCTTTCTTCCTTCAAGTTCCCAGGATGCTAGATCTTCTCAAAAACA
>NW_017728993.1:30298090-30298654 GCF_001723915.1 Gavialis gangeticus | reverse complement strand
AATCTATTTCCTTTCCACTGGTTGACAGCAGGCCTGTGACAACCAAGTATCTCTTCAAGTTGCTGCTCAATTTAGATTACCAGAAGAGAAAGAATAGCACACCAAGCACAGATTAATTAATGGTGATCTGTGAAAAAGGCAAGACAACCATTTATGATCTGTGCACTCCACATTGTCTTGGCTTCCTTCTAGATGTTTCAGGATCAATTTTGCCATATCCTCTGTAGAAATTCTGTGCCTTTACTGCTAACTGATGTAAAGTGGTAAGAGTTTGAACTTTTAGAAATTGTAAACAACCATACTAATGCGTGTGAATGAACAAGCATTTTACAGAATTCACAGCTCTATCTATATTTGAGTGCAACAGCAAAACGTCTTCTCTGATCTCAGAATGATGTCTTTCTTCCTTCAAGTTCCCAGGATGCTAGAGCTTCTCAAAAACATTTTCCAACAATCTTTGAATATAGACAAGACAGCATTTATTCCTTCCAGTAACTTCATGTTCAACAAGGGCTGAAGAACATGCTCGGAAGTTTTCCAAAGCTTTCAACCTGACCCAGATGT
>NW_017728993.1:30285453-30293090 GCF_001723915.1 Gavialis gangeticus | reverse complement strand
ACAAGACAGCATTTATTCCTTCCAGTAACTTCATGTTCAACAAGGGCTGAAGAACATGCTCGGAAGTTTTCCAAAGCTTTCAACCTGACCCAGATGTAATGGAATCACAGATCATTAGTCATAAGCAAGCGAAAAGTAGGATTGTAAAGGAAAGTTTTAGTACATTTTAATAGAACTGTAATTATGGCCCTTCCTAGAATTTTTCCTGCTGTCTTTGCTAGACTCCAGTTTTCACAGTAAAGTGTACGAAGACACATTAAGTTAGGTGTGATGCAAGCTACTTTTTAATCTTCCTTGCCATAGGGAGATCTAGGATCCCCTTCCCCTTCCTGCTCTGTGACCCCCTCCCATTCCCATTCCCCCATTTGTCTTCTCAACTTATGCCGCTTGGTACTGGGATTAAAGACGCACCCATCACTGCCATTGCCCCCAACTAACACAGGCACAGGGGAGTCACGGAGCTGTTGCTGCCCTGCTCCAGTTGGGCCTACAGACAGCAGCTGTGCAGGGAACAGGGCTCGGCTGGAAATGGCAGCAACAATTGACAGTTTTGCCCTCCTTGCACGTGTGTCTGGAGCTGGTGCAAAATGCTTGAGGAGACAAGGCAGGAAAGCCACAGCCACTACCACTGTCCCCAGCTGATCCTGGCTTCCCGTACAGCCACCCCCCATGGTCTTGGTTGAAATAGGGCAGGGGCAACTCTGGGGCAACCCTGCACCTGGGTCAGGTAGGGACAGTAGCAGCATCAGGTGGGTCTCCCCTTCCTGTGCCAAGAGCCATAAATGGAGAAGGAAGGAGTGTTAGGGATGGGAGAGGAGAGGAGGGGATATGCTGAGATGAAGCCAGGATGCTTACTTGCTAGATGACATTTAATAAGTGCCTGGCTGCTGCTCCTGTAGTTTGATCCAGGCTCTGCAGGGGACCCAGATGTCCAGAACTGGAGCTATGAAAAGCAGGGTACAGCCACTGATCTGCTCTTGTTACTTGCCATTCTCTCATTGAGATATATTATTTCCTGTGCTGAGAAACAAAACACACTTTGAATATCTAATGACCTAACATATGCCACTGCTTTTTCACTTTCAAACCTGTTTATTGAGTGATTTAGCAACATCTTTTAAAAAGAAGAGGCTAGCAAGCAAAAGTTTGTATGTCACCATTTGGATAAATCTAAGTGCAGTATTATGTAGGAGTCTACCCTGGCTCATTCCTTGTACTTTTAAATGGCATATTACACCTTCTTTTCATCTGAACAGATGCCCAGGACCTAGCAAATATTCTAGCTTGACTGAAATTGCAAATTTCAACCCAACCACATGATTGAAGCAGGTGTCTTCTCTTTCTGTTTCTCCTGACTGTTTCTGGACTGATGGCTTACAAACCATGATGCTTATGGGACCCCTATTTAATTACTGTCTCAGATAAACCATCTACTATAAATGTGTTATTGCAGTTGCTAAATCTTTCAGACCTATGTAATGCTTTCAATGCTTCTATCATTGCTTTTATTTATCATACTTCTTAATTTCAAAGGACATCCTTACCAAAGGCAAAATATATTAAAAGATTCAATGTAATTTCCTTAATGAATTCATCTGTATTTTAGTACAGACAAATTAAGGACCTATCATTTCATTCTGTAATAGCACAGCTCAGTTCTAGACCTCATAATCTTAATACTTCTGTTCTTGTTTTCCACCAGAATCTAAATCAGCAAAGTTTGTGTGTTTGGGGGAGAGTATAGTTTCTGTGGCCATGTGTGTTTGTGTACACAGCCATGTAGGAATATGCATGTGTGCATGGACTGTTATGTATTTGCCAAAAACAGGTGCTAAAGAGATGATTTTTGGATAGTATTAGATATGTAGCTTTATTAAATGCTAGGCCTTATTTTCTTGTATAGTGTCAGATTTTATAATCATTTATATATCAGCCCTATGAAACAGAGTACATAAGAGGCACACGAGGTGGAAATGTTGCCAGATTTGCCTGTCACTTTGAGGTGCACTCATTTATTAGGTGTACCTCTCTAGGGTCTCTGTAATTCTATCAATGAGCTGCTTGTGTTACTTGTGATTCTTTATGGAGCTGTATCTCTCCCTTCTGCAAGTCCTCACCCCAATGGAGCTATCTTGCAGGACTCAGGTTCAATGGGGCTGGGTTCCTCCAACTACCGAATCAGTCAAACACATGTATGCACATACACACACTGATTATCAGGACAAGCCTGAGCCAGGCCAGGTTATTTAGTATTGACAGGCTAACACCCTCTTATGCCTTGAAGTCAGTTCATCAGGGCAATAATAAAATGCAGTCAGACACAAGCACATAGGTTAACAGAGCGCATCTGAGTCAGGCTGGACTATTCAGTGCTGACAGGCTGACACCCTCATGTACCTTGAACTCAGTTCATCCCTTATTTCAGCAGGACAATAAATGCAATTAGACACACATACACACACAGTAACAGAGTGTGTCTGAGCAGGCTGGGTCCAATCAGCACTTTCACCTGATACCCTCATGTGCCTCAAAACTCAGCATGTCCCAGTCTCTTGTCACAATGCTCCTACTAGTAACTCCCTTGATGAGCAGACCCCACCGTAGTTTGGGGCATTACAAGGATCTTTGGCTTAGGTAAAAGAAGTGTTGCTGCAGAGCAAATGGGGAGGTCAAGAGGAAGGAAGAGTAAGTGAGGTTCAGAGAGAGAGTATAGCAACCAGCTTGACCATAAAAGTTATTTATTGACATGAACTTATGATGATACCAGTAGTAACAGACATACAAGAGAAATAAATACAAGTTACAATATTACACAATTTCAGTTACATATTTGGGGAAGCCTAGCTTAAATTTGATTAGCAAACGTCAGGTTTAGAAAGCTGTGCCTGGAGTAAGAAAGCAAAAGTCAGGTTTAGAAAGCTGTGCCCGGAGTAAGAGAATAAAAGTCAGATTCCTGGAGTCAAAGAGAGAGAGACAGTTGGGATCTCACCACTCAGCAAAGCTTGAACCAGGCAAGGCTCCAGGTGCTTGTTGGAGCTTGCAGACAGGCGGAGTCTTCAGCATGATTGACAAAGGGATTCCAGGCAGAAAAAGGAGTGAAACTGGTGCAGGTTTTGGATCCAAGCACCAGGACAGAAACTTGAGCTTGGGTAGGGGTTTTGTAGAGAACTAACAATAGCTCAAGGGAAAACACCAGGTTTGTTTATGGTTAAACGGTGGCTCATCTGCTGAATAATAGGAACTGATCACTCCTGGCTATGGGTGGCATTACTCTGAGGGAGTTCACAATACAGACACACAGATTCAGTGTTTTGGGTACCAAGAAAGGAGTCATTACTAGAATCGATCTGATAAATGCTGAGCTGCGTGTGTGCAGACCTGGGTTGATTAGCATTTGGAGCAGAGGTCCCCCATCATGCTGTGCTCCCCTGCTTCTCTGGTCCCAGAATTCAGTGTGGTCCTTGCCTTGGAATCTCTGTTCTCCATCCCGAATGCTAATGAAGATGCATCTCCCATATAAATGAATTGTCATCTGGTTTCTGTCTCCAATGTCAAGGGAGTTGCTTCACTCCTACCAACCTTGTCTGGGGTGATTTAGATGCATCTCCCACTGCATCTTCATTGTCTCTTGTAAGTCCTTTCTCTAATCAGTTCTTGTTTGGGGAGGGAGGGGGGAGTGAGGCCTTTGTGAGTCAGACAGATTGCATCCTGTGCCAGGGTTCCCCAAGAACACAGAGCTGACAGGTAACAGACAACTAAAAGGATTTAAATACTTCCCCCCACCACCACCACTGGAAGGGAAGACAGCTCATCCCATGTTGGAAGACTCCTAATAGACATGAAACTAAAACTGATTAAAGCCTCCTAAAAGAAAATCAATCTGACAGGAGAAGACAGGGGATGTAATTGATGGTTATTTGGGACAAGGCTTTGGTTTCTGTGAGAACCAGGTAAATCTTCAGCCAAAGACAGTGTTCTTTTGTGTTTTGAAGGTGAAGTGTAGACAAAACAAGGGGCGTGTGTGCACGACACTGTAAAGCAGGCTAAATGTGCTCTGCTTTTGCCCCACTTTATTGGTGTTGGTGTTTGCATGCCTCAGTGGTATATTGCGCATTAATTCCAGCTGCTGTAGGAAACTCTGCGGCTTAATGCACCCTAAAAGACCTGGGGCACAGCAAACTAAAACTCCTGCAAGGAGTTTTAGTTTGCTACACCTACAACTCCTCCAAGGAGTTTTAGTTTGCTACACCTACAACCGCGGAGCGAAGCACCGGGCTCTGTGCAGCTCCGCAGCTCTGCAGGAAGCCCAGCAGCAGCCCAGGAAAGCAGTCTCCACCCAAGAAAACCGGCGAGCCTGATGGGTTCCCCCCCCCCTCCTGGAGCCTGCCTACCTGAGCCTTGCAGGGGGCTGGTGCTTCCCTCCATGGCTGTGGGGCCCCCTGGGACCACCTGACCTGGGTGCCTGCAGGCGGGTGCTACCTGGGGGGCCCACTGCTGCTGTAAAGGGAAGCACCAGCCACCTCCCCACCTCGGGCTAGGGACTGCTCCACCTGCCGACAGCTCACCCTCCCCTCCCCACCACTGGAGAGGCAGGTAATTCAGCAGAGCGTGTGCATGACATGGGGGTTTAATCAGCCCTAAATTGAAGCGGTGTTTTTAAAAACCCATCACTTCAATTTAGGGCACCTGTTTTTTCTACATACACCCAATGTGTCTTAAAAGAGTCAGCTGAGGTTCACAATAATACATAAGTAGAAACATAAAATAACAACAAATTTATAAATACTTGGTAAGTGCTAGAGTACCAAAATCAGAAAAAAGAATATATTCTGTTTAAACCAATGCTCTTGGAAAAGTGAAATTAAGTCCATATATGCCATTTTTTCAACAGCCAGCAAGATCATTTAAACCATTAGCTTTCCTAATCAGTCGAGTAGCAAGCCATTCTCTATGGATTTACTGCTGCTTGGCACTCTTCAGCCCCAGTCCCTCTTGCCTCTACTCTCCAAGAATTCTGAGTCTATTCAGATAGCCTGACAGCAATAACAAGCAGGTAAATAAGTGTTTTTCCTATTCAAAATTTTCATAAACTCTCTTTTTTGCCAGACTAAAACTTATATTAAAATAAAAGCAAAACACCTTCATATGACCTTGATATTTATGTCTACAAAACAGATTTATGTCCTCAAGACAGAGTCTCAACCTCTTCTGTCCAAGGCAGTAGCTATCATCATGTTAGCCCATGTCTTCAAGAGCTATCTACTGCTTTGCATTAGTCATTGCTGAAATAACACAACCATGTAGATCTTCTGTCTCACTTGGAGCTCTGTGAAACTCAATGGTTTTCAGTTCTTGAATGCCTATGCAACCTTTTAACTTTTCAAAGAGTTTTGGTCAGCCTGGATTTATATTCCCTGAGATTTAAAGTGAAACTAGCTAAATTAAGTTTTTTTCTGGTTTGGAGCAGCCTGGTTTTACTAGATTTTACAAGCTTTTGGATGGTTTTCACATAAACCAGTAAGTCAAGATAGGCATGCAAAGCTTTTTGTAAAGTTTTCCAGTGACTAGCTACCTGAACATGTTCCACAGCACCCTACTGTGGAGTTTTCAGGATGAGGCTGAGTCCCTTTTCTGGGTAAAAATTTTCATGCAGATGCCCCTCTGCCAACAAGTGTAACATTGGTCAGTCTGTGCTACATGGCTGTTTACACACAAAACCTTAAAGGATGCAAATCTATTACATGCATTTAACTCTGAATATCAAGCCTATTTCCTCAATGTACACCATGATCATGACCTGGGAGCATGTGGGCTATTCAATTCACTTTCCATGTAATTTAAATTTGATTACAATGGATTATTGGATGTGTACAGGTAACTCTCCATGGGATTCTGCTTATGCTAATCCTTATTTGGCAATGAGCCAATAAAAAAGGAAATCAGAAAAGAGTTGTACTTACTCACTGCAAAATAGGTCAGCAAAATGGTACAATGCAAATATTTCCTGGTGGTAGGTTTTCTACATTTCCCCATTCTTTTAAAAAATTACTGGAAAAAAAAAAGAGAGAAGCTTAGTTCTAATAAAAAATAAGAAATCCTAATTTGTTGGAAAAAAGACCAAGAGCAAATTTTAGCAACAATAGAAGAGATGTAGTAAAATAAAGTAAGTGTTGTTGATTTTTTAAGTGCATACCCACCCTTTGGCTAAGTAATGTCACAGTGATTCTGAAATAGTTTAGATTCATCAATGGAGTACAGTTTATTAATGTTATGCTATAAAATGAAGTTATATAAAAGGCTGAGTTCCTATTGTCATATTTTCCTCTAATGTAAATGTATTATACCAATATATCCAGGGAATTCTTTGTAAAAAATTGTCTTAGCTGTTAATTATAAAGAGTATATTATCTTAATGCCATACCTCCTGCTCCTCTTATTTTCTGGAGTTAACTTTGAGAAAAGTGAATGCACTGATGTAAATGAAGAGCAAATCTAATGGAAAAGATAAGTTAAATTTAAAAATTCAGATAACTGATGTAATTTAGAGCAGAGTTTCAGCTTGTGACTTCCAATGTTGCTATATACAAACTATATCTCTATCACTATTTAGGCAGCTAAATTATGTTGTGCATTAAAATTATTTAAAATATGCATGAGTTTAAAATATTTAAAATCGATTTTTGACAGTTGCAAAAGAAATAGCTTCATTTAAACCATCGCAATGCATCATATAACACCGGTATGAAAGACAGGACAGCATGCTGATAGTTTTTACTTTAGGCTAGGTACAGACATTCAGGGATGTTAGGGGGAGGTTAGATTACATTAAAATTGTCCACCCGATCTAACTTAGTTCATCCAGGTGCAGATCTTACACTTAGACTGACCCAACTAGGAATCTAAATACAAACTGTACAGAAGTTCAGGAAATTTAAATTGGTCTAAAATGGCTGACTTGATATAAATTAACTGTATGTCTGAGATAGCCTGAGTTACATAGGGTCTGGCAGGATCGAGTTAACAGAACTTCTGTACAATTCTCAGTGCAGCTGCAGGGCTGGAAAAATCCAACCACTGGCCCCAGTCCTGGGGCTGCACTTTTCCTACCTGCCCCTGTAGCACCAAGCTATTTTTAGCCCTCTGGCCACCCGCCCTTCCCCCAGATGGACATCAACCCACCCACAGGCCAGCCAGTCCCTCACCCCCAAGCCTACCAAACCCCCCACCCTGTAAGCCACTCCCACTGCCAAGAACTGATCAAAGTAAGCCAGGGTGGGAGGAGAAGAGGGTGGGTTCAGGAGGGAGGGGTTGTTCATCTGAGGGTAGGGGAGTTGGGGGACTAAAAATAGCCCTATTCCCCATCAGGAGAGAAAAAGCACCCCCCTCCCCATGGACCTCAACTGCCCCCTTGATCCTGCCAAGCCCTCCTGGACCCCACCAATGCCTCTTTCATGAACCCTGCTAGCCTCACCCAATTCCTCCAAGCCCCTTGCAGTCCCTGATTGCCACTCGGATCCCACCAAACCCAGTCCCCACCAACCCCCCCACACGCCCACTTCCCCTCATGATCCTCTTTATCCCACCTCCACAGACTCTGCTTGCCACCCTGATCCTCCAACCTCCCCCCATAGCCCCTC
>NW_017728993.1:30277801-30285379 GCF_001723915.1 Gavialis gangeticus | reverse complement strand
GTATAATGCAGGTGCTTTTATTCAGCTCTTTTCTCTTCTATTATTTACAGGAACCCCCTTTGGAGGAGGAAGCAGTCCGACAGACCTATCTTGGCCCCCCCCCAAAACCCCTAAGCCCCCCTGCTAGCTCTCCCCATCCTGACCTACCTTAGTCAGGGTGGCCATTTTTAACTTAATCTAATCTCCCCCTAACCTCTCCAAGTGTCTTTATGTACCCTTAGGGCATATGTGCACCCTATGTGTCTACATGTGTGCGCCCTAAAAATGGTGAATTTAGGCTACTTGCATCTAAATCTGATACCTGCAAATGCAAGTATCAAATTTAGGCATGGACAGTTAAAGCATATTAATGAATGTGTAGACACATTCAAGTGCATTAACGCTGTGTGTATTTAACTTTAGCCCCAAATCAGTCTACACAGTGTTAATGTGTTTTAACGCCTGCACCCGTAGATGCCTGATTAAACCTGCTTAATGCACATTAAGCTAATGTGCTCTAAATTTGGGTGTACGTAAAAGCACATGTAGGCCTAAGGGCATGTCTATACGTGCATTTAAGCATGCCTAAACTTAATGAGCATTTGCCTAATATGCATTAAGGCAATTTAGGTGAGCTTTTGCTGGTATCAAATTTAAGTGCAAATAACTTAAAATTGCCATTTTTAAGACACATTAAAGGCATGCACATGTAGACCTATGCCCTTAATGGACCTTAAAAATGGCTAATGCACCTTAAATCAGATGTGTAGACATGTCCTTAGTATGTTATTTGCCCGAGCATCACAGTGGTTGAAAGGTTACCAATGGTTAGACTCCATTTTAGTTCATTGAAGGGAAGGTTAATAGGCAATTTGATTACTTACAAATAGAGAAGATATCTGTTACTAAAAACCTCTTTTATCTAGCAGGAAAAGACATAACAAAAACCAATGACTGGAAGCTGGAGCCATTAAAGTTCAAACTTAAAATTAAGAAGTAAATTTTTAACAGTAAGAGTAATTAATGACTGAAACAAATTACCAAGGGATATGGTAAATGCTCCATTACATGGAGGCTTTAAATCAAGAGCTGATGCCTCTCTCAAAGCTATGCCAGATTTCAGCAAAAAGCATAGGGCAAAGTTAAAGAATTGCTGAATAAACCCTATAGGCACAATTATGTAGTTAGTCTAACAAGGTTAATTGCAATTATCCTTTTGGCCTGAAAAGTTAGGAATGTAAGAAAAGCCTCCTCTCTCAAGTAACTAGGGACAGCTCATTAATGGCCCACTTTTTTCAAAAAAAGAGAGCTGTTTTCTCATTTATTTCTTGGAATTTATTAATTTATGGACCACTGAGACCACTGGGAATGAATGTACCTGAAAATTACCCAGGTTTCATTGACAGAATCATCCTCCATGGATTCAAGAACAGAACATATTTCTTCCCCCAGGTATATTTAGGCAGAAAAACCAGGGCTGTTTCTATTTTCCAATGTGACATCAATGTTTTACAGTGACTTGTGTTTTATTACTGGGATATTATTCAGTTATTGCAGATGCAGTCCCAAACACAGTTAATATATGTACTGTATATGTAACCTGAAAATAACTTGAGTTCATGTTGGCTCTTAAAATATGTTACAGGAGCTTTCTAAAATATTCTGACATGTAGGTAAGTCACTTATTCTATATGTTACGGTGGAAAACAAGAGATTTATTATGAAAGTCAAGTATATAACAAGTTATGGAAAAAGGACCTGGAGAGTAAAGAACTTTTTCTTGAGAAGCAGATCTGTTAGGATTTTTGAAGGCTGTAGAAGGTCTTGAAGGCAGAGCTGACAGCCTAACTGTGGAAAGGCCACACAAGAGGACTCTACTGATCTGCACAGTTTGGGCACTTGACTGAGCAACCCCCACAGAAGGAGGGGAAGTCAGGAGGAAAACTAACAATTTGAAGTCTAAAAGTATTCAAATTGTATGCAAAAAAAAAGAAAGAAAGAAAAGGAAAAAAAGAAACAAACATATGTATTGCAGTCCTGAGCCACTCTGACAGGCTGTAGTCTAGGCAGGAAGGGTCTACATAATGCTGATCTGATCAAGTACTCCACATCAGTAGGGGCCAGTCACCGTCATGGGCATGTCATAAATTAGCCCCGCACTCTCCCCAAGTGCCACTCCAATACTGCCCCTTTCCCGACCTGATCTGCTGTTCTGCTTTCTGTTTCCAGTCTTATTGTTGCTTTGCTTTCTGCTTCCTGCCCTGTCTGTTCCTGTGATGACTATCCTCTCCCTGATCTGCCACATGCCACTCACACAGGCTATCCATGCTACTTGTGGCACCTATACCCATTATGTTCCCAGTTTTAATGACTTCTTCCCTCTCCCATACTCCTTTGTAGTTCCTATCTACAAATAAATTTGGTCCTAAAGGTAGTATGGAATGTATGTAACAACTGTGTTGCCATGACAATTCATAAAATATTTCTGTGCCAAGGCAATATATATAAAGCAGAGCTGTTGAATTTCTAAGTAACCAAGCAGCTGTGCCCTATGGGCTGCACTAGGGAGGACCACATGGCCACAGGTCACACCAGGGTAAGCTACAGGGACCCTGGCCAGATGTCACCCAAACTGCCCCCCACCCCCAGTGTACCTTGCACCAGTACAACAACCCCACTCCCCCCACCACTGCACTGTGCACCTGTGTGGGCCCTCTCCCCACCACTGCTGCAATGTGCCTCCCCAACACTTCACCATGCTGCTCCCCCATCATCTATTGCACTGCATGCCCAGGCTCACTCTCTGTTCTCTCAACTGCATTGCATTGCACTGTCCTACCCCTGGGGTGAGGGCAGACAGCAAAACCTAGAGGCGGGAGAGGGGATCCCAGAGACTCCATCTGCACCAATGGTGGGGAGTAACAGCTAGGCAGGAGCCCAGGGGCTGAAACCTAACCCTTGCAGCTGCATGCAACCTTCAGCCCACCAGTTGGGCAGCCCATATATAAAGCAAAATATATAGTATTTAGTACATAATGGTGGACAAGATTACTCTATCATCTAAGATGTTCTAAGTGTAGCCCAGGTGTACTCAGGTATATACTCCCCTTTTCCAATTGAAGGAAATTGTTAGCTGGCAGGTGTGCTGTTGTGGGTGTGGGGAGGAGGGAACTGCATACCGCTCAGTTTCCCTCCATCTGTATAGAACCAGGCCAGGACAGTCAGGGGACTTAACTGTATACAACTTTATTTACATTAACTTATCACAAAGAAAAGAAACATGGATATAAACATATGTACAATAGATATCACACACACACATATATAAACAAATAACATAAACAATACCCTCTAGGTAAATGCTATAAAACCTTATACCAGTGCCCCAGATACAGGTAAGTCACAGGTAAGTATCTGATCTGAAACAGAAAAACCCCAAAATAAACATAGATAGCCAACAGATAAACTATAGATAAGTATAGGTAAACAATAAATAAGCCACAAGTGAAATAAGAGCTAAAGGGGGTCCCAGCAGAGCCCTAGGACTCTACTCATCTATTAATTTCCAAACACGAGAGTTCACAAAACATAAGGCACTACAACACACCACTTATGGTGCAAGAACCTCAAAAGTAAACTTAATCCCAAGGGGAAACCCCAATGCCCTAGAGATTTTTCCCAAGCCCTTCAAGGAAGCTGGTAACTTCAGGGGGCCCTCCCAGTGGGATCTCCACTTTCAGGAGCCCTTACCTAACCAGGGGAGACTCCCCCTCCCCTGTGGGAACCCTTTCTCCCTGCAACTCACAGCTCCCAGGCCTGGACGGTGGCCCTCACCAAACTGCTTTTTCACCTGCGGTGGACTTTGTGGGGGTCACTGTCCCCTGGAACAGGACTCCTTTATGCAGGGCTTCAGGGGGCCTCTGGCTCAGCCCCATCTGCTGGCTCAGTAGCCTGAGCACTGTCTGGCTCCCTGGAAATGGGTTGGAAACCCGGGCTGCCTCATGCAGCACCAGGCTCAGTCCACTCCCGGACACTCCGTGCAGCGCCTCCTGATCCTGGCCTTGTGCTGGGGTGTCCTAGCCACCAGCGGAGGGATTGAGAGTGTGGTCTGGAGTAAAAGGCAAGAAAGGTTTATTGACTTAACAAAAACACAGCTACACGTAGTAACAAAACAATAATGACAGACAATAACAATTCATGTCGGCAACTTATCAGCAGTCCCCTCTGATGCCTGATGTATGACAAGTTCCTCTCCTATAAAGCTTAGCGAAGTCAGGCATCCCCGATATGTGCTGTCCAAGGGGTACCAGGAAGGACCCATGTATTCAGTTCTCAGGCTTCTTGAGATCCACGGGCCCACCAAATCCAGATCAGCAGATCATTTTAAATCAGTAGCTTCTCTCACACCACTGCATCTTCCTTCTAATAATTTCTGGATATGGTAGCCAATTTATAACTTCTGAGCTATGCTGATAACTTACAGCCATTCAGATTCTCCCACTACAAACTTTCTTTAGGACTGACCAATAGCAGTACAAACCTTTGTATTCTTCTGATAAGGTTAATTTTAACTGCACCACAAAGCCTACTACTACTTCTACAAGGCCTTGCTAAATTTACTAGGCCTCACTACATATAAGGCCTCACTAATCTTTTACTTTTATTAGGCTCTTAACGACAACATACAACTTATAATACAAATGACAAAAAACACCTGGTCTAATCTTCACAGAGCCTTCAGCAAGCACCTTTATCACACAGACATAATTTTCAGCTGACACACCAGGGGTTGGGGACCTGAGCCGCCCAAGCGCTCCAAAGTTCCTGCTCCATGCACCAGCCTGTGCATCATGTCTATGGCCACATGCCAGAGGTAGCAGAATTGAACTGCCCCACACAGCTCCCAGGGTCTGGATGCCATGCTGCACACCAAGAGCCTAGCCGCTGGAGCCGTCTGCCATTCCCCACCAATGAAAGTCTTCAGGGGTGCTTCCAGGCTACTGCTTTGCCCTGCTGAGCAGCTCTCCTCAGGTCTTCTAAGTCCCACTCTTCTCTTCTCTGTCCCAGATTTGTTCCCCTCATGCTGGGCACACAGCTCCTTTTATGCTCTTTAGGGCTCTGCCCCTGAAGTCTTCCAGACCTGACAGTGTTGCAGTCTACAGTCAGGTCCAGGGGAGCTCCTCTCCCCCTCGCCTCAGGAAAGAGGCGTGACTTCACTCCTCTTGCTGCCTCCTGATTGGTGGATGAGCTTCACCAATCAAAACAGCAAAATCTCAAACCTGGGATTCAACCCAAGCTCCAAAAGACAAGCCTGCTACATAAGTAAACCTTAAAGGGTAGACTTTCAATTACATTCTTTTTTCCCATTTTTCCCCTTGTAAAATTTACAGCCAAACACAGGTATGTTCATCAGATCTTGTCCTAAGTATTTGGCCTTATTCTTGCTGAAATGGGCAACCTTCAATCTATTATTTGTATTTGTTCCCCCAGGATTCCTTTTACCAGAGACCCCCAAGGATTGACACAGCCCCTCATCTGATTTGGTATCAAGTGAACTTTATTAGTAACCCCATGACTTATTACATGATAATTATTCTTGCAATACAATCTGGCAAGTGGTTCCTTTGACGTTACCGCAGCGACCTTCGGTGGTACTGGCCTCAGATCCTCTGGATTCCTTGTTACTCAGAGCAAGAATTCCAAGGCTGCTCCTGTCTCCCCAAAGTAGCAACACAAACATATACCGTCTCTTTGTTTGTTCACTACTTTTGTAACTTTCTCACCTCAAACTGTCCAATCCTCAAGTTTCTTAACATGTTTTTTTTAGATAAGGTACTCCCATCCTGTTCTGTTCTTGGTTTTCTTTCCTTTTGGGGAAACTATTGTACCTGATTAGCCCACCATACCAATCATAGCACTCTGTACAATTTAATTTCTTAGTTCCAGGAAGGCCTAACGGTATGCTAAAAGCCTGAGCATAACTCAGTTTGCCAGCTACAATATTAAGAAATCACACAGAAGCCCTGTTCAGAATCAAGACACCACTTTGCTAAACCTATCTTAAGACAGGTCTCTTCTTCTAAGAACTGTTAGAGGAGAAATCTGCTGGAGCTACAGGAACAGGCAAGTAATAAAAAAGGAATAACACTTACAAATATCCCTAGCAGCCAAACCTGCAGACCTCCTTCACACAATGGAAGCAAAAGTCAGTGGCAAAACTCCCAATAACATACAACAGGACAAACATTTTGGTAGTCAGGTTCACTGAGATTTCTAACAGAGAGCAGATTTCAGAATTTAGACCTCCATCAACATAATATTCCATCTGGCATTAGTAAGATGCCCTGAGCAACTCAGCTGAACTCACTTATTGTGCTAAACTGGACAACTAGCCTTTTTTCCACAGGACAAAAAACTCTCTCATGATTGGCACTCTCTACTTTATTACTATAAACCTGAGGCAGCAGTTCTTTCAACATCTGCTAAGTTTCAGTCACTGTACTAAGCAATAGGCTCATCGAACAGACATGCCAACTGTGGAGATCATCTGTTGTAGGTTAATTTGGAAAATGGGAAAAGAATATGCTAATCCATCCTAGGCACTGATGAACCTGTACCACTGAAGTCAAGGGTTTTCCCTGAATATGACCTAAGGCTTTTTTGTTAGTTCTGTCCACTAAAACAAACAAAACTTAAGTCAATAATATACTTACACTGAAAGACCTCAAGGCAGGGATTTGTACAACACCTAAGAAAAATGTCCTAAATTTCACATAGGCAGACAAGGCTCTTTGGGTGAATCTAATATCTTTTATTAGACCAACTTAAATAGTTGGAAAACAATTATTAAGTAAGCTTTTGGGTTCAAAAACCCTGTGTCAGGCTAAGGAAGTTTCAGCAGTTGGTGTGTGCTCTTCCTGGATGGAATGAAAAGTAAAGAAGCCAGAGGCTGGTCTGGTATGCATACAAGACAGGTAGTCAGTGAAAATGTAGATTGAGGAGTCAAAGATCAAATGGTGAGAGACAGACTGGGCGGGGACAGAGAGAAGGGGGATGAATAGTAGAGAGATCTTGTCTGCCTATGTCCTTAGACCAACACAGCTACAACCTACACCCCTAAATTTCACATAAGACATGATCCAGCTTTTACTGAAGTCAGTGGAGGGACCCAGTTAGATCAGGCCCTCTAGGAAATAAGAATAACTTTGAAAAATAGGTCTAGAAATAATATTTTGAACATGAACAGCCAAAAAAAAATGTGACTGGCAAATCTGTGCCCTTTTGCTCTAGAATTTGTCTTTTGGCTTAGGCACATACATTTTTATGCAATGACAGGGTTGGTACAGCCATAAAGTCCATAACTGGCATAACTTTTAAAAAGCCGTTTGTGACAGGACTCCCCTAGCGCCCCCTGGCTACCGTGTCTAGCTGGTGTCAAAATGCACCCTCACCAATCTCGCCTGCCACGTCTTTGATGTTTAAAAATGTTTAGGGGAGGCTGCTTTTCCTATCTGCTCTGACACGGTGCCTTGATGTAACTTAGCTAATGATCTGTCCAGTTGCCTCAGTCCACTCTAGCCTTAGGGGCTACCAGTAAGT
>NW_017728993.1:30274909-30277618 GCF_001723915.1 Gavialis gangeticus | reverse complement strand
CTTGGGCTTAAGAAGGGGCCAAGCCCTGCCTCTTCCTGTCAGCTGACCCCCTTGGTTTCCCTGACAACCAGCACCTGTGCTGCCCTGGTGACTGGCAGTTGAGCCTCCCCCTCCTCGCCACTAGGGGTCTCTCCTGCCATTTCCACCTTTAGGCGCAGGGCACCCAAGCGCACTGCGACACAGTTAAAGTATGATATCTGTGTTTACAATTAAAACATTTTAATGCATTAGACATATTGAGCTAACCTGTGGGGATTTTATGGCTACCAAAAGCCAAAGCTTAAGTGGTGTTGAGCATCTGGATCTCAAACTGAACTCCATTGCAGGTGAAGGGGCACAGCAGGTCTTAGCAGCTCTCAGTATTTGGCCCTACATGGGCAGGAAGTGCAGTACTTCAAGGATCTCTATTGAGCAATATCACTGTTTCAAATGCACTCCCCTCTTCTCCCCACCAGCTATTCTCTTGTAACCAAAGGTCATATTATATCTGACATGGCACCTTCAAAGATGATGCGTATATTCAACAAAAACAAGGCTATAAAAGGCTTTTTCACAGTGTAACAGCTGTATGCCTGAATGCTTTAAACAGTAAAATAGTTAACAGCATGAAACACAGAGTTCTTAAACTTATATTTATGCCTAAGGATGACACTGTGTTTATAATAAGCATTTGGGGGGAATTATAAATTAGATTTTAATTTTTCTTCTTAAGTGAAAATAAAAGAAAAGGAATATTTTATGTTATAAGATGTTGAGGCAGACTGAAGGAAAACAATTGGCAGTAATTGGCAAATTAAATTGGATTGTGGAAGCTCTGATTACAGAGTCTTGGACTGAAAATTGTTTTTTTCTGGAACAAAAAGCTTAAACAGAAAGTATAGTGTTCCACTGAGAGATTAAAAGAAAGAATCTAATTTGTTCCCTTCCCTTTCTAAAATCCATGTTTCTTTTTCTGTATCAGTGTAGTTGTCTGTATTCTTTCAGGGTTCAGACTGACTGCTAATTATTTCTTCAGGCTGTACCTTATGCCCATTTAAGTCAATGTCAAAACTATCACTGACTGACAGTAAAAGCATGATCTGACCATATATCAAGGCCCCAGTATAAGACATCCAAAAATCTACTGTGCTCTGCCTCCCTCCCCTGGGCTCAGTGCCCTGCAGCTTGCTGCCCAGTAGGAAGAGGTGGTGCATACCACCGGGGCTGCGCACAGTCTCCCTCCACCAGGCTCAGTTCCCAGCACTCACAGCCCCGTGGAACTCAGGCCGGTGGCGGGAGGTGGAGCACAGCACCAGCTGTGCCCACATCTACATGGGCTGAGCTCCATGGTGCTGGAGGAGCCAATCGGAGTGCAGCCCCATGGTGGGAGGTGGGCAGAGGCAGAGCTGCACTCCCATCAGCTCAGCCAGCCCCGCAGAGCACAGCCCAGCAGCGGGAGAGGGACACAGCCAGGGCTGCGCTCCCCCTGGGCTAAGCCGTGGAGCCGCTTGGAGTGCAGCCCTGACTCTCCCCTGCCTCCCACCACCTGGCTGCTGCTATGAAACTTGAAACGTTTTGACTGGCCTCATTTTGTTTTGAGGTTGTTTTGTTTCATTTTGATTTCACTATTTCCAGCTCGAAACAAATAGAAACAGTGTCGAAAGAAAACAGCTGATGAAGCTTTGTGGAGCCCTAGTATCTCCCAGGAGCATAACTGAGGGGGAGGAGGCAACTGGGGCCAGTTACTGTCTTTCTGGAGAGAAGACAAGAGGCATAAAAATAGCAGTCGCCAGCAGCAACCAGAATGCAGAGCTACTGTGTTATGGCTCCTATCATATGCCATTTGCCTTATGAACCCAGCTAAAGAACATATGGTCTGGGAAGAAGCAGGGTGGCTGGGCTGGTACTGTCTCTGGTTGTTCTCCCTCCTGCTAGAT
This sequence comes from Gavialis gangeticus, assembly GCF_001723915.1. NCBI lineage: Eukaryota > Metazoa > Chordata > Crocodylia > Gavialidae > Gavialis > Gavialis gangeticus. The sequence goes on along the minus strand of NW_017728993.1, from coordinate 30,275,702 downwards.
CAGCGATTCTCAGCCATGGGGCCTGGAGTCTGTTCAAGGCAGTTGCAGGATGCCATACAATGTTAGCGCTGTTAGATGTTCACACATGGTTCACAAGATAAACCCAGAGATTTCACAAAGGAATACACATGCTTGAAAATATCCTGCCCTGTTTTGGTCTTTCTGAGTTCTTTAAAACAAAAAATTGCCCTTTTATCTTTTTCATAGTAAAAAAAAAAAGGAAGGAGAAACGAGAGCTGGCATTTTCTAAGGGGTGTCTTGAGACTAAACAGGTTGCGAACCACCCTGGTAAATTAAGCAACCCCCCTTTTATGAAATAGATTATATCTAGAATTTACTTTTATTGCTCTGTTCAAGAAAAAATTTACTAGGTGTCTCTTAAAGGCATGCTGATTTCAAGGCACAGCTCTTTGTTTATCCTAAGTTTGGATAAGTAGGATGGTGTTTTAAACACAGCATCAATGTCACCTATGTGGCCCCTTTAAACTTATAAGCAACCCAGGAGTTGCTATAGCATTACCCTGGACATTTATTAAAGTGAGATTCTTTGAAAAATGGTTGTTTCCAAAGGCCCCTTCTATGAATGCAGTCAATAGCTGCAGTAACTGCAAATAAAAAACTTTTACCTCTGTTCATTCTTGCAAACTCTATTAGCTCTGCAATGCTATCATAAAATAAGCATTACAAGCTAAATCCATATGAAACCACTACATAAGCAGCAGAAAGTAGCCTGTATATCTGCAAATGTGAGGCACTATTGTGAAATGCAAATATCTAGAACTCTTGATTCAGA
>NW_017728993.1:30267748-30269909 GCF_001723915.1 Gavialis gangeticus | reverse complement strand
TGCTTAATTTTATTGCACAATGGTGCCTAGGGATGCATTTGGTAGCTATGTTGGTCTAAGGCAAAAAGAAATGCAAAAATCTAGAACTCTTGGCTCAGAAATGATACCTTTTATTAGACCAACTAGGAAATAGCAAAAATAATCTTTTCTTAAGTAGGATTTGGGCTTGATGAAGAGCCTGATGAAGGGCATTTGAGCCCAAAAGTTTGCCGAAAAAGAGAATTTTTTGTGATTTCCTACTTGGTCTAATAAAAGGTATCATTTCTGAGCCAAGAGTTCTAGATTTTTGCATTTCTTTTTGCCTTAGACCAACATAGCTACCAAATGCATCCCTAGGCACCATTGTGCAATAAAATTAAGCAGGCCCTCCTGTCTTCTGGCCCTCTTAGGGGAAGTCTGGAAAGTCTTGCATCTGTTTCAATACTAGGGACTACACAGAGTAGCTTTGACCTGACTATAAAGCCTTTTACACTGATGTTTCAGAACAGTAAAGAAGTGATCTCTGATTGAACTAGGGTAAAATGATAGCTTGATACCTTAAGGTGATGGACTGATGCTATAATGCCAGCACTTTAATAATATTCCTGATATATATTATGCCTCAAGCAGTTGTACAAAATGTTCAAAGATAACCTGAGGAACTGGTTAATAGGAAGTACTTAAAGACAGAAAGCTGGCTCACAATATGTCACTACTAAGTGCTTGTTATACAGGTATCAGAATTCAGGATGAAGCAAGTGTAGCTCCTGAATCTATAGTATGGCAATAATACTACCCAAAATGGATTAAAAAATGGAAAATAATTTTGCTTCGGTAGTTTAAAAAATACATACAACCCCTCCTCTTCCAAGAATCTTGACAGGCCTGAGACACTGAACAAAAACATCATTACAAAGGCTTCCATGAAAATTTCCTGGCTACCTCATTTTTCCTTGCCTCTGTGCAATGACCAGCCAAAACAAAAATAAATGAATTCTGACAGTCTGTCATAAAACAATCATCTGTACAGACATAATAAATACTCCATGCCATTTTGCAAGTCAGTGACTACTACAAGTCATTACAAATGTATTAACACAGCCTTTCATGCTGAACAAACAACTCTTGCCAAAATATACATCCTTTCCTTTCAGACTTCCAGGCAGTTCTTAATATGTTACTCTATAACCGAGTCATACAACAAGAGTCTCTTTTTTTCTCAGTAGGAAAAGGCTAGGATAACATTTTCCAAATTCCCCTTCAGGCTAAAAAAAAGATTGAAGATTAAAAATTGTCAAGCATTACACTAACATATATACTGATAAGAAGATGCAGTCAATGGCAAAGGTTAAAACTGACAACGCTTTCCTCTATTTAGAATAGAGGCCAGCAACCTTGTCCAAGCCATGGGCCAGAACAATTCAGCCCCAGTCCGGCACAGGCCAGGTGGCTTCAGCACTTTATCAGCATTGGGGAGCTTTCCCTGCACCCCCACCAAAGCCAGACAACAGGGTGCTGTGCCCATAGCACCACTGGTTTTCCCAGTCACCCTACTCCTCGGCTGCAGTATAAGCACAGCTTTCAGCTGGTGAAGAACTATACTGGTGCTGGGCAGCTGGAAGATGCTTCCACACTGCTGCTGCTTCTCCCCAGTCCAGCCCAGCCCAGCCCTCGTACAGTTCCACTCTGGCTGGAAGCTGAAATCCCGCTGCTGCCTTGGGGAGGGAGAAGGCAGGGAGAGAAGCAACAGCAGCAGTGGCAGCAACAGCTGTGGCATAGCCTGGGGGTGGAAGCTGGAGTTGGAGAAGAAGCAGCAGCAGTGGCACAGATACAGCTTCCAGCTCCCTAGCCATAGCACAGTTCATAGTTTCATAGTTTCTAGGGTCGGAAGGGACCTGAGCAGATCATCTAGTCCAACCCCCTGCCATGGCAGGAAAAAGTACTGGGGTCAAATGACCCCAGTAAGGTGGTCATCCAACCTCCTCTTAAAAACCCCCAGGGTGGGAGCCTGCACCACCTCACTTGGAAGCTGGTTCCAGACCCTAGCTGCCCTGACCGTGAAGTAGCGCCTCCTGATGTCCAACTTAAACCTTCCCTCCGCCAGCTTGTGACCATTGTTCCTGGTCACTCCTTGCGGCGCTCGGGGGAACAGGGACTCCCCCAGCGCCTGCTGATCCCCCCT
>NW_017728993.1:30262194-30267555 GCF_001723915.1 Gavialis gangeticus | reverse complement strand
AATAGTTCTCCTTAGTGATGACCCCTCCTTTCCATTGGGAGTAAGCCTCCTTTTTGGCAAGGAGACATTCCCGGATGTTTTTAGTGAGCCATGGAGGCTTATATGCTCTCCTGCCCCCTTTCTGAGTTCCTCGCTGCTCAGACCCAGCATGGGCTTAGCCACAAAGAAAGCTATGTCTCCATGGGCTGGAGGCCAGTGGCTCCTCATGGGCCATGTGTTGCCCACCCCAGATTTAGAATATAGTCAAAGAAATTTCAAAATCTCACTCTAGACCCCAGATTCTGAAAAATAAATCAGGCTCTGAAAAGTTGAAGTGACCTGTCTCTCCATCTGCCAGACAACCTTGTCTATACGTATCAGCACAAAGTCACTGTAGTTGTGAAGCAGAAGAGAACTCACCCTACAAGGAAGAGTACAAATAGGAATATTTCATCAGGAGACAAAAGAGTGGTAAAAGTCAGAGTGTGGAAGATGACCCATAAAGAATGAACATTTCTACACACTGCCAGAGTCTTGTCTGTTCTGAGTCCCTATCAAGGTTATTAGCTGTTCATGTGAACTGCTGCTAGCACTAGGAATTTTAGTCTAATAGATTTGTGTGACCATAAGTCTTTCAGACTTGATAAGACCCTATTTACTTCCTGAGCTTCATAATTCATTGTAAAGAAAAAAGTAAAATTAAAAGTTAATCCAAATTTCTTGCAGATACCTTTAAAACAACAAAAGATTCCACTACATATCATATTTACTTGACTATAAAGACAGAGTCCCACCCCCACATTTGGTATGGGGAAAAAAAACCGTGTCTTATAATTGCATACAGGGAAATTTCACTAAACATTGTCTGTTGTTAAACTGCTGCCAGAAGCAGCATCTGCTCTGCAATGGAAACCAGTTATGAAGTTGATTAAACGCAGCTAACACTGAGCATGACTATAAAACATATGGCCTACACTGAGCAACCTTGCTGATAGGAACCTACCACAAGAATAAGTTAATGTAGCCCCTCTGAATAAGACATATGGTAGTGCCCATTCAGTGTAATCCCCCTCACCAACAACTCTTTTTCAAGTTATGGTAAACCACAACATTACAGCTAAGGATAGAAAAAGGGTAGAGAAAGGGACTTTGAGGCAAAAAGAAAAAAAAGAGAGAAAGACTTTTGACTATTTTAAGACTTTATAAATATATTAAAATCAAAAAGTGAAAGCCCAAAAGTATGTAGCCCTCCTAGGAGCTGAGCATGAACTACATGTCAGTAATGAAAACACTGATATTACCAGAGATCACAACCCACCCCTCCAAACAACCTACAGAGAGGCACACATTTAGAACTAGCCTTTTCTACCTTGTAGAGGGCCCCCTCAATGGCCCAGAGCAACACAAACTGGTCAACATTTTGTTGCAAGGTGATGTGTCCAGACTCAAATGTGACCTATGCCCAGACCAAGAAGCAAAAAATTTGGAGGATGATGTTGGAGCCAGCCCCTGCAAGCCAATTTCTACTGCTTTTCAGGGTTGCCATCTTGGCAGGACCCAGCAGGAAATTGGCCAGACAGATTGTGTTCCCTTTGGGTACTTGGTACAGCATAGAGAAAACATACATAGTCTTGAAGAAATCCAAGTGCATCAAGCCAAAGGCAGGAAGGCAAGAAGGAAAGAGATAAAGCAAAAACAATTTTATATTCTTGAAGTTGTCTTTAAAAATGTTCCTGACAGATTCCTCAAGAAATAGCACCTACTGTATATATGTGTTCAATGTGCTGACTCTACACAGCAGTCTAATGAGACAATAAAGTCTATTATGACAGCACAAAAATGATAGGTTTCTATATATGGAACAAAAATGGCAAAAGATATCTTATATCAGGGGTTGCCTTTGAAGTTATACTTCAATCAAATCCATATAGGATAACAAATATGCATTTTGGGGAAAACCTTTGGCAAATATTTTAATGTCCAAGCGATTCCCTATTAAGAATATATGCCTCTTGGTGGAAATGACATTATCAAGGTCCTGCAGCACTAGAAGGGCAGAACATGTTGTTTTCCACAATGAACATCACTGAGACAAGCCTCCCCAAACACACACATGCAGCACAATACAAGGCTCAACAGAGATGCATGTAAATGACTGGTCCCATGTATTCCACTGATTTGGGAATGAGGACCAAGAACAGAGCATATTCTTGGGCACAGCCACAGTGTCTATTCTTTATGATCAGATCTAGATATAGAAAAAGTGTTTTTGATATTTCACTTTAAGCTAAAATCGATTCTGACTACCAGGGGGCAGTTATGGTGTTTTCAAGCAAGGCCAAAACTAAAACAAAACAAAAATAAATACAAGAGGGAGTCCAACTCCAAAATAATAAAATAAGACTCCAGGCACAATAATCCAAAGCAGGACAAGCCATCTGCTTTTCCTAATGCCTGTAGATAATCACAGTGGTAACAGCATTCATTGAAAGAATGAGAGAAAAAATGGGTCAAGCACATGTCAGACAATCAATTTTGATATCTTAGCTACCCAGGGGGAAGCGACCAGAGTTCTCTTCCTACCCACACCAGCCTGGGATATGAGAACATCACTTGGATAGGATAGGACAGAGAACATCTGCACAATCCAGTGCAGCAGCCTGCCATTAATTTCATGCATTTAGAAAGGAGCTTTCCAAGGGAAGCTGCATCTTCCTTTGAAGCCTCTAGAACTAACCACTATAGGAGAGAAGATATTGGATTAGATGTATTTTCTCTAATTTGTGATGACAAGATCAATATTCCTATGAAGCACAGAAAGACATAAATGCAGGAAAGAAAAATAAGGTGGAAAGGAGGGAGACAGATGTGAAGAAAAAAGCAAAATTTGGAGAAAAACGTAATGCAAGGACCAAAAATCAAGAAGTATGCATCTTACAAATTTAACTCTTTTTATTTAGGTGTCCGCATTTTACTTGTATACCCCCAGCAGGGAAGGGGAAAGAGTAGATGGGGAAAGGAGATGGAAGGCATCATGAAAGTGGTAATACTTAGGCTTTTTGGCTGATAGGAAGAAAAGGTGGATCAGTTTCGGACTGATCCAGGAACTTGCTACGCCTTTTCATTTCCCATCAGTTAATACAGTCCATGCATGAACGACAAAATGAAAGATGGTTCAGAGACTGATTTAAAAAAGAAGCCTGATTTTAAAAAGGTTGCCAAAGTAGTTGTGGCAAGTGGAAGTGAGTGAGACAAGAGACAAGAACTGAAATGGGGACTAGTTCATAGCAGTGCAGGATTTTGAATGTAAAGACAAGACAATTTGATACACTAAGTAAGGGGGCACCCTCATAGAGAAGCAGGTACTGAGGTTTCAAATATAATACAAGTCCTGCTGTTCAGTTATACATGCACACTGTAAGCAGGCTCTGTTTTATGCAATACAAAAGTATGGTAAGGTTACATTTAAAATCAGGTATCCAGCATTCTTTAATGACCAGTAGTTTAATGTGACAATTTACAAGGCCTAAACAATGACAACTGCTTGACTTTTAAAAACTTTTAAATTAATCTGCTTGCAAGATGTATACATGCAAATAGAGACCTGTGAAAGAGATACAAAGCAGAATGACATCTGGCTTTAGTCTCAAAGGGTTTTGATTAAGTACCAGCCTTTTTATGGGACACAGTAATTTCGACAAGATGCTGTAACTGAATTGTAACTGGCAATTCAGGGGATTTTTTTAAATCACTTGTTAATTGTTAATAGCCCAAATGAGATGTGAGGAATTGTTTCTAAGTATTAGCTCAAGTCTTTGGAGGTGCTAAACATCTGCTGATCTTTTGATTTCCCTGGGAACTAAAAAAGCTCAGCAGCTTCAGGACTGGGGAACCAATAGTAAACCAATATCAGGACTTTGAATATAGCAGGAAAATATAGTGCCAATTGTTATACTTCTAAGGAACTGGATACTCCTCCTTAAGTTATGGTAATGAATGTGATGTTTCAGTTAATACCTTCCTAAAATTAGTAACTCTACCATTCGGGATGTTTCTAAAGGAATTCAGAACTACGGGATTTACAGGATCAGGAGTCATCTCTGTCACTGAAGTCCAATGAACAGTTGACACTAGAGAACCAGTCGGAGTAGATCTGCTTGCCATCACACTTCTCAGGTGCTGCAGTATTAATTCAGTACACTGTTACACCTATGAGTAATTTACCCTACTGGCCTTCAGCGGGTAGTTAATGAAGACGTTTTCTTGAGTCATTTACCTATAAGCATATACCCTTTTCTATGGTAGTGAGAAAACTGGCAGCAGAAAGACTGTATGCTGATAGAACAGGAAAGAGTGTGTCCAGTGACTGTGGCAGAGGACTGAGTTCTATCTCCAACTCTGCCTGTGAGTTAACTAAATTCAAGACAATCTGCCTCATTTTTAAACCAGTCTGTTGTGACACATAGAACACAAAGAGCCTTCCCCAGAAAATTAACATCATTGCCCCATAGATTTCCTAGATGCTAGGATCAGAAGGGACCTCAGTAGATCATCGATTCCAACCCCCTGCCCTGGGAAGGAAAGAGTGCTGGGGTCAGATGACCCCAGCCAGGTGCTTGTCCAGTCTCCTCTTAAAGACCTCCAGGGTAGGAGAGAGCACCACGTCCCTTGGAAGCCTATTCCAGATTCTGGTCTCCCTTACTGTAAAGAAGTTCTTTCTGAGGTCTAATTTAAATCTGCTCTCCGTCAGTTTGTGGCCATTGTTTCTAGTTACCCTGAGGGGTGCTCTGGAAAACAGAGTATCTCCTATTCCTTTCTGCCCCCACCCTGCCCAATATATATAGATGGCCACCAGATCACCTCTCAGCCTTCTTTTGTGGTGGCTAAAGAGGTCCAGGTTCCACAATCTCTCCTCATAGGACCTTACCTGCAGGCCGTTAACCATATGAGTGACCCTCCTCTGGACCCTCTCAAGGTTATCCACATCCCCCTTGAAGTGCAGTACTCCAGTTGCAGCCCCACCAACGCCACATAGAGGGGAAGTATCACCTCCTTAGATCTGCTTGTGATGCACCTGCTAATGCATGACAGAGTGTGGTTAGCTTTACCTATCACTTCGTCACATTGACGACTCATGTTCATCTTGGAGTCAACGATGACTCCGAGATCCCTTTCAGCTGATGTGCTGCTTAGAAAGTCATCCCACAATTTGTAAGTGTGTTGTTGATTCTTTCTCCCTAGGTGAAGCACTTTGTACTTATCTTTGTTAAACTGCATCCTATTCTATTCTGCCCACTTTTCCAACCTGTCCAAATCCGCCTAAATCCATTCCCTACCTCCAGTGTGTTTACTCGGCCCCATAAGTTTGTGTCATCCACAAAT
>NW_017728993.1:30251925-30262106 GCF_001723915.1 Gavialis gangeticus | reverse complement strand
AAGACTGTATGCTGATAGAACAGGAAAGAGTGTGTCCAGTGACTGTGGCAGAGGACTGAGTTCTATCTCCAACTCTGCCTGTGAGTTAACTAAATTCAAGACAATCTGCCTCATTTTTAAACCAGTCTGTTGTGACACATAGAACACAAAGAGCCTTCCCCAGAAAATTAACATCATTGCCCCATAGATTTCCTAGATGCTAGGATCAGAAGGGACCTCAGTAGATCATCGATTCCAACCCCCTGCCCTGGGAAGGAAAGAGTGCTGGGGTCAGATGACCCCAGCCAGGTGCTTGTCCAGTCTCCTCTTAAAGACCTCCAAGGTAGGAGAGAGCACCACGTCCCTTGGAAGCCTATTCCAGATTCTGGTCTCCCTTACTGTAAAGAAGTTCTTTCTGAGGTCTAATTTAAATCTGCTCTCCGTCAGTTTGTGGCCATTGTTTCTAGTTACCCTGAGGGGTGCTCTGGAAAACAGAGTATCTCCTATTCCTTTCTGCCCCCACCCTGCCCAATATATATAGATGGCCACCAGATCACCTCTCAGCCTTCTTTTGTGGTGGCTAAAGAGGTCCAGGTTCCACAATCTCTCCTCATAGGACCTTACCTGCAGGCCGTTAACCATATGAGTGACCCTCCTCTGGACCCTCTCAAGGTTATCCACATCCCCCTTGAAGTGCAGTACTCCAGTTGCAGCCCCACCAACGCCACATAGAGGGGAAGTATCACCTCCTTAGATCTGCTTGTGATGCACCTGCTAATGCATGACAGAGTGTGGTTAGCTTTACCTATCACTTCGTCACATTGACGACTCATGTTCATCTTGGAGTCAACGATGACTCCGAGATCCCTTTCAGCTGATGTGCTGCTTAGAAAGTCATCCCACAATTTGTAAGTGTGTTGTTGATTCTTTCTCCCTAGGTGAAGCACTTTGTACTTATCTTTGTTAAACTGCATCCTATTCTATTCTGCCCACTTTTCCAACCTGTCCAAATCCGCCTAAATCCATTCCCTACCTCCAGTGTGTTTACTCGGCCCCATAAGTTTGTGTCATCCACAAATTTGGACAGAGTACTCTCCACACACTGATTCAAATCTCTGATGAAGATATTAAACAGCACTGGTCCAAGGACTGAACTTTGTGGGACTTCACTGCCCACATCTTTCCAGGTTGATACCAACCCATCCACTGACACTCTCTGGGTGCATCCCATGAGCTAATTTGCCACCCACCTAACTGTGTAATCATCTATGCCACAGCCACTTATTTTATTTATAATAATGGGATGAGGCACCATATCAAAGGTCTTTTTTGACATCCAAGTAAATGACATCTATTTCAGTTCCTTTGTCTAAGCATTTGGTGACCTAATCATAAAAAGAAAAAGGGTTAGTCAGGCAGGATCTACCTGCTATGAATCTGTGCTGGCTGCCCTTCAGCATTATTTTTCCCACTGGACTCCCACAAATGTGATCCTTAATCATTTTTTCACAGGTTTTCTCGAGGATATTGGTTAGGCTAACTAGCCTATACTTACCCAGATCACCCTTTCTCCCCTTCTTGTAAATGAGGACCACATTGGCCCTTTTCCAGTTCTCTGGGACCTGTCCTGAGTGCCATGAGTGTTCAAATAGTCATGCCAGTGGTTCAACTATGACACTGGCCAATTCTTTCAGCACCTTTGAATGAAGATCATCTGGGCCTGCTGATTTGAACACGTCCAGCCCCTCCAAGTGCTCCTTCACTAGTTCAGCACTAACTGTTGGTGGGCCAATGTCCCTCTTGTGACTGTCTATTGTCCAAATGGGAGATATGTCCATATCCGTGTTCAGGAATACAGATGCAAAAGTTTGTTCCTCCAATCTGTCAAAACTTGCCCTAGTCTGCCCTGTAGGGGTCCTCTGTTACCCTACATCTTATTTTTGCTTCCTATGTACCTAAAGAAGGATTTTTTGTTGTCTTTAATTTTTGTTGCCAGTCTGTGTTCCATTGTTGCTTTGGCCTTCCTAACCGACTCCCTGCAAGTATGAGCCGAGTAGTTATATTCCTCTGTGGTGGCTACCCTCTGCTTCCACAGTTTGTATGCATCTTTTTTTGCCTCTTGGCTTTCCTGAATTTCCCTATTCAGCCAAGAGAGGTGATGGCTGCCCCATGTGCCAGACACCACCATTCTGGCAACAGTGGTGAAGCCACTGCTGTTGCCCCATGCATAACTGTCACTCAGGATGCTCAAGTGCCTAGTTATGCCTTTACACTAAGATTACAGGAGCTCCTCCATCCCAGTTTCCTCTAGAGCTACAGGGTGCTTCAGGCAGGCAGTAGGCAGGAATCTGTCTCTACTCCTCCCCCCACATAACAGGAATTAAACTGGCCAGCTATGCAGTATGAGTAAGCTACATCCCACAAACCAATGTACAAGCCAAAGGACAATTTCACTGCATCATTCTGTTATAGCTGGGCCTTGCTTCTGTGCTTCCCTTGAGGCACTGTCATATTGCACCATCCCTCAGAAAGACTGTGGCCAAATAGAACAATCTAACCACTGACCTCTGTGCATCATTAGGACATCAGTAAACAGGCATAACTGGTACTCATCTACATAACAACATATTGTGATAACTATGTAGTCTTTGATTTTGCAAATGACTCAATGCCAGCTGCCCCTGCACCCACATATTGAAATGAATAGGGCTGTGCATAGATAGTCAGCACATATGCAGAGTCACATTTTGCTACCCTTACTCATTTTGAGTAACATTTTACTTGTAGAATGGTCGTATATAATTCAAAGGGGACCAATTATCCAGCAGCACACTATTCATCATGATTAAAGGTGGCAGCACTGTGCCCTTTACATCTGCAAATTGTTTAGAAATCTTTGATGGAGGGATAGTATTGTCATTCAAAAATGCTCCACGGATTTCATAGTTTCATAGTTTCATAGTTTCATAGATTTAGGGTCGGAAGGGACCTAGTAGATCTACTAGCCCGACCCCCCGCCAGGGCGGGAGAACAACAAAACCCCAAAACAAGAAACGGGACTCAAATGAGTCCAGCCAGGTAGGCATCCAGCCTCTTCTTAAAGACCCCCAGGGTAGGGGCCAGCACCACTTCCCTTGGAAGTTGGTTCCAGCTCCTAGCCGCCCTAACTGTGAAGTAGTTTTTGCGGATGTCCAATCTATACCTCCTCTCCATCAACTTGTGCCCATTACTCCTTGTTATGCCAGCGGGCGCTAGGGGAAACAGCGTCTCCCCCAAACCCTTCTGGTCCCCCCTAGTGAGTTTATAGACGGTCACCAGGTCCCCCCTCAGCCTTCTCTTGTGGAGGCTGAATAGGTTCAGGTCCCGCAGTCTCTCACTGTAGGGTCTGCCCTGTTGTCCCCGGATCATGCGGGTGGCCCTCCTCTGGACCCTCTCCATGTTGTCCACATCCCTCTTGAAATGGGGCGCACAGAACTGGACACAATACTCCAGCTGTGGCCTGACCAGCGTCGCGTAGAGGGGGAGGATCACCTCCTTGGCTCTACTCGAGATGCACCTGTGGATGCACGACAAGGTCCGGTTAGCCCTGCCAACCATGACCTCGCATTGTCGGCCCATGTTCATCTTGGAGTCAATAATGACTCCAAGATCTCTTTCTGCCTCCGTGCTCTCAAGTAGGGAGTTCCCCATTGTGTAAGTGTGCTGCTGGTTCCTACTGCCCAAGTGCAGCACCCTGCACTTGTCCGTATTGAAACGCATCCTGTTCCTGTTAGCCCACCCCTGTAACCTATCCAGATCCCTCTGCAATCTCTCCCTCCCTGCTAGCGTGCTCACCTCCCCCCAAATTTTGGTGTCATCAGCGAATTTAAACAGGTTACTTTCCACCCCATCATCCAGATCGCTGATGAAGAAATTGAACAGCGCAGGCCCCAGGACCGAGCCCTGGGGGACTCCGCTACCCACCTCCCCACAGGTCGAGTATGACCCATCCACCACCACCCTCTGAGTGCGACCCCTCAGCCAATCTGCAATCCATCTGACTGTGTAGGCATCTATGCCACAGTCGCCTAGTTTTTTTTTTGCATTGCATGTATGTTTTTTGCATTTGCATTGCATGTATGACTCCTTTCGTTTAAACCCCATTTGAACCCTCCCAGCCAAGATCACACCTTCAACATACTTGCTAAAAACTGACTTCAACCTCACTTCAAACTTTTCACAACAAGAAGGAGACTAATTCACCAAGAAACACCTCTCAATGGTGTTAGCTTTATGTCCCGCAAAAATACATAGATGCTCTCAAGAGGGAGGAGTGAGGCAGAATTCTGATGAAAACTAGGTTATCCATCTATATTTACAAAGTACTTTGATGTTATCTCTGTAAAAATTAAATGGTATCTTGTGAGCAGCGAGACAGAGAGATATTAAATGGTCTCAGAGTCGATGTAAATGGAATGCAATATTTTACTAGACATGTTAATAGCCTTAAATCTTTCCTCAGAATAGGAGAGAACATGCATATTCATATATATGTCCAGTGGGAAAAAATGAAGACCTTAATAGTTCATTGAAATGTTCTAGGTTTTGTTGTGGGGGGGTTGCTCATTTCGTTTTGTTTTGTTTCGTTTCTTTTTTTCCATTTCTGTGTTTCTGGCAGAGCTAGATCATGTCTGTAAAATTTTGTAGATGTTATTCTGAAAGAGAATGACTGCCAAACCTCTTCTTCGTAGAACAAATACCATGCAGTTGACGCAAAATGACGATTGCCTTCTGTAGGTTAACTTTAGTTTAGATTGTTCTTTTAGTTTACTAAATTTTGTTTCTTCTGCTGCACCAAGCTACTCAGCAAATGGGAAACTAAAACTAGGGTTAAGTGGCTCCCTTATGTGTCTTTGGAACAACCTGTGTTGAACCCAGCACTGTTCATTTAGAACTCAGACATTAGATGAAGCCAACAGCCATCAGACTTCTTTGCCATGAGATACTACTGACCAATATGTGATATTACGAAGAAAATGAACTAAAAGCAGGAGACAAATGGAAAAGTTAAAAGCCCAGCGAGAACTGAAACTCCTGAAATGTTTGGGATAACTGGAGGAAGTTTAAGCAGGACTTTATTCTGAATCTTCAAACACTGGGTCCAAGTATAAAGACGACAATCAGAAGCCAGCTTTATTTCTGACTAATTGATTCTGAAGCAATTCATGTTTTTAATAGCAAAGGAGATTAACTATGAAACAGCATTACAGAAATTTGAGATGCAGTGGATCCATAAAATGAAATACATGAGGGAGGTGATTTTAAATACTGACTACCAAATGGAGGGAAAAAAAGAAGAAGAATTTATGACTGCCCTAAGGCTGAAGAGCCAATCTTACAATTTTGGAGGGTTTAACTGAGTGATTAATAATAGATCCCAAATTGTGAAATGGTCGGGGAGGGGGGGAAGGGAGGACGAAAAAAACCCCCAAACTCATCAAACACTGCTGAAAGAGTTTGAGTTAACCTTTGACAAAGCCATTAGAGTTTGTGAATCAAGGAAAACAACCTGGTCTAAACCAAATTTTATGGAAGGTGGACATATTCTGACACTACAAATGTGCTAAAGAATCCAAATAAGAAGTGAGACTGGAAGCAGAAAGGCACATGGAGATCAAATTTGGACTCCACCAGAAACAGCCCATAGAACAACCATCACAAGCCAAGACAATGCCCCGCATTTGGGGAAAGATGCAGCCATTCCGATGACACTTTGCAAGACTTTGCAAGTGTCAATCAGAGTTGGTACAGCATAGACCAAGAAGACAACAGCAGCACCTCAGCTCAGAGGCACCTTTAGTGCCATGGCATGACAGTAAACACAAAACCATGTCCACCAAATTCTTCCTCTTACATTAGTATGGTCAAAAGTGGGGTTTAATAGTTTGTGCATCACATGTGCTGATAAAAACTGAGTGCCAATATATGCTGAGAAGGATGCTTCATCTTCATCTACATGGGTGTAAACATTTTTAATCATGATTAAAGGTGGCAGCACTCTGCCCTTCATGTCTGCAAATCGTTTAGATATCTTTGGTGGAGGGATACTACTGTCATTGCAAAATGCTCCGTTTTTGATTTGCATTGCATGGTATGACTCCTTTCATTTAAACCACATTTGAACCCTCCCAGCCCAGCACAGGGTGACTGAAATGGTTAGGGGACTGGGGCACATAACTTATGAGGAAGGATTGAGGGAACTGGGCTTATTTAGTCTAGAGAAGAGAAGACTGAGAGGGGGACTTAACAGCAGCCTTCAACTACCTGAGGCAGGGTTCAAAAGAGGATGGAACTAGACTGTTCTCAGTGGTGGCAGATGACAAACCAAAGAGCAGTGATCTCAAGTTGCAGCAAGGGAAGTTTAAGTTAGATATTTGGTAGAATTTTCTCACTAGGAGTTACTAAAACACTGGAACAAGTTACCCAGAGATGTGGTAGAAGCTCCATCCTTAGAGGTTTTCAAAACCTGGATAGAGAAATCTTTGGCTGGGGTGATGTAGTTGAAGCTGGTCCTGCTTTGAGCAGGGGGTTGGACTAAATGACCTCCTGAGGTCCCTTCCAACCCTATGATTCTATGGTTATGAGTAACAGACAATGTTTCAGCAGATGGAAAAACCTTTAATGTAAAAACTATTTGGCATTTTTATATTAAATTGCATGCATTACCAAAGTGTACCAGAAGAAGTGATATTGACTCATAGTACTAAAAACATCGCCATGGTTCTGAATAAGACACAGGCACTAGAAGGTAAACAGGTGAAATACGTGGCTTACAGGACAATCTTATCCCCACTAAGGAGGTATGTCAAAAACATTATTGAGTGAATAACACATTTAAAAAGATAAAATTCACATTTGTATCAGAGCAAAAAGAACCCATTTCTGTATTAAAACATGTCACTCTCTTGGTCTCATCAAGAGGCTTCACTAATTGAAGTGGCAGTAGAACAAATCAATTGTAGAAGAATTCAGAGGGCATAAGGGAATACCTTACACATTGTAGAATATAGCTAATTTATAGCTAAAGTTCCCCTTGTCTAAAAGCAGGGGGGAAGTGCTTTGAATGGAGATCTCGACTCATTGCCCTGGGAATACTAAAGCAAATAAAGAACCAACTAAATAAAAAAAATAAGCTGGAACGCTTTGTTTCTGCAGAGGCCCAAAAGAAATAAAAGCATATGTGAAAGAGAAAACATTCTCCAATACCTACAAGAAGAAGTTTGAGGGATGTGGCTGGTGCCAGATATTTTTCAATGCTTGATGCATCAGTGGGATTCTGGTAGGTGCCCTTAGGAAAATACAGCATGCATTGGTGCACATTGAGCGACACCTGTGAGAGACACTAGCTCCTCAGGCTGCCATCCAAGCTGTATTCAGTACCCAGGGTTTTTCACAGGAAAATGCAAGAATTTCTCTAATAGCAGAGGCACTAAGAGATCTGTATAGATATTCTGATCTGGGAAAAAAACAAAAACAGTAAATGATCATGATCAGTCTCTAAGCAGCTTTGGAACAAGCGAGAATGACAGTGCTAAAGAGAAACAAAAATGTAACTTCTGTATAACAGATATGACATAACACTTAGCATAACAAGATGCAAAGTATGACCATGTTAAATTTGAGGCCATTACTATCATGCCTGTCCCAGACAGATAGAAAGATTTCTTGAAACAGCAACCTAGAAAAGTGTGTGTAATTTAGCTGCCTGAATAAGCAATCTGGAAGTACCACCTGTGCAAAGATGTCCAAAGGTCATAGGATACAAATCTGTAATATGGACTTTGAGAACCTCAAGGGTACCAAGCCCAGGCACCATGACATGACAGTAAACACAGCATCAAGTCCACCAAATTCTTCCTCTTACAACAGTATGGTCAAAAGTAGGGTTTAGTAGTTTGTGCATCACAGGTGCTGATAAAAACTGAGTGTCAATATATGCTGATAAGAATGCTTCATCCTCATTTACATGGGTGTAAAAAATGTTTTTGTTTGTTTATGGGAAGCCAATGTTAGCCAAAATTAACAGTAAACCTCTTATTACTATTGCCAAAAGGAGAAAAACAAGTACCTCATCGCCCTCCAAGAATATATATTCTTTCAGTTACAGACATTTTCAGCTTCAAGTACATAGCTTGTAAATTGAATCCACACCTGGATATTTGACAAAAGGGTAGGACAGCAAAGTCCAGGGATTCATTAGATTTGATCTCAACTAGTGACAGAAGGAAGCTGCTATGACTTGCTGCATAGGACAAAAATGCAGGACAAGTCAAGCAAATGAGTTGGCATAGGAAGAACTCATACAAGAACCAAGCTCACGGGATAAGATTTTTTTTTACATAGGCCAAAACAAAATAAATAAAATGTATGCATTTGTCCAAGTTTATTAGTTCCACATCCCCAACATAGCCTTGCTAGAAAAGTACTACAGCTAAGCAGGCGCATGCCAAATCTGTTTTCAATAGACATGATGTAGCTGACATACTACTGTCTGACAATGGATGTCAGAGTTTAGTAGTCATGAGCTGAATCATCTGCAGTGAAATATTGGATTAGACATGTAACTATGAGTCCCTGTTGCCCAGGCAATAATGGACTGATAGAGTTAAACTGAGAGTTTAAATAATAAAGGACCTACTAAACATAATTCAAAATCAGATCTAGATAGAAACTGAAGTCAAAGCCACAGGGACTTGAAGAAATATGAGGAGACAGATAAAGCAAAATACAAGAAAAACTATTTGGGGTCCCAAGAATTGCCAGACCTCATATCTATGATGTTAAACCATGGTCATAGACATCTGTGATGTCACAAGTGGTGGCCATATCATTGTGTCAGCCCAGTCAGAATCAAACTAGAATACTTTACACCTCTCTAAATCCCAGAAAAAATGGAAATGAGAGACAAGGAACTGGCTGAGGAGGTCTCAGAAAGGTAACAAGCACAGCAGACCTAAAACAACTGAGCCACAAGACATGGCAAAATTAATTGATTTACAGTAAAATTCTCTTAAAAGACCATTGCAAGGTACTTAAAACACTAACTGAACACTGCCAATTAGCTGGTTTTAGGAATTTGAAATTCTACATTATTGCTGTGGGCCTGGAAAAAAAGATTTGATGAACTATCCCTTTAAGAGGCTGTAGTATTTGAAATTGGTTGTTTTGTTATATAGTGACTCTTATGAAATATTTACAGAATTCAGATATTGAACTAAACTGATCTCTACACTCCTTGGCTTTGAGTGATTACTGGACAACACACATTATGATTAAACACTAGAAATTTAAAGGAAACAAAGGTCTAACTGGTAAACTGTTACTTATATGAGTAATTCTTACTTATGCTTCTACTTAAATGGAACCCAGAAGGAATATAAAGTAATGAGCTTGCAAATTGTTTAATGACAGGGCAAGTGCAGCTTAGCTAATGCACAGATCTCTTCATCAAAGCAGTCTGAGATGCCACAAGAGGCATACTGGGAACAAAAAAATGTTCCCCATGCTACATATTTGCAGCGCGGGCTCAAAAATTTATACCTGGAAATCCAGGTATCAAAAACAAACAAACAAACAAACAAACCCTGAAGAAAAAAAGTGGGGCAGGGCACAGTCCAGGGCCATGGCCTGAGGCAACCGGAGGCTGGGGTGCTCCAGCCTCCGCTGGTAGCCAGCCAAAGTTTCTCCATGCCTGGCCCTTGTCCCGGTGCTGCAGCATATTGCCGGTCCATGCGGGGCAAACAGTGATGCAGGCTGCAGTTACCTGGACCCAGGCTCCAATCTAGGTAAGTGGGGGGTGGGGGGACTGGAGCGGGGGGAGCTGTGAGGATGCAGGAGACGGTGGGGGGCTGCTTGGGAGGGGTTGTTCCCCCTTCCCACAGCAGCGACCATCAGGGTGCTCAGAGCCCTCATGGCACAACCTCCCTCACAGCAAGAGGCAATGTGGCATGCCCCCAGCCACCTGGCAAACCCCCCACCCTCTCCCTTTTGCTTTACACTTGTAAATATATCAAGAAAACATTGCCCAACTGATCTCTTTATATATAGTGGTGTTTCATTTTAATAGTGGAAGAACTCTATTTTGAGTATTTTAATGAGATAATTTGGTTTTCTTATCAGAGGATTTGCAATTTTTAAACAGGGAACACCAGGATCTCTGCTGG
>NW_017728993.1:30242810-30251906 GCF_001723915.1 Gavialis gangeticus | reverse complement strand
CTGCAAGGGCCCCACATTTCCTGGGGCCTTCTTTTTACTCGTGCAGAGGAGCCTGTCCAGGGCCAGCACTGGGGACACAGCTGGAGGGCAGATGACGTGGTTGACCTCTTGGCAATTTGGAGCCAACAGGACATGCTTTGACAGTTCAAAGCAGGCCACCGCAAGAAGCACATCTTCTGGGCAATAGCTGCCCAGATGGCAGAGCGGGCGCACCCCATCTGGTTTTGGCAGGCATGCAGCCATGGGACTGCAGGTCCAAGGGGGCAGATGCTGTCATAGGTGGCAGCAGGTCACAGCCAGGCAGCATCCCCCACTGCCAGACTGCTGCAGTGGGTAGAGGGTCCAGGAGTTGCTCCAGGTTAGGGCTGCTTCAGCAGTCCAGCTGCGACAAGGGGTAGTGTCCCCAGATACCAACTGGCTGGGTCTCAGAAGCTCCTGAGGACAAGTAGCTCTGAGATGCTCACCAGGGCAGGTTTTTATACTGCCGGGGCCAGCATGGGAGCTGGGCTCTAGCTTCCCCTGGCTGCAGATCCAGGAGGAGCTGGGCAGGGTTATTTTGCCCCAAGTGGCACAACCTGCCCCACACCAAAGTGCATGTCCAGGCACATGTACTGAGGCAAAAATCCCTGGCACAAATTTGTGCCACTCCTATTTGAGCTGCTGCAAGGGCACGTGCCTACATGTGTGGATGCCCCATCATTCCATAATTTTTAACTGACTGTTACAGCATAACCCTCTTAATGCTGCAGACGGAAAAAGAAAAAAAGTCTTTCTAAACTGTTTTAGCAGACTTTCTCTTCCCAGTGCAAACTGATACTCCTATACATATTTTATACTCTTAAATTCATTAAATAGTTTGCCCACTGATTTCTTTTTTAGTCAAGCTACATGTTTTACAATGACATAGGACATTTGTTAACAGCTCTTAAAAATGGCATTAATTGAAGAGAAAAAAATTCTTAAAGTTAGACTGTAATACTCTGCGGTCTTTTTAATGACTTGTCAAAAAAAAATCAAAGCCCTCATAGAGAATGGATTATTGAGGACTCTATAATCCACTGCATGGTTTCATATTTACTGTTTACTTTAGTATCGTCTTACTGCAAACTGAATCTATGCTAAAATACGTTAAATCAATTAGAAAATATTGAGTCACATGGCATTGCCTAGAAATGGATTAGGTCTGCTGTCTTTTATACATCAGATTAAAGGAAATATAAAACTTAGATAAATTATCCTTTTTTTTATTCTTTAAAACAGCATGAGATTCAAAATTGTTTAAACTCTTAAAAGTAACCAGTTTCATTTTTTTGTAAATCATTCTCTCATACACAAAAACACATTCACAAATACAAATTCCAATGCATACACACACAGTTATCTTTGACAAAAAGAGAAACAACAAAGGATAAACATATCACACTTTTTATATTAATATTATCTAATGAATAAACAGGTCAGTGTGGTGAGTCAAAGTTCTTCCATTTGGTCCACTATGTTCTGGTTGCTTCTTTATCCTTAATTTAGTGTTGAGCACAACGGTAGGACTGGTATATCTAAACTACTATCTGAACAAAATCAGGAAGGTAGCAATGTTACAGTTAATAACTGTACCTCCCAGATGCTCATGAAATTAATTATGGATGTAAATTAGGTTTCCTAAAACAGACTGAGCTTTTGAATTCTAGCATTGCATAGATTTTAACTGACAAACTGTTAAAAGGATTGTGTGGACACTATTTGTATAAGTATACTTATTACTATAGCTGCAATGACAAATATTTGTGTTTCCCATTTGCCCCAAAACATAGGCAACACATGGGGGGGGCACATAGCACTGGTGCCCCCCCGACAGCGAGCACTCCAGCTGGTAGGGGGGCACAGAAAGCACTAGTGCTCTGCCCCCCACCCCGAAATTGGCTCCGCCAGCGGCATGTCAGCAACTCCCAGACTTGGGAGGCACTAGTTGCCCATGCCCCAAAATCCCATATAATCTGAATTACTTGTATTGTTTCCTGTTTTCCTTAATATAAAACATGCAATGTCTTCAGAAAAGGCTAACTATGGCAGTAGTTGCCTGGAATTGCTCGTTAACATATCAAACTCCTTAGATGCTGACCGGTATTAGAAAATATTGGCACTCTTACACATGCTCTGGGGGTGGTGGGGACAGCACTTTACTTAGAACAGCTCTAAGAGCCTCTCTAATGAAAGCATGGCCGTGTCTCCTGTATCAGTTTCCCCACACTTAAAAAAGGAGTGCTTGAACTGAAGCTAGTTCGATGAGCTTTAGTTTAAGTGCCCCACCACCATTTTTAAGTTCAGGGACACTGATACATGAGACACAGGAGGCTGCTGGAGCACAACAATTGCCACGCTCCAGCAGACTCGATTCATTCCAACATGCTGGAATTCTAGCACATCAGAGCATCCTCTGCACTCATGTATAGGCGCCCTATAAATTGTAACCAATACCTGTGAGTACATGCACATTGCATATACCCAGGCACATGGTGTTTTCTACACATGTGTACATTTACTCAGGCAATTGTATGTGCAAAAGGTGTTTATTGGGTACTGGTTTGCCTGCCTGTACACATAAATCCCAAGGTAAAAACAGCTTAGTACATAGACAAACATTATACATTTACTTAGCAAAAATGAATGCAAACAAGTTCTTCCCTGAAACTTATTTTTTAAATAGTCTATTTTAAAAAGTTTGTGTTTGTCAGTTAAGTCCATACATATTTTGTTGGAGTACAGTCCACTGAAATAAAATGGATAATTACCAGGAGCTTAGCATGTGGTTTGTTGCCCAGTTGGTTTCTTTTGAAATACAAAGCTTTATGGTTATCTTCAAAGTGGCGTGCCTTCGGCAAAACTAAAGACTGCTTTCTTCAGGGAGGACTTTTCTACAAGTGTACTAGCCCATTGGGCTGGATGGAAAATATGACCAATACCCCTGGGTTTGTGTGCATGGCTTGTTTTATTTCAAAACCCTTCAGGATTTTCAAAAAGGAAGTTGATTGTATTTCTTTCTCTTAAACTCTCTCTCAGGGAGAGATTCCTGCTGAGTGTCCAGATGTTATTCACATTTTCAGCACGGTCTTAGAAGCAGAGGACTACAAAGGGCCTCTCAGACTATTGAGTCCAGTCCTCTGAAATCTAAGGGGTTCTAAAATTTTCCACACACCACTGCCACAAAGCACATTATGAAAACAAAAAATATCCTGCACTGTGGCATAAGTAAAAAACAGGGGACATAAAGGCACCACTAATGCCCTCTTACTGAAATGGTTGAAAAGTATTTTGGTTAATAAATGCTCAGGGGACCCTAGGATGAGTACCAAGGATCCTGGTTTTCTCTGTTTAAAAATCCCAAATTCTCTAATTAAAAAACCCAAAATCTGCAATTAAAATAAAATATCACTATATATACATAGGTATCAATTGATCACAATGTGTTATTGATATATTTACAATTTTAAAAGAACTTGGAGGCTGACCAGTGCCTCAATCACTGTAATAAAATAAATCCTAATTACCTATAAATTTTGGTATTTGATTTTGGGTTATCATGGAAAATCAGAGCTCCCCTGCCCCCTTAGCTCACAGAATGCAGATGCAGGCCCCTCACTCCCAAGCCACAGCCCTCCAACCCTCTGGTGCCCCTTAGTCCCCAACCACAGTCCCCTGATCCCCCCAGCCCTGCCAGAGGAGGCTCCCAGCTGCCAGAGCTATGGGGCCAGTGACCCAGGTCTGCAGCCCCCTGCCCTCACAGCAGTGCCCGAGCCCCAATGGCAGCAGCGGCTGTTGCGGCTGAGTGGAGCACAGAGCCCAGTTCCCCCTCTCCCACGGGAGGCATGGCCAGAGCAGAGCCCAGGGAAAGGTTGGGGCAGGTGCAGGCTGCCTGTTGCAGGCCCAGGCTCCCCACCCTGCTGCACTCCCCCCAGGGCCTTCATGGCCCAGCGGGTGAGACCTGGCATAGCAGGGCAGAGTGGGGCCAGGTAGGGAAGTTCATTGCCACTGCTGGGAGCCCCATGCCACCACGGCAAGTTGCACCCCGGCCCACCTGGCAGCAGCAAGAGGCACAACTCAGTGGAGGCACAACTCCATGGGAAACTCCCAAGGAGCTTCCCCTCCCAGCCCCACTCTGCCCTGCCATGGCAAGCCCCACCCTCTGGGCTGCAGAGACCTTGTGCAGAAAGCAGCAGTGTGGGGAGCCCAAGCCCACAGTGGGCAGCCTGCACCAGTCCCCAGCCTAAACCAGTGATTCTCACCCAGGCGCCCTGAGATCCTCTTAAAGCACGGTGCCATAACACATTAGCACCTTGCTTTGAAATTTCAAATGGGAATTCATAGTATTAAAAATATTCTGACCTATTGTGATCTTTCTGAGTTCTCTGCAGCAAAAAAAATTGTTCTATTACTTTTCTGTTGTGAAAAAGAGTAAAAACTAGGAGCTGGCATTTTCCAAGGGCTGCCTCGAGTCTAAAAAAGTTGCAAAGCACTGCTCCAAACTATGTGCACCTACTTTCTGTAAGTCATTTCTTTCTGTAAGTCATTTCAGATCTCACTTGAAGATAACCCTGGATGGATGTGGTATCAGACTTCAGCACTCCAGGTTAGAGAGCTGTAATGAACATCTGTACCACATCCCATCATGACTTACAGTAGGTCGCATTCTACCAACATCCCATGAAGCATTGCAGCACCTCGCTCAACTCTCCCCTGTGGGGCTATGGTGTAGCCTAAACCAGAGCTCATCTCCTGTGCCCAAGCGTTGGGCCAGCCCTGCCCCTTCCCAGACCCTCAGTGACCCAAGGCGGTAAAGCCCCTGTTTCCAGCCCCCTCCCCCTTGCTCCCCCTAGCCAGTCATGAGCCACTGGCTGGTATTGCCACATAGTGTGTGGATTCCGTTTACCCTGTCTAAGCATTTGTAAAATCGCAGTTTTCAACTAAGTGTGGTGCTGTTTGCTGAACTCCACATTCACACAAGGGGCTACCCAAGATGTTTATTTGGTACAGCCTTGTTTTAAAGCATCTGTATCCAAACCTCAAAATTATCCATGTTTCTTGTCAAGTTCGTGCCCAATGGAGAATTCATTTAGTGGTGATCTAAAGTGCTGTGGGACTAGATTTCAAACCAGACTAGTCTGAACGATCATTTTATATCCAATTCTCACCATCCCTTATCTAAATTTAGCACAACACACAAAGCCACAGTACCTGGTGTGATGGGTTCTCCATGGACCCAGAAAACTGGCAGTGTGGGAGCGGTTAGTGTTTGTCTTCTAATGTCACTTGCTCTAATGCCTGAGAGCGGAAGGAATACATCCGTGTGCGTTCAAGTTGTGCAGCCTGTGAGTCTCTATGTACTGCTAAGTACTGTGTCGAGCTTTTTAGTGTGACAATTCTTGACCGGGTAGCGGGCTCTCTGCTTTTGCCCAGCAAACCCAGCTTGGAGAAGGACACTTTGGATTGGTGGAACATTTCTACCAATCAGGTAACAGCTGGGATGGGCTTGCCCTGCCCCTGCTTGGCACACTGGCAGAGACAGCGAGGGACACTGGAGAGGAAAGAGCTTCCACAGGATCCCTTCTTTGCCCCAGTGGTGCACAGGCCGGCACACAGGGCTCAGGCTCTGGAAGCCATGTCGAGACAGCTTGAGTCTGCATCCTCAGCAGAGGGCCGGATGGAGCGGTGTGCAGACCGGCACACAGTGAGCCGGCCCTGGGAGCAGATCAAGGCTGCCTGGGCCCACACGGTGTGCAGACCAACACATGGAGAACCTGCCCTGGGTTAACTGGAGCCCTGCAGTGCAGCCCAGCCAAAAAGTTACCCCAGCGTAAGCTGGATAACCAGAGCCCCGCAGTGTGGCCCAGCCAAAGAACTAAAAGAGCCCCGGGGCCTAGAGGAAAGCCGGGGAAAGGGAAGGCCTAAGCATAAGACTAAGTAAACCCAGCCAGCAGTGGCTAGATTCCACCCCCATGAGAGCTGGAAGAACCCTCAGTGCCCAAAGCAGGGCAAAGGGCCAGGGGGGAGGTCTGGGAATGATGCAGACAATGCTGATGGGGCCTCTAATTGAGCAAAGGGCTCTGAGGCCCAGTCAACCGCTCCTCAAAGAAAACTGTAAGTTGCTGGAGGAGTCGGGTCCCGCAGGGGAGGCATTCCTAAAATAAGGCAACCCCCTCTGTCCCCCCCACAAGAGAAGCCCTAGGTGGAAGTTTCCCTCTCAGATAGATCCACAGAAGGGGAAGCTTCCCTTGCTAGCTGGGATCCAAGGGTAAACATGCCTTATATCATATAAAAATGCACCTCATATTTTGTATAATTATTATTATAACTATGAATATGTGCAAAATGTTATGGAATTGGGTTAGTTTGGCATAATGGGTTTTTGGCTTATCTTTTTGTAAATATTTATCTGTATACCTTTGGTGTTGTTAAAAGATTATTGCTAAGAGTATTTTTTGGAAAGTTTTCTTTTGTTACCTATTAGAATACTTACCTATATATATATATAGAGAGAGAGAGAGAGAGAGAATAAGAAATAGTATGTATATTATAATTCAATAAACTGTAAATAGTTAAGAACATTGGCATGGAATTGACTCCATAGAGGAAAGAGGGACCCACGCTCAAATCACCCATGTCCCTCTCACAGCACTGTTTCCTGCCTCATCTATGCCTTCCACCTGAGGACAGACACACCCTTGGGTGTTCCCAGCTTACTACCGTATAGAAGTACAGTAATCTGCTGGGGCATATGCTATTTCAAGTGCAGTGGTTCCATGCACTTTGAAGTTGTCACTCCATGTTGTGCTGGCAAAATGTCTTAAGGCAGATACCCATGCAGAGACTTTACTGCTGAACTTCTGAATGTGATAAAAATCACAAATTCTCTGATAAAAAACCAAAATCAGTAATTAAAATGAAAGGCCACTATATATGTATAAGTATGTATGTATGTATGTATGTATATATGTATGCATGTATCAGTTGAACACAATGTTTTCTTGATGTATTTACTATTTTAAAGCAATTTGGAAGCCTACTGGTGCCTCAATCGCTATAATAAAATAAATTCTAAATACCTATAAATTTTGTTATTTAATTTTGGGGGGGGTTATCACGGAAAATCAGAGCTCCCCCTGCCGCCTTAGCTCACTGAACGCAGGTCCAGGCCCCTCACTCTCAAGCCATAGCCCCACAGCCCTGCTGGTGCCCCTCCAATTATATGGATTATATAGATTATATGGATATCGAGAATAAACAGTGATCATAAGTACCAATTTTTTTAACATGATATTAAATCTCATGCTTCAGGATTTAAGCCAATCTCTAACTATCGGGATGAGGGTGAGACCTCTTATTGGAGGCATGTGACTACTAGAGTTCTTAAACTATATTTCCTTTGAAGCATCTGGTATCCACCAAAGCTCAAGACAGGATGCTGAACTGGATGAGCCCAGAGCCTGTGTCAGTGTGACTCATGTTCATAACGGTGCAAATAAAAATAAGACTATTGATTAATGGTTATTAACATCTATAGAATGGTTTGTAACCTAACAAATTTGGTTTGGGGGCAAGGTTAACTGTATTAATTCAAGAAATCTTCCACGGAGAAGGCCTCTCCTGATAAACTAGATCCAAGGAAGAACTTAGAATTTAAGGAATAAGGTCCAAATAGGAATCTTTAAAACCACCCCTCAATTACCTTAACATCATTGGTTTGAAGTTTGTGACCACAAAGTCCCCCAGGAGCCTAACATTTCTATTTTTCCCACATCCCAAGTGCCTCAGTCTTGACAAAGCTGACCAGCTTGGCACATAGATCATGCCTACTATCATTCTACTATCCTCCACCTAAATCCTAAGAATGTGTTTTGCATCCATAAACACACATACACACACACTGAAGGACACACACCTTCTCCATGCACATTTCATCCCCAGATGGATGTAATATAGCCCCCTTAATGTGATATTGGGCAAATGTCAATACATTCTCTCTTTTTCTCTCTGTCTCAGAAACACTGCCATTATACATTAGCCTACTAGTTAGAGTACTTTTTTCAGATGTGGGAAAAATGGTTCGATTTCCACCTCTGCATGAGCAGATTCAAGCCTACTCATTTCCAGATGATTAGAACATCCTCCAAAGAGACAAAAGAGAAATGTTTGCATCAACTCAGACAGAGAAGAGAACTCAGCCTGGGTGTTGCATATCTTGGGTGAATGCTGTAACAAATACCTTGTTGTCTAAAAGAGGGGAAGTATCTGCTTGTCTAGCCTAATTGAAAAAATGGTTCCTGCATGGTTTTTGAAAAAAAGGTTTAAGGTGCCTACTTTAAAAAGTGGGTTCAGGTATCATAAGTGCATAGAGGTACCTCCCTGCAACTCTGTACAAGGTGGCAGAGTCCATGCAGGGATGGAGGTGAAGGTGATACAGCTGTCCTTACCATATTTTGTATTGGCTATTGCTAGGCAGGTCCACACTGAGTAGGCCAACTTGAGGCAACTCCTTACTCTGCATACTCAGTCTTCTAGATCCCATTCTGACAGGTCTATCTTTTCCCTTGTATTGTACAAAGAACCTGGATACCCAATACAAATCTCTGGATTTCTGTTCTGACTGTTATGGTGCATTTACACATGCATGTAAGCGCAACTATATTTAATGCACATTAAGCAAATGCGTGTTAAGCAAATTTTGGCAGGTGTCTACATGTGCAGGGACTTGGCACTAAAGTTAGCCTAAATTCTCCATTTTTAATATGCATTAAGGACACGCACATGTAGATGCATGCTGTTAATGCACATTAAATTAAACTAATGTGCATGAATGTGTCTTGTGTAGACATGCCCTTAGTAACCTAAATCATTTTTTGTATCTATCCCTAAACTAGTTCCTCTTGCTTGGTATTAATGCTAGCTTAAGCTAAGAGCAGTCATACGTTCAAGCCAGCAGGGGCCTGGAGGACAGAACGATAAGATTCCCCTCTCCCCCATTCTGGGCTTCCCTTTGGTTCCCAGGGCTCCTCTGGTTCCTCCCTGACCCTGGGACTCCTCCCCTTCCCCCCCCCCCCCCCC
>NW_017728993.1:30218132-30242726 GCF_001723915.1 Gavialis gangeticus | reverse complement strand
CTCCCCCCCCCCCCCACACATACCTACTTGTGGTTGCCTGTGCTATCTATCCCATGGGACCAGGCAGGGAAAGGTTAACCTGCCTGCCTGGATGCTGCTGCCACCTCTGCCAGGCTGCTGATCTTCTCTGAATTGAGCCAACCTAGAGAGCAGAAGCAGCAGTGGTGGCAGTGGTCTGGTAGGCAGGTTAACCCTACACTGCCTGCTTCTCTGGGACAGAGCTTGGACACCACACCCACTAGTAAGCAGGGACAGAGGGGGAAGAGAGGTAGTGAGCAAGGATCTAAGGTGCTAGGGAGAGTGGGGGAGAGGGGGGAAATGAGCCCAATCCAGGCCATCAGGGGAGGAAAAGCAGGTGGGGTGTTTACACCAACATATAGCCTTGAGTGGCTACACGTTACTGTAACATGAACTGAGTAACACAGATGAAAGATAAACATGTCCTGGAGTGTCATAAGATTCCAAAAGGGTGCTTAAAAATAATTTCAGGTGTTATTGTTCGGACAAACAAGGAATGAAATGCTCCAGAAGCCACCTAAAATGAATGTGTAACAACACCCAAACAGTCCTTTCTGTGTGGGCTTGAGACCTGCTGGTGGAAATTTAGAAATGTGATGTTGCTGTTAGTCCATCACCATTCACTAACGCTATGCCCCCTACATGCTAACACAAAAAAATGAATGGTATTACAATAAAGGTTAATTCAAACTTCCTACATAAAATGTATCCTACCCAAAAACTGTAGATAGATTGCCACTGCACCGCTTCGCTGTTCCACAAATACAAGACCTTTCCAGTACACTATTCAAATAGACTGGTCTAAAACCACACATAAAATTAAAAAACAGGACAGCCAGATGGTAAACACTTTTGCAGTACTCCAAGATCTAAGATTGCCAAGAGCAAACTCATTTAATTTAAGATCTCTTGCAAAAGTCCCAGGGAGCTTTTGGCCTTCAACCATTAATTCAGTTATAAGCAATGCCCACATCCTCCAATAATTTTTTACCTAAATACTGTAATAGATTCAGTTTATGGATACTCCTGGCAGAAAGCTACTTCTGAAGCCAATGAGCATAATTTACAGGAAGCTACAGTTCCCATTATTTCCAGAATATACTAAATGCAGACCAAAAATAGCCATTTTGACCTCAGTGGAAATGTAGGATACTCTATATTGAGCAATGCAGTGTTACATAGAGATACCTAAGTGAGCTCTAGCCAGTTCTCAGTAAGGCAAATCAACAAACAGCTGCACTAATATAGCTGTACTGTAGCCACACAGACATACCCCAGTGGTATTTGGTTAAAACGAGTCAGGAATTGGCTTTTCCCCGGAAAACTGCAATTAATTGAAATCAGAACTTTTTGCTGGAGTGCAGTAAGTGTCAATAAAACTTTTGTCAGGAAAGACGCTGCAAGTCCAGAGCAGGGTTTCTCCTCAAAATGAGGCTGAATCTCCCATCCCAGGAGAGCCCCAGCCTCGGACACCCACCTGGAATGTAGGTGACTAATCCTATTCTCTGTTGTATCCAATTCAGGGCAGGAACTTAAGCATGGGTCTTCTACATCCCTAGTGAGTGTCTCACTCACTCATCAGGATACTCTGCAGTGAGTCAATCCCTCCTATTGCTATAGTTCTTCCTTCTGTGGGAAGAAATCATAGTAAAAACTGTGTCTTAACATTCTAGGGAGGTGCCCTTACTACTCAGATATCGACTGTTCTGGCATCTCATTCTCTATGCAAGGCATTCTTGGTTTTTTGATTTCATTGTTGTTTTTCTGATTCAGAACATCAACATTTTTAGCATCTTAGAGTTCAGTAAGATAAGAAAATCAAATCCTAAGTGTGGCAAAACACCAGTCACACATGCAAGAGCACAATTAAAAATGGGACTTATCAAGCTAAAGTGAGGTATTGGTAGGATTTCAACCATAAGTTTACACCTTTATAGAAAAACCCGTAATTAGAGATCAGTATATACTGAAGATCAGTGTAGTAGGGACCCAGACAGGTCTTACCAAAGTGATGGCTACTGCAATGCCCCACAGTCTGTGACCCCCCCCCCAGCATCCCGAGGAAGAGTGGTGAGCCTACAGGCTAACATCATGCCCTCCCATGCACCCACTTCCCAGGTGGGGCAGGCAGACAGAGGGTTACACATTCCCCATGGACCCATCCCCCTGGTAGGGCTGAGAGCCAGAAGCCAGGCTCTACCTTGGCCCAGAGCCCAGCCCAGAAAGAGTGGCTGGCTTACCTGGCACCACCTGGAGCCTGAAGACTGCAGCTGCAGGTGATGGTGAGCTCCACAATGGCTCTTAGCACTTGGAAGTGGTCACAGGGCACAACAGAGTGTGTAGGGGTCTGGGTTGCCCAGGCCACCCTGGAACTTCCTTTATAGGGCAGCACCAGCCACCGAGATGGTAAGGCACTGGTGTAGGCACTGACTCGTGCCACTTCCCTCCACTGGAGCCAAGGACATCCTACCTGAGACCAGCTCAACCCCAGTTTCCTCAGCAGGATCCTGACTGCCCTGAAGATACTGGACATCTAGTGCCCATAAGGGCCTCACTGGGGTTCATAGTACCAGTTTGATCATAGTACCATCAATCACAGTACCTCAATTCCATGAAAAGCCAAAGGCAACCATCTTAATATACTAAGATCCTTTCCAGAAAGGTGAAGGCAGCTACCCTTTGAATGAGAAAAGAGAGAGAGAGTTCCAACTGATTGTCCCAGGAGAACCCTAGTTAGAATGGAGTTATAGGTAGATAACATTATTTATAATCAGTGGATGTACTGGTATTAGATAAATTGAAATAAAATGCCGGGTTAAATCATCCTTCTGAAGATTAATACAAAATAACAGTAATAAAAGTATTCTAGAGAAAAGACAGTGAAATGACAGACAAAACTGATGAAAATAATGGTCCATTTTACAGATGATATAAATGGTTTGTCCTTCGGCTGATATCAATAAAAGTTCCAGTGAGACTGTCATATTGGATGCATATGGAATACTATAATGTGTCACGTGGATAATTTCCATACAATTCGTTTCTCCGTGCATTTCTCTTTCTCCTTACTCTACCCACCTTTGAATCCTGAGTATAGAAAGGATAGGACTTGAAGTTTCCACCTATTTTAGAGCAAATTCAATTGTGTATTGTCAAATCTGGCAGATTAAATGAAACTACCAATACACTAGAGGCATAACAGGGCAGCTTTGTACTCTGGGAAGTCACTCTGCCTGTGGGAGTTCTGGCTGCCATGCTGCAGTGGCCCCAAGTTGCTCCTGGTGCCCCTTCTAAGTCACTGCCCGGGGTTAGTGCCACCCTGCTGCCATGTTAGTAGTCAGTTGGAATCAGGAGCCAGGCCCTGTTCTGCTTAGGTCACTCTAGCTTTGTTACACAGTAAAGTCAATTTACTGCATAGTAAATGTCTTGTGGGTCTACACCATGAGGTAGACAACTCCACTGCATACTTATTTTTCTGAAAAGCAGTGTATATTAACCCATATAAAGTTTCATACGGTGGGCACGTGGGCACATGCTATTAATGCACCTGCATAACTCTGGCAGAGTTCATGCTGAAGATTATTGCTCTCAAGTGCAGTGTTTACACACAAACCCAGGACTGCAGCACGTAGAGCTGGGGTAGTGCAGTCCCAGCTGGAAGGGAGTGGGGATCAGCCTGCCAGCCCAGAACTGCTCCGCTCTGGCTTAACGTACTGGGGAAGGGCTGGCTGGGGCACAAGGGTGCTACAGTGCAGGGCTAGCTGGCAGGCAACCCCTGCCACTGTAGCACCCTCATGCTGAAACCAGCCTGCCCCAGTCACCATCTACATATACATTGCAACACACTACATAACTCCGCTGTAGGATAGTATTTGTGTCAAGCAATATTATCCTACAGAAGAGTTAGTTTACTCCAGCCTAGTAGTGCCATACGTGTGGACAGTAATGCTTTACTGTGTAGTTAATTAATCAACTCCACAGTAAAGCATACATACAGATGTCACCTGTTACAACCAGATTACTTCTGGTAATTAGGTAAATAAGGGTATTTCTACATTTTACTTCAGTCTACAGTATTACACATGCCCTTAGATTTTATTCATTGATGCAACGTCATTGCTATCCACGGAGTTGTTTATTGATGTTAGCATGATATCAAATCAAGTCTAATATTTTAATCTTGGCTGTCTATATAATTAATCATGCATGATTTATTATGGTCTTTTTCTTCTTTTAATTTAAAAATGTCCAACACCAGAATTCATAGGTTTATTGGGCTGACAAATTAAGTTTAATTACAGAAATGTTTCATATACCTGTCAAGATAAGAGGAAAAGACCTTCAATAATTTGTTTAATGTAGATAAAACCATGCAAGTCAATGCTTTGCAATTCTTTGAACAAATATGCAAGACTAAGTCCAGCATTTGTTTTTCCCTTGGTTAATGTGTATTTTGTGTTGCCGGGAGTAGTCAAGACAACATTTTGCTGATAATTTCTACCTGAAAGATTATTTTCCTTTCATTCATGGGTTGTACAATTTGGATTTAAAAGACTTTGATGAGCTGTTCAGTTTTCTAGTAAATAAAGTCTTATTTTCCCTAAAGTACTTTATCTTTTTAAAAATATGCATATTTTAAAGAATTGGGCAGAAAGGGGGAGGGGGTATACATTATGGGTCAGAAAATATCTAAGACACACCTAAATAAAGGGACAATGAACAACAACCATAATCTATCAAATACTGCTTTTCAACTGCTCTTTGAGGAGTGCATTGCTTGTGAATGTGGGAAGGCCCTAAACCCTGCATGTGAATGAGAAATGGCAAAGTTGACACCACTAAAAAGGCAGGACCGTAAAACCTTTGGAAATCGCTATTATAAAATTGTCTTCTTGCTGAAACTCACTGAGATGCAGATCTAAAGGAAGCACAATAGCCCACTGAAGGTATTTCCCTAGATGGCAGAAAAAAGATAAACCAAATGTATATCATGAGAACTTATTGTATTTTAGGTAGAGTATACAGCAATCCTTTATCTAGCTTGACTTGCCTAGTTTCCTACCACTTTTGTTTAAAAGGTATAGCACCAACATTCCCTGAGGTATTTGTTAAAACTACCTGGGTTTCAAGTATTCTTGTTTTGTTTGTTTGCTTTTTCTGGCTGAACCTGAATTGTAAGCATCATATTAAAGAAACTGAAGTCATCTGTGCCTTTTTCTTGATAATATTAAATATCTGTAAATCGGCTTCAGTTGGGCTGCACAGACATAGCTGAAAACAGAGCCCAGTGTTTTCCTAGTATGGCTTGGCCAAGAATTATACATTCAGCTAAGACATAAATGATGGTGATTGAAATAACGTAGCACTTATTTTACCAATACCCAGTTAGCACTCTAAATGCTTTTGAAAGGTGCTTGAAATTGATGTATTTGAACACTGTAAAAGAAAAATAAAAGATGACACCAAAATGGACCACAGGATTTACATTTTAACATCAAATGAGAGCTAGAATAAGATAAAAATATATTTCAGCCATCAATGAGTTTTAAAGCTTAATGGCTGCTTGAACTGAACATAAATTTAAAGGTATGATGAACATCTATTTCAGACACATAAAAATGTAATACTGTATAAACTAAACAAGTGAAACTTGTCATAGAATGTACTTAGACTCCCTTTATATTGTGAATCCCAAACTCCCACTGAAACCAACTGGATGTATAAAGGTACATAAGGAATATCCTTTGTTTCAACTTATTCCATATGAAATATTTAAAAAAATAAGATATTATATGAACTTTGAAGTCACCTACTAAATTCTAAGAAGTAATGGTTTTTAGTCTGTAATCAGCTCAGTACTTTGGTGTGATACAGTACTTAGTTGTGGCTATCTAGAAAGCACTCTGCCCACTTGTTCCATTTCAAAATCAAACACCTTGATTTTCAAATGAATTTCAATACTTGATTGTGATTACCTAAAAAGTGCTCTGTCACTTGTAATGTTTCAACATCAAGCAGCATTTTGATTTTAAAATGGGTTTCAATGCAGTCTTTCAATCCTATGCTTTTCTCAAAAAATGTTCATTCTTGTATTATTTTGTGAATACAGCGTAACATATTTTTTGACTCTACTATTAGTGTTTTCATCTTTACCTTAGTTTGACACTATAGTAAAACTTCTACAAAATGAAGTTAGTTTTCTTGTATTTGCTACAAATTAGTATTTTGTAATTGTAACAAACTATAAAGTGTTAATGATGTTTCTAATTATTCTTAAATAAACAGAAATTAATTCATTTTCTTAAGTATGATAACAAGAGCATTTCTGGCATTTGTCAGGGAAAAATCGCTGAATGAATTGGGCCCCAAGGTCACGGTGGGCCGGGGTTGGCAATTGGAACACGAACAGACAGGATTATTGGCGTGGAGGTCTGAGGCACGGAAGTGTAATGGTTTAGAACAAAGGTGATTTATTTGACTTATGCTTAGAAGGCATAGGTAGAGTTGCTTCTTCGGTTACAGTGGTACAACTTAAACAACGAGAGGGGTCCATTGGCCCACAGGGTTCTTAAGTGAGCCCTTGCTTTCTAACCCCGGAGGGCTAGGGGCGGCTGCTCAACTTAATGGTCCCAGGGCTGGTCAACGGCTCATGTAAGGAGAGACAAACAACGAAACTGTAACGAGGTGACACCGGTCCAAGTGGACAAACGGATGGTCGGAGATCGAAGCTGAGGTCAGAAGCCAGGAAGTCGATGACAGCCAGTGGGGTTGCACAGAATCATAGTCGAAATGATAGCCGAGGTCGAATACCAGATAAATCGTAGCCAGTGTATTGAGGGTGATCCAAAAGCGAAGTCAGAGTCCAAGCCAGAACAGTCCAGTAACCAGAGAATCAACACAGCAAGACCGAGGTACGAAACACAGCGAGAGCCCATGCTGGAGGAGACCTAACTGAGGGACAGTCCCTAAGAATTAGCCTCTGTCCTCAGTTGAACGGATCTCCCCCTGAGGGAGGGGCTCCTTAACCTTTTATACCAATTTGGTGGCCAATTAGAATGCATCCCTCAAAGAACTTTCTAGCCGAATGACATCATGCTCTTAGCTGGCTGAGCATGCGTGAGTCTGAGCTCTCTGCTGTTACGAAGCATGCGCAGGGCTGAAAAGTAGGTCAGCCTGACTGACAGCTCATGGGGTCACCCAGGGGACACATGCTGGGTGAGCCCAATGGAAAATTCCATGAGCCTGTCTTGCGCATGTCAGTTCCAGTTCTTCTGTGTTGTCAGCACACCTTTACGATTTTCCGTGACAGCATTATCAACAGATGGGCACCATTTTGGAGAAAAATTAAACAAACCAGATTTTCTTCCTAACTCCAGAAAAGGTATTCTCAATAAGTTGAGTTGCCTTGCTGGTCATCAGCTTAACAGTCATGTGGCAATGTTAGAAGAAATGCATATGGAAATTAGGGTTATTAATTAAAGCTAGAGTTCCTTTCAGATGAAGTATGAAGATTCCTATATTTGGGATGTGCCACTGGTACATCTTAGACCATCATGGTCATATGCACACTTTCAAGTAATCTGCGAAAATTTTCCCAAGTTTGTTCTCCTGGTAGGAAAACTTATCCAGAGATGCCTGAACAGATATTCAAATGCTATGGCCTTGAAGAAAAGAGAGCTAGAAAAGAGAGCTTGTAGTGCTGACATTGCACAGCCAGAGGACACCTGCGCAAACACCTCAGTGTGCTCTGCAGGCTCCCAAATCTGCCTGGTGATAGGTGGCAGCAATAAACAAGGCAGCTCTGATTAGCTGATCCATACTGTTCAGAGTCAGCCTGTATCTCCATGAAGCATAATATGGGATTGTGAAGGGGGTGCTCTTTAGAACAGCAGAACCCAATGAGTAACACACTGTCTCCTGCAGGGAGGAAGGGAGCAGAAGCAAAGCACCCCAGGATGCTGAAGAACAGTGCTGTGGCTTTTCTCAAAAGAGAACATGTATAGACATTCAGTTTCCCAGGAAAAACTCTCCTGGGAGTAATTTAACCCTGGTTATTCTTGGGTTATTTTTCTCTTGGAGCAGCCATTTTTGCTCTGGGAGAAAAATCCTGAACATATGTATACTTGTGGTTTTTCCTGGGAGAACAGCAGCTCTCCCAGGGAAACTCAATGTCTGTACATGGCCCATGTCAGTACATAACAAGACTGGAAATGCAGACAAATGTATTGAAAAATAATCTAAAATTGAAACAATATTTTCATGGAACACAAAAGCACAACTAGAAAAGTGTGCGGGGCTAAGTGGGGGTTATGTACTCTTTTGAAACATTTATTACTTCATCTCACATACAAACTTTACATATCAGAAACTCATGTTCCTTTGTGGGTAGTTTGTTCAGTGATATGTTGCCACTGGAAAATCGTATCAAATTGCATATTCATGGAAATGGTTAATCACTTCTCCTAAAAATATTGAGTACCCTGACAAAAAAAAGATTGCCTAGCACAGTATTTAATATTTATAACATGGATATTATACGCAAAGACCTATGGTCTGATTCTATTCCACTATTAGGAACGTAAGTGGACTTAAGTACCTAAATGCAATTCTATTCACCCCAGACCAAGTCCCTGAAAAATAATTAATACAAAAGACAGTTGAGTCCTCTACCTCATCACTGACTTTTTGTGACTCAGCTTTATGTGTAAGCTGATGATGTGTTACAAAAGTAGATGCAGTAATGGATTTTTAGTAACTTGAACAGTATGGCACTGGTGAATGACACTGAGGTGACTAAATCCACTTGGACACCTAAGACGTGTCAATTAATAGAATCTTGTCCTTAGTTATAATACTCCAAAAATTATAAGAATTCAAAGTTCAAAGTTCTTTGAGCTTTATAATACTTTTATACTTTAAAAAGTTTTAAATATATATATATATTTATACACACACACACTTTCAAAGCTTTATAATACTTTATAATATATACTTTTGAAGCCATATAATACTTTTATAATTTTTAAAGTTTTTATTCAACAATATTTTGTGATTCTCAGGTTTAAGTCTTCTCTACAAATGATGCATCAGTTTCCTTCAAAGGCAAGAAAATTATCCCAACCTTCCTTGCAATTTTGTGGCCAAATTTTAACAAACTGTATCTTTATGCTGTATCCCAACTTGTCAGGATGGTCATGAGCACCTGCAAGGCATGTCTCATGCTTACCCCACTCCCACTCACATATGTCAAACCCAGAAGTGCAGTGGTGAAGCCACTCCAGGGGTGTCCCTTGAGGCTGCTCTAAAGCACACCCGAGAGAAAGCTCTGAAGAGTGTCTACAGGGAGACAGAGGCATAATCCCAGTGTCCCCATAATATTTATTACAAAGTGAGCTAGAATGACAGAGCAGTCACCCAGCTACTGAGTTTCAAATGACTTTCAGCTCCCTAGAGTGGAGAGGAAAGAAAAAGAAACTTTTACCATTTGGACACTTCTCTCTTTCCTGTAGTCCAATGTGAGATTCTTCCACAGAAGATGGAAACTACATGACCCAGAGCCCATTTAAGAACAAGCCCTTACATATAGTAATCAGACTCCTAAACCCATTGGCACGTAGGTTTTGCACTAGCAATAATATTGAGTATTCCACCAGTATAACTACCATATTTACTTGACTATAATGAGAAACCACCACCCCATCAGCATGGTGGGGGGAAGCCCCCATGTCTCATATCTGTATACAAAGCAGGGTGGGGGGATCAGGCAGCTGCTAAGACTTAGGCTTGGCCCCTGGATCCAGGTTGGGATCAAAGTCAGTCATATAGCAGCCTCCTGACAACCCCCTCCACTTCCCCTCTGCAGCCTCCTCCCTCTCCCACTCCCCACCCAGCCCCTTTCCCTCCCTCTTATTGTCAGGCACAGATCAGCTCTGACTCAGGCTTGGGTCTCTCCCAGGCACAGAGCACATGGAAACTCCTTCCTCTGCCCAGCCAATCAGCAGTACTAACACTGCTGCACAGTCAGGCAAGGGCAGACATTTCAGGTGCTGTGCTTCAGGATGGAGCAGCCCAAAAGTGGCAGTCAGTAAGGGGTGAGGGAGGAAAAGAGGCTGAGGCTGGGTAATTTGGTGGGGAAGGGAAAGAGACTAGGGGGAGTTTGAGGGAAGAGGCAGAGGCTAGAGAAGTGGGTGAAAGGGCAGAGGCTATGGAGAGCTGGGGGTGGGGGATGCAGGTGGCAGAGTGTCAGGAAGTCTGCAGAAGGAAGAAGTGGGCAAGGCAGAAGGCAAGGAGGGCATCTGACCTCTGACCTCTACCATCACCACCACCCCAGCCATTGCTTTCCTGCTGTAGATGTGGGTAGGGGGATTAAAGACAACTCTACAACACTTAGATTCTATACCTGTAAAATTATAACAAATTTATATTTTTTCCATATATAAAATCTAATTATTGGGGGAGTCATCTTATATGTGGAATCGTTTTATATTTGAGTAGATATTCTGTCCACCCACATATGTATCCAATAGGAAGAAGCTCTCACTTTATCTGCTGTCTTGCCTTCCATCTTAGATGCTTCCCTCCTTATACTTTATTAATGTTTACATTGATTTAGCTGATAATAGCTACAGTACATGAAAGATGGAGCGAATACTAATTTTGTAGTCATGTAATACAAACTGTATGGCTGGCTGGTTTATTGAGGTATGTGTGATATAAACACATATCAGAAAGTTATAGTGCTGTCACATTTTATTAGGTGAATGCATAAATCCCCACCACCCACACAGGAAGTAAGAGGTAATCAAAGAGCAAAATAAAAACCCAGTAAAACTTCAGGATGAAACTTGAAGCAAGAGAAAACAATGTGACAGTAAAAAAACCGCACAAAAAATACAGAAAGATTGTGAAAGTCTGTAGGTTAGATTTGGTGCTTTATTCCTGCAGTTCATATGGTACTACAATATGATTTCATAGATTTCACAGACATTAGAGCTGGAAGGGACCTCGGGAGATCATCGACTCCAGGCCTCTGCCCCAAGGGCAAGAAGTCAGCTAGGATCAAAGGATCCCAGCAAGATAGCATCCAAACACTTATTAAAGGTGTCCAGAGTAGGTGTTTGTACCACCTCTGGAGGGAGCCTATTCCAGGCCTTGAGGGCTCAGGCAGTAAAGCAGTTTCTCCTTATGTCCAGCCTAAAACAGTCTTGAAGGAGTTTGGGACCATTGGTCCTCTTCATCCTTCAGGGCACTCTGGTGAACAGATATTCCCTCAGATCCTGATGCACACCCCTCATGCCACCAGGTCCCCCTGCAAGCCTGTGCTTTTCCAGGCTGAAGTGTCCCATGGCTCTCGGCCTCTCTTCATAACGCCTATTCTCCTGTCCTCTGATCATGCACATGACTCTCCTCTGGACTCTCTCAAACTTCTCCACATCCTTCTTGAATTGTGGAGCCCAGAATTGGATGTGGTACTCTAGCTGTGGCCTCACCAAAGCCGTGTACAGGAGGATGACATCCTGAGATTTTCTTGAGAAGCATCTAGGGATGCAAACCAGAGTTTGGTTTGCTTTACCAGCTGCAACATCACATTAGTGGCTCATGTTCATCTTGTGGTCAGTCATGACCCCCAAGTCTCTATCTTCCTTGTTGCTAGCGAGCATAGCACTGCCGAATCTATAAGCATGCTGCGGGTTTTTCCCCCCGCAAGGTGGAGTACCTTACATTTGTCAATATAGAATATCATCAGGTTTGTATCTGCCCACTTTTTCAGTCTGTCCAAGTCAACCTGGATTACCAACCTACCCTCAGGTGTGGATGCCCTACCCCAAAGTTTGGTGTCATTGGCAAACTTGGCCAGTCCACTTCTGACTCCAGTATCCACATCACTGATAAAGACATTAAAGAGAACAGGTCCAAGGACAGAGCCTTGAGGGACAGCACTGGTCATGGAGCACCATGATGATTCACTTCCATTGACCACCACTCTAAGTCTGACCTCAGAGCCAGTTCCCCAGCCACTGGTGTGTGATATAGCCGAGGCCACAGTTAGCCAATTTTTCCAAGAGAAGATTGTGGGACACCAGATCAAAGGCTTTTTTAAAGTCCAGATATATGATGTCGATCTCTTCTCCCTTGTCCAGATGATATGTCACCTGGTCATAGAAGGAGATGAGATTGGTCAGGTAAGACCCTCCCACAACAAACCCATGCTGGTTGTCCCTCATGATGTTGCCATCAGCCAGCTTATCAAGAATGGTCTCTCTGATGATTTTTTCTAGAATCTTTCCAGGGACTGAGGTCAAGCTGATTGATCTGTAGTTCCCCAGATCTACTTTCCTCCCTTTCTTGAACATGGGCACTACATTGGCCTTCTTCCAATATTCAGGCACTTCACCTGAGCTCCAGAAAATCTTTGCCAGTGGCTGGGCTATGACTCCTGCCAGCTCCTTAAGTACTGTGGGGTGCAATCTGTCAGGACCCACTGACTCGAAGGTGTCCAGCCTCTCAAGGTGTTCCTTTACAAGGTCTACACTGATGCTGGGTATAAATACACCCTCACCCTGGCCATTCCACATCTTGCTAGGCAGGGCAGTCCCTTTGGGTTGATGAAAAACCAACACAAAGTACCCATTAAGCAGGTTAGCTTTTTCCTGGGTGTCAGTTGTCCCATTTGGTTTAGCAGGGGTCCAAATTTACCCTTGCTTTTCTTCCAACTCCCCACATATCTAAAAAAGGACTTTTTATTGTCCTCGATATGTGTAGCCAGGTGGAGTTCGGTTGCAGCCTTGACTTTCCTGGTTCACTCCCTGCAGGTATGGACGAGTGCAGAGTAATCCTCCTTTGTGGTGATTCCTATCTTCCATCCTTTATAAACCTCTGTTTTTTGGCATAGGAGGTCCACAAGTTCCCTGCTGAGCCAAGGGCATTGCTGTGCCCTTTTGTTACCTTTCCTCCAAGATGGGATGAACATCCCTTGTTCTTCCAAGATAGCTCCCTTAAGGGGCAACCACTCCTCTTGGACTCCTCTCCCTGTCAAATCACGGTCCATTAGGGCCTCAACAACAAGCCTCCTGAGCTTATCCAAGTCACTTTCCTAAAGTCAAGGACTTCTGCATTGCTGACTGACTAGCAAGCTTTGCAATAGATAGTAAAAGTGATTTGCTCATGGTCACTGTCTCCCAGTTTTCCTTCAATTTTTAGGTTGCTGACTAGATCATCCCCTTTAGCCAGTACCAGGTCCAGCAGTGCTTTACCTCTTGTTGGTCCAGACTTCTTGGGTCAGGTAGAGCTCATCCACACATGAGGAAGCTTTGTGACCATTAGGATTTGGCCGAGTGCTCTTCCCACAAGATGTTCTGGTAGTTGAAGTCTCCCATGACCACCATGCACCGAAAGCATGTAGCCTCAGCCAATTCCCAGGCAAATTCCTGGTCGAGCTCTTCTTCCTGGTTAGCGGGTCTGTAGTAGACTCCTACCATTGTGTCCCCTGTGCCACATTCTCCATGTATTTTAACCTACAGGGTCTCTAGTCACCCTCCCTGGGCGCCTAGTCACCCTCCCTGGGTGGACTAAAAGAATTAAAAAGCTATTTCATTTGGGGAAAACTCTCCATATCTGTCCCAGTGTGATAAAACAAATTTGAAGAGGCACAATGAATTAAGTTTATACAATTGTTTTAATTGTGGGTCCTAAATCAGTTACCACTTGATGGAGAAAGCCTAGATTTACACTAAAGTATATCAGAGCCAAAGATTTCTCATTGCACTTATTACAAAAGACTATCAACCATTACTAATATCAGATATTACTAATAGCTATATATTAGTAGTGTTTCATTTTAATCACAGAAAAATGTGGATTTGGGGTTACTTTTTTTAATCCGAAAATTGGGGGTATTTTTAAATAAGAAAAAAACGGGATCCCTGAATATCAGAAATGCTGGAGTGCGTAAAAAATGTCTAGACATGTTTTGGTTCCTGTGAAGTACACCCTTCTACTCTAAAAAGCAGCCTGTATTTCTTGAATTTATTTACATTCTTAGTCTAAGGAACAGAAAAGAAAATTGACAAAATGACACACCATATGGAGTAACCCTGCTAAATTAACTTCACTTAGAGCTCACTATATTTATAGCATTTTTTATAACTTTCTGAACCCCCTAACTGTGAAACATTTATCTTAATCAAGTTTATGTGTCTCCTGAAAAGTGTAAACATTTCAATTAGGTCAGCTTGAGCTCTCTGCTTAAATTAAATAAAACACGCTGCTTTTACTTTCTTTACAACTTCTATCATCCTTGTTGTTCCACGCTGTATAAACTTATAAGTCTGATCAATACAGTACACAGTATGCCCATTTTAACAAGTGCTTTATAACCTCTTGTTTGGAATTCATCTTTCTGCTACCATGGCTTTCAGCCTTATTACCCTGTGAATTCAGCTGATACTTTCAATTATTTTTCATATAACAAATCCCAGTTCCCTTTCATGATTCAAATATATCTTGAGTTTCTCATTAGGCATATATCCTTTAGCTTTGACTCGATCTGCCAGACTTGTTATTTTATATTTACTACCGTGAGCTTCATATAAAATTTGCTGGTCAGATCAGCTCTGCTCCAAATCCCTCAAAAACTACTTAGAGGTCTTTTTATTATTTCCATGTTCTAAGATGAGACTGAATGATGCACTGATTGAATATACATTTAAAATGGCTGATGAGACTACAGTTGTATTTGATTAATAAAATGAAAAGCAGGAAATCATGTCATCTGTGCCACAGAGCAACTCCTAGTTTGCTACTATCAGCTACCTCCCCTTTCTCTTCTATTGATGAGCTTGTCTGGAAGATTTGTCTAATTTCATCACAGT
The DNA here is from genome assembly GCF_001723915.1 of Gavialis gangeticus. NCBI lineage: Eukaryota > Metazoa > Chordata > Crocodylia > Gavialidae > Gavialis > Gavialis gangeticus. The sequence goes on along the minus strand of NW_017728993.1, from coordinate 30,227,838 downwards.
CCAAATAATGCATGTGCAAAACCAGTCTATGCTAAGAGCCAGTGTATTTAAACTATGCCTTCTCTCTAACCCAAAGAGTGGGCATTTTTGCAATGCTATACCGCAACCATTGAATAATCACACAACAGAACAGTGGACTATAAGGAAGTCAAGGAGCCACCGTGGGAGGTCTGTTCTGTGAAGTGATCCATAGAACGAAAAGAACCATCACTACTAAATATTGCCACAGCAGGTACTGATGGCTACACTGAGTAATCTTGCTATTGGTTTCTCCAGTAGGCCTCTGGCCAGTCAGACCTGGCCTGGTTGAGCTCTTGAGCGTCCACACCTGACCTTGCTCCCTGGCTATTGTCACTACCCCAGTTTTCTGTGATTGGAGCAGCTGCTGAGGCACCACTCAGCCCTTTTAAGCACACCTGCAGCATCAGACTATAGGAACACCTTGACAACAGCTTCAGTGTGCTCTGGCAAGCCTCACATTCACTGCTGTCTCTGCTTCTCCTGACTCCTGACTTGGTTTTGCCTTTCTGGCCCTGGTCTTGCATCTCCCCTGGAACTCAGCACCCAGCTCCCCGATTCTCCTGGCTTCTGACCTCAGCTTGCACCCCTAAATATGTCTCTCAGCTCTCCGCTCTGCTGATCCAGACCCCAACCTGATGCCCCGGTAATCTACACCCCATCCAGATGATCTCCTGGTTGCTGAACCCTCATGCTATATAGGGAGAAAAGTCCTCCTCTGACCCAATTCAGGTCCCTCCCCACCACTCCTCTCCAGATTTCTTCTTTTTTTCTAAGAACATGCTGATTTTAAGGTCATGCATTCGGTCCCCTGGACTGAAGGGGGTCAAAATGCCTTTTTGAAATCCAATATTTAATCCACAGCTTTCTCATTTGTTCTTTCCATTAGCTTCTGAAAAATAAGTTCACTAGACAATGTCAACCATGAGATTTAGCCTTTATGGAGCTATGCCGGCCTGCATTTGTCCACTAGCTTTTTTCCAGATGTTGTGTGATCTCACCTATTATTAACATCTTTAGATTCCTAACCTGGCGTTCAGATCAAACTCAGACAGCCATCTATAATTGCTTACCACAATTTTAAGGCTTGAGGGTTATTTTTTGTTGTTGTCTTCCTGAGGGGAGGGGATATTTTTATTTCTTTTGATTTGATTTTATTATTATTTTTCCCAAAAGGGTATATTCTTTGCTCCTTCCCAGCCTTACATTCTTTTTTCAAGGAGAAAATTAAAACATGCTTACTAACTTGTGATATTCTCCCCATTTCCATCTTCTTTTCTATTTTACTTTATTTTTTTACTTGTTAGTTTTGGTATCCATGATTTACATTGGTATGGTAACTGTAATTCTCTATTTGCATACAAAGTATGTACATACATATGCACTAATTTCAGTTTCTTATTACTTAATACACTATTGCAAATTTTAGATAGTTGTAAATGTCTATGGAAGTGGAATAAACTAAGTGATATTTGGCAGTGGATATGATTTTATACAGTAATTACTGTGTCAGCAAGAACATTGGCTCTTTTGAGCACAAAGCAGTTACCTTTTATGCATCTCAGGCAGACTATATATAGATTCTGCAGCCAAAAAGCCTCATAAATTAATTTGCATATACCCTTAGGATGGCTTTGGCCCAGACTAATATTTTCTCCCAGGTTCAAATTTCAAAGAAACACAGCCTATTTTCCTGACCTACTGATTCTTTAAGTACAAACACTTACATACAAAATTTCTACCTAGGGCTAAGTATGTAATTTATTGAATTAATGTGGTATTTGATCATTGGAACATGAGTACTATAAGATTTCTGTTTTTTTCAAACAATTTTAATTTCAAATGGCTTAGCCTTCTTTTAAAAAAATCCTAATACAGAGCAAATATGAAGTGTGCTGATAGACTTATTATAATATTCTATTCAAGTATATAGTCTCTCTTCCTGCTTACAGGTTATTTGCACAAGTCCTGATTTCTGAGTGAATTTGGTATTTGTTAATAATTGGTGCAGAGTTTGGATAAACCATTTTCAATCAATTGGTTGTTCAGTTGTTTGGCTATATGTTATATGTTGTTCCTGATACTCACATCATAAAGTATTATTTCTGCTTCATTAACTGAACTGGTTTGGGTGTCCTCAAATAGGAAGCATCTGTGGGAAAAGTGATTGTTGTTTGATATAAATCTAATTTGGGGATTTTTACATTTTACCTGCTTAGGTTTTTGTACTTCCCTCCTCAGTGTTCCACTTGAGCCCTCCTACTCAGGCGCACACCCTCACAGACCTCAGTGAAAGCTGTCTTGTGCAAAGGGCAGAGAAAGTGCTAGGAAATAAAAAAGATAATAGGCAAATGAAATTGAAGGAACAATCACCACCAAGTCCATAGGAACTATTTGTCCAAAAAAGGTCTGCAACAACCAGCAAAAAGTCCACCCTGGCTCCTCACAGGCAGCACAGCAACCAAGCACCGCAAAAGAAACACAGGGTCTTTTGCAGAAGACAAAACAAAACCAAATCTCTAAAGTGTTCAGAGCAGGAGAGAAAAGTGTGTCACCAGTCCATTAGGATCCTGCAATCATCAGAACTGATCAGGTGAATTATGCCCAGGTGATCCTAGGAATTTCGCCCCAGATACACAAGGCAAAATACTGTGTTCTGATATGGGGAAAGGGGGAGAATTCCTTCCCTACCAGGACGAAAGGAGGAGCAAGACACGCCAGTCGGGCACCTCAGAGCTTCTGGGCTTTGCTGGTTGCTTCTACCCCCTCCCTCACTTTTTCTGTAACGTGTCAGGGTGTTTTTAAGCCTCCCCAGAAGCATTAGATATTGGCTACAGCTAAGGCTGGGGACTTCAACTAGGGTGTGCCGATTCTCCTGCTTGAAGAAAAGCTGACGGTTTCTGGCTAGAAGGCCTTGCCCCTCCTGTCAGGGTCAGATCGATCGCCATATTTGGAGTCAGGAAGGAATTTTACCCCATGGTCAGATTGGTAGGGACTGGGGGGCGGGGGTTGCCTTCCTTCATAGTGGGGGTATGGCGCTCTACCTGGGACCTCTTGAAAGCATATTGATAAATTGGCTGTCGTGGTTCTCCTGCTTTACCTGTAGCAGCTTAAGGTGTTTGGTCTATGTTTGTCAGGGTTGACAGTAGTCTTATGTAAAGTTTAGATTATGGTTGTACGGGATGGATTGGATAGGGATCATCCTGCCTCAGGCAGGGAGTTGGACTAGATGACCTCTGGAGATCCCTTCCAGCCCTAATTTTCCATGACTCTACTGTATCTGGCCCTGAAACAGCTTTCTCTAGTTTCAACCTCTGCCACCAGCTCCTGTCCTCACCACCAAAGTCAAGAAGTTTTATGCCATCATACAAGTCTTCACTATGCTTTCAGCCTCCTCATGAAACTACTACTGGAAGCATTGTATCGTATGCTTTACTACTTCAAGAGCATCCCCACGGGTATGTGTAGACAAAGCAGGGGCCCTAAATTGAAGCGGTGGGTTTTTAAAAACACTGCTTCAATTTAGAGCCAATTAAACCCCCATGCCACACACACACCCTGCTGACTTACCTGCATCTCCGGCGGCAGGGAGAGGAAGATGAGCTGTCAGTGGGCAGAGCAGTCCCTGGCCTGATTGGGAGCTGGTGCTTCCCTCTGCAGCAATGGCAGGCCCCCCCGCAGGTGGCACCTGCCCACAGGCACCCCTCCTTGCCCCTGGGGGGGGGCACCACAGCCACAGAGGGAAGAACCGGGCCTCCACACAGCTCAGGCAGGCTCCGGGGGGGAAGAACCAAGATCAGGCTTCCCACCTTTTTTTTTTTCTCTCTTGGGCAGAGCCTGGCTTCCCAGGCTGCTGCCAGGCTGCTGGCAGGGCTTCCTTCAGAGGCTCTGAGCTGCACGGAGCCCTGTGCTTCGCTCTGCAGCTGGTAGGGCAGCAAACTAAAACTCCTCGGAGTTTTAGTTTCTGTGCCCCACACCATTTAAAGCGCATTACAGTGCCGAATTTGCTACAGCAGCTATAATTAACATGCAATACGCCACCGAGGCATGCAAACTGTGATGCCATTGAAGTGGTGCAAAAGCATTTAGCCCACTTTAAAGTGCCATGCACACATGCCCCTCATTTCGTCTAAACAGGGCCTGTTATCAGACTATCCCTGCCATAAGCTTGTGAAGCAACAGCTTAAAGCAATTCATGTTTCTTGCCTCACTAGGTTGCTTGAAAGATCATTCCAGAACTTTACCCCTCTAATGGCTAGAAATGCTTTCTGATTTCCAGTCCAAGTTTATGCCTGGGAAATATGGACGTATTTGAGCTTGACCTTCCTTTAAATAATTATTTTTCTTCCCCAGTATTCCCTGAGACATTATATTCCCTTTCAACTTTCGCTTTGCTAGGCTGAACAAAGCAAGCTCTTTGAACCTCTTCTCTCTTAAGCTTCACCATTCTTTTAATCATCTTAGTAGCCTGGCTTCACACCTGTTCCAGTTTGAATCAACCTTTTAGAGTACAGAAGACCAAAACTGTACACCATATTTTAAATGAGATTTTAGCAGCCTTTTGCCAATCAATGCTTCCCTGACTCTACTAAAAATACCCTGCCTAATACCTCCTAGAACTGCATTAGCCTTTTTCACAGCTGCATCACGCTGGCTAATTATATCTTGTCAGATTCAAGCACTTCAAACTTTCTAAAATAAAAAAACCCGGTGTCATATGGAATAGGAAGTGTTATTACAAGGATTTGATAAAGCTCTGAGTGCCTCAGGTCAAGCACACAAAAGAAACTGAAAAAAAAACACATTTCTGGAGTTAGTTCCTAATGATGTACTCCTTTGCTTTAGTGGCTTTTGCCCCTGATATTCCAAGTGCCACTTTTCTACCAGTCTCCAATTCTACTGATAATCATTCCACAGTAAAATGGTTTCCTGTTGAGAGAATTTGCAAAGAAGTATATGACATAGGGTCACCTTTGGGAGAGATGAATTTGCAAATTAGTTATTTTATGTGCAAAACATAAAATGCAATATCATCTCATTACAATCTCTCATTACTTTATTTTTTTCAGGGTAGGAACTGGCAGCAATAAATAAGAGATTTAATGTGTTTTGTCTCGCAACCCAAAAAGATACCACCAGGAGGGGTTTTTTTCCGTTTTTTTTAAACAGTGAATTTAAACAGTGAATGTTTATTGCCTTAGTCACCTCAGTCTTCCAGTGAACTCTGTTAAAAGCAGAAGGCCAAGGCTTTGGGGTATAGAGACTGAAAGAAGAGCATGAGGAGAACCTACAAATGTTAGTGCTTTATAGATGGCAATCCTTTGCAGATTTTGGCATGAGGCACAGAACTTATTAATGCAAAGTGCTTCCAAAAACTAGCAATGGCATGTTTAACCTGGACTTGCGTATAGGCTAGGAATTGCACAGATAAGTCAGTCCAACCAAGTAAGTGAATGCTGAAACTTTTTTATGGTTAAGAAATCATTAGGAACAGCATTGTTCAAGTACATTAACTTGCATTTTAAAACTCAAAAGGCTTTTTGTAGTACAGCAAGCAAAAACTGCATCCCAAAAACCTCATCCTGACTATCACTTCTACATATAAAGGCCAAAAGATTGTGCCTGTTGACTGTGAGGAGAAATGCCAAACAAAGAATGTATGGGACTGCACATAGGAGCTTAGAAAGCCTTAACCCACAGTATTTCAGAGAAAACTTGGAGGTCTGGATAGACTCAAAATTATATGGTCTCAATAGCTAACCCTCTAGCCTGTCCTGGAGGCAAAGGTACAGAGCAGTCAAGCTACTACTAAAGCTCATGGACTAGCATTTCTTTATAGTCTATAGTCTCAGGGTCAGTATTTTAATAAACCCAGAGGTATAATTTTCAAATTCACCTCTGTGAGCAGAGAACAACAGGGTGGGGAGAGTGGTAGGGAATAGTGAGCACTGATGCAGGGGGAGGGAAGGAGAACTAGGGCCTGTGCCCCCTCTAAAACAGCAGCAAGGGCTGTTGCTGCACTTTCCCCACCCTAATTAAACTGTTGAGTAAATCAATTCTATATCTGGTTTACTCAACAGCTGGAATCTCAATGGCTGCAAAGGCAGATGAAGGCTGCAGTGGAAAAAGATTTTCAATTGTCTTGGCCTCCTTGCCATTGGATCAAGGTCCCATTCTATCAATAATCATGTGAAAGATGATGTGCAGAAGCCCCTCCATGATAAATCATGCACAAGCGTCTTCCAGGAAAATGGCTTTTGCATACTTTTCAAGCCCTGCGGCAACCAGCTAGTGGCAATGGGAGCAGGATTGTGAGGTCTGGAAGCTCCTAGCCATGAACTGGCACAAAGGCTGCAGCTACAAGTTATCTAGCACTTGGATTGGCAAGAGTGTGATTCAGCAGCTGTAACTGTGACTGAGAATCCCTTTTTAGGATCTGCTCTGCTCGCCCCACATGGGGAGGAAGCTAGAAAAGGTTTCCTAAACATAGTCTACCTACCCACCATTTTCCTGACTGGATAACCACATCCAGTGGGATCACCTTTACTGCAGTCAAAATTAACAAAGACACACAACCATTTTCAGGACATGGAACATCAGGACCCTCACGGACAATCCTAATAATGAATGCCCAGAGTGCTGCATTGCAATTGTGGTTCGAGAAATGTCCCCTCTATGGGGTAAAACACCAGGTAGTGGGGGCTAATGCTTGCCAACCTCCAATCCTCGCCTTTCTGGAGTGGCACGGGTGTGGTATTTCCTGAAGACTGCCCCACCACAGACAGCCTGACCACACTGTCCAACTCCACCAGGGCTCATTTTCAGGTCTTACCCAGGACTGGAAGGAACCTACTCCATCTCCCTAGTTCCTGCCCTAACCTCCATGTGTTCTGGGAGCTGCAGACTTTAGGCTGAGGGAAGTTGCTCCCCCAGTTTCCCAGATGTAACTGCTGACGCAGCTCCCAGAGTCTGGGCTTATATACTCCCTGCCCAGCCCTCCTCCAATCAGGCAGCCACCTGGGGTCAGGTGACCACCTAATTGGGCCTGAACCCACCTGCCTGCTGCTCCACAGCCTCTCTGATGCTCTTGAAGTGGCAGGCACAAGCAGTGTACTGCCACAGACTTGAACTCCTGAAACAACCCCTGGATATGGATGTCATTTACTTGGATTTTAAAAAGGCCTTCAATACAGTGTCTCATCCCATTTTTATAAATAAACTCTGCGGTCGTGATGTAGATGATTACAGTCAGGTGGGTGGTGAATTGGTTTAAAGGACTCCCAGAAAGTGGTGGTGGATGTGTTGGTATCGACCTGGAAAGATGTGGGCAGTACTGTCCCCCAAGGTTCTGTTGTTGGATCACTGCTGTTCAATATCCTCATCAGTGACCTGGATGAGGGTGTGGAGAGCACTTTGCCCAAATTCATAGATTACATCAAATTATGGGGAAAAATAAACACACTGGTGGGCAGGGAATGGATTCAGCCAGTTTTGGACAGATTGGAAAAGTGGGCAGAACAGAATAGGATGCAATTTAACAAAGATAAGTGAAAAGTGCTGCACCTAGGGAGAAAGAATCACCAACACACATACAGACTTCCTAAGCTTCACAACAGCAGAAAAGGATCTCAGAGCCATAGCTGACTTCAAGATAAACATGAGTCATCGATGTGATGAAGTGATCACTAAAGCTAACTGCTAGGGCGGTGCAAAACTTCAATGGGTGTTTCATTCCAAAGCTGTTTCGATGTGTTTCGAGCTCAAAACTGTGAAATTGAAATGAAACAAAAGGCTTTGAAACATTTCAAAATGTTTCGAGTTTTGAAGCAGCCCAGTGGCAGGAGGTGGGGGAAAGCCATGGTTGTGCTCCGAACAGCTCTGCCAGCCCCACAGAGCTCAGCCCAGTGGCAGAAAGTGGTGGAAAAGCCAGTGGCAGAGCCACTCCGAGCGTAGCCCTGGCCAGTGGCTCTCCCCCACCTCCCACCACCAGGCACAGATCCATAGATCTCCCCCATCTCCCACCTCACTGAGCTCCATGGGGCTGGTGGAGCCACTTGGAGCATAGCCTTGGCTCTGAGCACAGCCTTGGTGATCACAGCCCAGCAGCTGGAGGCCCCACAGCCCCATGGAGTTGAGACTGGTGTCACAAGGCAGGGAAGAGCTACTGGCCAGGGCTGCACTCAGAGCCAGGGCTGCACTTGGAGCAGCTTCACCACTGGCTCTCCCCCACCTCCTGCCACTGGGCTGAGCTCCATAGGGCTGGCTGCTTGGAATACAGCCCTGACTCTCCCCCAACACCTGCCACCAGTCTACACTCTGAGCACCTCCGCTAGCCCTGTGGATTTGAGCCTGGTGGCAGGAGGTGGGGGAGAGCCAATGACCAGGGCTGCACTCAGAGCCAGGGTGGCTGGGTGGCTGGGCTCTGAGTGGCTCCATCACTAGCTCTCCACCACCTCCTGCTGTCTCCCACTGCCAGGTTCATTCCATGGGGCTGCAGAGCCTCCAGCCACTGGACTGTGCTCAGCCTCCCACTGGCAGGCTGTGCTTGCCAGTTCTGCACTCCAAGCAGCTCTGTCACTGGCTCTCCCGCCACCTCCTGCCACCAGGCAGAGCTCCATGGGGCTGGTGGAGCTGCTTGGAGTGTAGCCCAGTCCAAACTCCAAACAGCTCCAACAACCCCACAGAGTTCAACCTGCCCTCTCAGCACAGCCAGACTCCTCCCAGGGGTGCAGGCCCCCAGATCTGCACAAGGAATGACAGGAGCTGCCACTGCTGCTGGGGGCCAGTGGCAGCACCAGTCTTCCCAGTGCTGGGTGCAGGCTGTGCCCAGCACCAGTCCCAGCCCCACAGCACTCCTGGGGGTGTGGGCCCCCAGATCTGCACAGGATAACAGGAGACTGCTGCCTGATGCCAGTGACAGCAGCAGTCTTCCCTGCACCCAGCACTATTCCCAGACAGCAGCAGCAGCTTCCTGTCATCCCACATGTAGATCCAGGGGCCTGCAGCCCCAGGAGATTCCATCACAGCTCCACAGCTCTCTGTGTGCAGGATGACAGGAGGCTGCCGCTGCCAGCAAGTGACACAAATTTTGCTTTTAGCAATTTGAGGTGCAGTTTCCCAGAAACCCCTGCACCTATCCCCTTGAAACATGGCAAGCTTCATGTCCCCAGAAGGGGCTACCATCCCTACATTTTTCAGCCAAATCAGGAAAGAAGTGGCATTTTCATGATTCCCTATTATAGCCTATGGGTGAAATGCCAAAACGCGTCAAAACAGCAAAACAGTTTTGACAAAATGAAATATAACAGTATTTTGAAATGAAACAAAATAATGAAACCAATCACTATCCTTTTGAAATGGTAAGACAGAAGTCAAAACAAAACAGTGCTGGTTCGCAGAGCCCTACTGACCGCACTCTATCATGCATTAGCAGGTGTCTCCCTAGACAAACAGATCTAGGGAGGCGATATTTCCCCTCTATGCAGCATTGGCAAGGCCGCAGCTGGAGTACTACATTCAGTTTTGGGCACCACACTTCAAGAGGAATGTGGAAAACCTTGAGAGGGTCCAGAGGAGGGCCACTTGGATGCTTAGGGGCCTGGAGGTAAGGTCCTATGAGAAGAGATTGAGGGACCTGGATCTCTTCAGCCTCCGCAAGAGAAGGCTGAGAGGGGATCTAATGGCTATC
>NW_017728993.1:30210938-30213132 GCF_001723915.1 Gavialis gangeticus | reverse complement strand
TATGGTTAGGGACTTACAGGACAAGCCCTATGAGGAGAGACTGAGGGACCTGGACCTCTTCAGCCTCCGCAAGAGAAGGCGGAGAGGGGATCTAATGGCTATCTACAGATTCATGGGGGGGGGGGAGGGCGGAGAGGAACACAGCAAGGAATAGGAGATGCTCTGTTTACCAGGACACACCTTGGAGTTACTAGAAACAACAGCCACAAACTAACAGAGAGCAGATTTAGGTTAGACATCAGGAAGAACTTATTTATGGTCAGGGTTACCAGAATCTTGGCTTCCAAGGGAGGTGGTGCTCTCCCCAACCTTGGAGGTCTTTAAGAGGAGACTGGACAAGCACATAGCTGGGGTCAGCTGACCCCAACACTCTTTCCTGCCCAGGGCAGGGGGTCAGACTCAATGATATATTAAGGTCCCTTTTGACCCTAAACTTCTATGAAATCTATGAAAACAGAACCATCAGTAAGGAAGGAGTGGGAAAGATCAACTCCAATGACATCCTTCTCTTTACCAAATGTGTGGAATGTGGACTCACCATCACCAACAACCTGTACCACCAGAAAAACAGTCACAAGACATCATGGCAACACCAGTGATGTAAGCATTGGCACTTGATTGACTATATCATCTGTCATACCCGGGAACACAAAGATGGCCACATTACTTGACCTATGGTAGGAGCTGACAACTTCTGGGCCAATCACCAACTCATCCACTCAGTTATGTCACTAAAACTGGCTCCCAAATAATGACTGTAGCAGAAACTATGCCAACAGAAGGGCAATGCCAAAGGACTCAAGGACCCAATCAAGTGAGACCTCTTTCACCAGTGCCTTAACAAAAAAAAAAAAACGGTAAATTACAATCAACAGCAGTAGGAGAATGTCATCAGTGCTTGGAGTACCTTCAAGTCCACAATCATCAGCACCTGAGAAGAGACACTTGGATTCCTTACCAGGAAACATCAAGACTGGTTTTATGAAAATGACCAGGAGATCCAAGAATAGATAAACCATTAGCACAAGGCCTTCGGTGCTTGGCAGAATTTCATCAGCTCCAAGCAAAAGATGTTGAATCATCAACAAGCCAAGGCAGAGGTCCAAAATAGAACCCACGATATGAAGAACAGATGATGGTAAGATAAGACAAAGGCAATTCAACATCTCGCTGACATCCATGATATGCATGGTGTTTTTAGTGCCACCGAAGCCATCTATGGTCTGAACACTCAGGGGCCAACCCTCTTGAGATCTAAGGATGGAGGAGACCTGATCAAGAAAAGTGGAGCCATCAATGCCCACTGAAAGGAGCATTTTGAAGGTTTTCTTAATCGAGACTCTACTATTGATGTGTTCTCAATTCCATCCCACAACACCCAATCAGAGACAATCTCAAAATCCCTCCAACCCTTGACAAGGTGAGGAAACTCTTCTAATAGATGAAGAATGACAAGGCAGCTGGAGCAGATGGAATCCCAATAAAAATCTACAAGCAGGAGGGGAGAAGAGCTTACATCACAGCTCCATTCACTCATCTTAAGAATCTGGAATGATGAGGAAACCCCAGATAACCTCAGGGATGCCATGATCATGACAGTCTTCAGAAAAGGAGACAGGTCCAACTGGAAATTATAGAAGTATCATCTTGCTGATCACCACTATGCTGATGATGCTGTAATGCACGCTCACTTAGAAGCAGGCCTTCAGGTAATCATCAACAGCCTTACTGAAGCATACAAGAAAATAGAACTGATGCTTAACATTCAGAAGACAAAGGTCCACCATCAACAGTCTCTTAATGAGCAGTCCTTAGTGCTGACTCTGGATTTAGGACCCAGATGCCTTGTTCTGGGGAGGAAGGGAGGGGGAAGGTGGGCATCCTCAGACCAGCCACAAACTTTCATTTTGATAATAGGGAAATTTATTGTTACACAGTAATAACAGAAAAGAAACTATACAAGCAACCAAGCAATTCTATATATCTACCAATCCTAGGGCTGTCATCAGAGTCAAGAAAGGTCTGGCCAGGGCACAGGCTTCATTCTAAGGCTCTCTCTTAGGTGTTAGATATCAGCATGTCAGCAGCCTGGAGGTAGGATGCTGAGGCCCACCCTCCCCCTTCAGTGAGGTAGATGAGATGGGCTGGTGGTGAGCCCCCAGTCCATGGTGATCTTGGGGACCTCTCTGGAGGA
>NW_017728993.1:30190190-30205938 GCF_001723915.1 Gavialis gangeticus | reverse complement strand
GTTCTGGGGAGGAAGGGAGGGGGAAGGTGGGCATCCTCAGACCAGCCACAAACTTTCATTTTGATAATAGGGAAATTTATTGTTACACAGTAATAACAGAAAAGAAACTATACAAGCAACCAAGCAATTCTATATATCTACCAATCCTAGGGCTGTCATCAGAGTCAAGAAAGGTCTGGCCAGGGCACAGGCTTCATTCTAAGGCTCTCTCTTAGGTGTTAGATATCAGCATGTCAGCAGCCTGGAGGTAGGATGCTGAGGCCCACCTTCCCCCTTCAGTGAGGTAGATGAGATGGGCTGGTGGTGAGCCCTCAGTCCATGGTGATCTTGGGGACCTCTCTGGAGGATGGGGGCAGGGACCCCTCTCAGGGACGAGGACAGGGAAGAGGAGGAGGAGAAGGACCTGGGCTCTTTGCTGTTCTTAAATCTCTGCTTTCGTATTCTCCCTCCCTCCTGATAATTCTCTATCGATGGCTGTCACTGATTGGTCTATGTTCATCACAGTGTCACACTGTCTGTTCCATCAGCATATTCCAAGCCCATCACATGCATACCCTTCCCAAAACAGAAATTTCAGGCCCCACTCTTTGACCTTGAGAGCTGGTGCCACCTTATTTCATGTTATGGAACAGTGTGGTACATGCCCCCAGTTTCTCAGACTGTGTGTCCTTGTTTGGTAGGCAACCTGTCTGCTTCTGAAGGCTGAGAAAACTGTGTGTGTGACACCCAGGCTTTTAGAAATTAATTAATCCCTGCTGCCCATCCTGAACCATTTTAATGTGTGTGTATACACACACACACACACACACACCTACCTATAAGCTAATTCCCAAAAAGCAAACCTTTAAATACTATTTTCAAGCCATCACCCAGCTCTGCTAATTCAGATTTATGATGAGATTCTGGAGAACATTGAGCATTTTCCATACTTCAGAAGCCATCTCTCACAGAAGACTGATATCAATGGAGAAATCCAACATTATCTCAAATGCGCAAGTGCATCCTTCAGACACCTGAGGAAACAGGTGTTCAAAGATCCCGACATCAGATTCTAAAACAAGCTCATGATTTATCAAGCAGTCATGATTCCTACCTTACTGTATGGCTGAAATGTAGACAGCATACAGGAGACACATCAAGTTGCTGGAGAAGTACCATCAACACTGCCTGTGGAAGATCCTTCAAATCCAGTGGAAAGGCAAATGCACCAACATTAGCATCCTCTCGCAGGCAAAAACCACGAGCATCAAGGCAATGATTATTCAACATCAACTTTGGCGGATCAACTACTTCATCCAGATGTCTGACTCCAGACTCCCAAAGCAAGGTTTATTCTCCCAGCTCAGTCAAGGCATACACTCAAGAGGAGGGCAGAGAAAGCACTTCAAAGACAGCCTCAAGTCCGACTTGAAAAATGCAACCTTGACATCAACTCATTGGATGCAGTCATCCAGGCAATTGCCAAACTGCCCCTAATGGAGAAGGAGTCTGCTGCAAGGACCTCAGTACTTTGAAACCTCGTGATGAAAACAGGAGATGGAAAAGCAGGAGTGGCAGAAACAGTGTGTCACGAACCAAACCAAGAATTCTAAGTCACTCATCTTACACAGAGATATGTGCAAAGTTGCCATAGAATCTGTTGATCCCAGGTTGGTCTCATCAGCCATCTTTGGACCACAGATAAGACATTTAGGGAAGACAATCATTCTTGACTGCAAGGGATTGCCAATGGGGGGGGTGACTGGGGGAGGGGGGGGATTCCAAAATTCAAGTAAATATGTTAAGTACCAGCCCTTGGTATAAAAGAAAAAGGGTCTAATCAGAGGGAAAAGTGTTTTCTGTTAATCATTTCATCAGCTCTACTTGAGGTTAAGAGCAAATCTTCCTACCACTTTTTTCTTTCCCTTCTCTACTAGGGTGGCCCATATTCTGTGTTTCATCTAAAATCTGTAAACTGAATAACAGAATAAGTTACAGCATAACAGAACAAGTTTTAGAGAAAAGGTCATGCCAAATGCAAATAAAAATCTCTTTATTAATAAAAATTAGTTATACATTTCCATGAATTTACTAAGTGCTTTGTTTCTTGGTAACAGTGAGAGAGTCTCGTTAAATAAATATTGCTTGTACTTACAAGGAATATAAGACGTTATCTTTCTATATATTTAATTTCAGCACCATGGTTGCAAAACAAATATTCACTTTGGAAGTAGAGCCTATTAAGAAAAAATGAAAGAATAACTAGAATTTTAATACAGCTTACTAGCAAGTCTTCTTTTTGAGACTATATTATAAAATAAATCTGCAGTGCTTGGTTCAGTATGCATGTTCATGTTGTGACAGGGGACTTTGCACACCTGTCACTTTAAGAGGGAAGAATCTACTTGAAAAGCAGCCTGCAGGTATAGCAGGGGCCACTTAGAAAGGCGCCTGACAAAAAGAAGGCTGGGCTTGAAGCATATAAGCTGAGGACCTGAGCTAGTCAGGCAGTCTTGCCCTGAGAGCCACAGAGAGAGGAGCTCCTGAAGGGATGCAGCTAGGCTCCTGGTTAACATCACTCTGGAGGCTTGTGAATGGGATTAAGGGGTGAAGGATCATAGAATCATAGAAGTAGGGTCGGAAGGGACCTTTGTAGATCTTCAAGTCTGACCCCCTGCCTGGGCAGGAGAAAAACTGGGCTCAAATGACTCCAGCCAGGTAGGCATCAAGCCTCCTCTTAAAGACCCCCAGGGTAGGAGCCAGCACCACTTCCCTTGGAAGTTAGTTCCAGATCCTAGCCGCCCTGACAGTGAAGTAATTCTTATGGATGTCTAATCTAAACCTACTCTCCAACAACTTGTGGCCCATTATTCCTTGTTTCTCCACTAGGAACTTACGTGAGCGGTCAGATCTGGCTGACTGCTCTTCCCAGCAGACGTCTGGAAAGTTCAGGTCCCCCATGATGACCACGTCCTTTGACCTAACTACCTCCGTGAGCTGACTTAAGAATTCCCAGTCTAACTCTTCTCCTGGGTTGGGTGGTCTGTAGTAGACCCCCACTGTTAAGTCCCTTTCCCCTCGACTTCCTTGTACTCTAACCCAGAGCACTTCAGCGTGCCCCTCCTCTGAACCCGTGCTACTCATTGAGGATGTGTATTTCTCCTTGACGTAGAGCACCACACCCCCACCTTTCCTCCCTGTTCTATCCCTCCTGTATAGCCAATAGCCCTTGATATTCACCGCTCAGTTGTGCGTTGGGTCCCACAATGTTTCAGTGAGCCCCACTATGTCTCGGTTGATGTCAGCTAGCAGGAGGGTAAGTTCCTCCTGCTTGTTCCCCATACTATGAGCATTTGTGTAGAGGCATGTGAGGCCTCCTGAAGATGCGTGCACTGGCCCCCTAATCTCAGTACTACCTGGGCCCCTGTTGCTTACGTGGGAATTTGTTCTGTTCGTTGTTGGTCCAGGCTGGGCTGTTCTTGTGGGTGACGCTCGGTTTAGTGGTCCAAGTCTTCCTCTGCCTTGTCTTCCCCTTCCCCCGACAAGCCTAGTTTAAAGCCCGCCAGAGGAGATCAGCCAACCTAGAAGAGAACACACGCTTACCTTTGGGGGAAAGGTGGAGCCCATCCCACCGGAGCACGTCTCTCGTCCTGATGTGTGGGTCATTGTCTAGGAAGCCGAAGCCTGCCTCAAGACACCATTCCCAAAGCTGCAAGCTGACCTCTCTGATGCAGGTCTCATGTCATCTTCCACATCCACTCACTGGTAGGACAGAAGAGAATACCACCTGTGTCCCTACCTCCTTCAGCATGCCCCCCAGAACGTGGTAGTCCATCATCAGGTCATCAGGGCTTCTCCTAAATAGTTCCATGCATAAACCACTGGAGTTGATTTTTCTCCTCTACTCAGCACTCGTAATGCCTCAGCTAAATAGTGCACCCAGTTGTAGATATGTATAAACTAGAGGAACTCCAAAAGAGAGCAATAAAAATGACAAGATATTTAGAGAAGATTGAAAAAAACTGGATTCATTTAGTCTAAAGGAAAGGCTATGAAAAGAAGGTTATGAAAACAGCCTTGTATAAGAGGCTGTTATAAAAAGGATAGTGATTAATTATTTTCTGCCTATAGCAGGATGAGCAGCTAGTTTAATTTTCAACAAGGGATTCAAGATAGATATGAAAGAATTTTTTTTCTTTATTTTTAACTGTGGGTACTGTTACAGTTTATCAACAGAGGCTGAAGAAACCTTAGCATTGATAAATGCACACAAACTAAAATACTCCATTACATACAGAATGGTAAATAGGCATTCTAGTTCAAATATGCCCAGTCACTTGTTAAGATGTTCACTTGCTGTGCTTCTGGAAATAAAACCATATACCCAAACCCAAACTTTCATCTAAACAAAACTCAGTTACATTAATGATCTCAGAAAGTAAATTATAACTTTTGCTATATTAAAAGAATCAAGTTAGACATTTTCTCATTCGACATCCAACTCTAGTTATTTGCTTGTGTCAGCAATAGAACCAAGGCCAGATTTTTTTTAATATTTTGATTCGTAAGTCCTGTAACAGCCAATGGAAGTTGGGTTGCCCAACCCCTTTAAAAATCTGTCACCCAGTTCAAACTGTGGAATATAACAAGTCTATAACTACATATATAGTTGATATCTAGTACCTATGCAAATAAAAAGATGTACATTGGCTATGCACTGGTGAGCAAATCATATTTTACTCACGGCAGCTGTTTGTAACTAACCCACATGAGAAGACTTTAAAATATCAATTTGGAGCCCAATTTGGAGTTTGGGTTAAGCTTGACTTGATTTGTTTTGATTTTTAAAAGCTCACATTTACTGCCTATTTTCAAAAGTGACTCAGGCATTTAGACTCCTAGGCCTTAAGAGCTGGGAAATGGAGGCTTGTTCAATATCATTTAGAATTGTTCTAAAATAAATTCCCTTTGAAGGAAACCTTTGAACAAGAGTGAGAATATTTTAGATTATGCGATTTCAAGACATGCAACTGTTCTATTAAGTGTTCTGGTTATGTCATAACAATTATAATTTAGAACACATTTCATTTGCTATTCATGTATTCAAAACATAGCAGACTTGAGTAGAATGAATTTGTCAAAATGAAAAGAATAAGGCTTTTCATGAAAATGCAATATTTCAGGAATTAGAAAGCAAAATCTAATCATGGGGGAAGGAAGCAGAACAGGAGTTTAGAGTACTTACTTGCTAGATGAGAAGTAAATACAGAAAACAAGAGCTAGCTGCAAAATGGCCACTTGGAGTTGTAACTACTGACAGATTTTAAGGAGTAAGTCTCACAACTACATGCTGGAAAAATGTTTCCGTAAGAGGGCAACTGTGCAGCTGGGAGCCTTAGTATGGGCAGTTCAAGGTACATTTGAAGCATCTTACAAGGTAAAGGCTCTTGCAAAATCCATTGGGAAAAGAATGCTCTGTATTTGAAAAGCTGTCACTCATCATCACTCAGCCTCTCATCCCTCAACAGCCCAGGTATAGGGTTACAGAGACTTCAGTTCCAGAGGCAGGTATGCAACCAGAAAATGTTACAAATTATCTTTTTCCCCACCTCCAAGTAGCCCTGAGAACCTGGGTCTGCTGTCATTCTCAGTTCAGCATCTCTATGCTTCACAGCATCTGATCAAGTACCTGCCTGACCCTAGCAGTACAGAGTCCTGCTAGCTAGCACTAGCCAATAATGACTAAGGATCTAGAGGACAGTCTTTCATTGGAGACACCTGAAAAACTCTAGTTCCTGCTAATAGGTGTTTAAGGTGCATCCGGATAACCCAGCACACTTCTGAACGTTCTGAGTTACCAATCTTCAAAGAATGTATTTATGTGAAAAGATGCATTTTATTTATTTATATCAATGTACGTTTAATGTGCAGCATTTCAAATCTGATGTATACATTGAAAACATCATATGGTGTACATTGCAATTTTATTTTTCTTGCAAACTACAGTCTCACAGTTTTTCAGTCAGTTCAGGATTCTCTTCAAAAAGAGACATGCTGCTACTAACTTTTAATTGTCATTTCTATCACCTTTGAATCATGAATCTTTGCATAAATCAGCTTAGAACTTTGGACAACCATTTTTTTTTAATTTGCCAGCTTTCAAATTATTCCACACTGAAGGTGTTACATGGTTTGAGCTGCCCATGTGGTCATGAACAGGACAAACTTGTTCCTGCCGGAAGAGTTCTGCGTCATTCCTCAGGCTCTCCAAGTTTCCTCCCTCCAGTGTAAACTCAGCCTGTTCTGCAGCTACACCCATGGCATTCTCATCCAGAGTATGATGCTGGCTTAATTCTCCAGTCTCCTCTCTGTGGAAGCTTACAGACCCTGCAGAATCTGTCTGACGCTTAACAACATTCATCTCCTTCCTTCACTAAGGCACTGGGATCAGAGCCCTGCCACTGTGGGTTACTACAACAGATACCTGGGGTATCGTATTCACATCTACCTACCATACAAGGGATTTCTATATTCTCTTCTCCAGCATGACATAGCTGCAAGGAGAGGAATTGCTACTTATCCACCCAGAATGGGATTCTGTCCTCCCATACAAGTGTTGTTGCTTTCTTCCTAGGGACACAAATCTCCTCTCTGCCTGCCTCCTGGACATAGAAATCTGGGCTCCTGCATCCTCATGCTCCAACCACACCCTGCCATTAACCCTGACTTACTTAACCTGTTCCAGTCTATCTGGAAAGGACTTCTGTGGAACATGCTTAGCAAGGGTCTCTCCTGATTCCCTCTTGGGCTCCAAACCCCTCGCAACCACAACTACCCTCTGGGACTGGGATCTATCCTCTCTCCCCAGCAACTTGGGACTCTGAGCTTTCAAGTGTTCAGTGGGTCCACATTTGAAACATCCTGAGAACTGCTTTTCTCTGAGGGTTTTCTATTGGGCGTGGGAATGCCCAGCGTTATTTGGATGCTTGGGCTTACCCTCAACCCTCCCTCTATCCCCAAAGATGAGTGTTAGTAATGGTGTCAGGGGCTAACAAATAGACTCTGCAGGGGCTGTCAGCTTTCAGGGAAGGGAGACTGCAGGTGATGGAGTTTAAATAAAATAGGTCTGATTTTATTATGTAAGCAACATATCCTTACCATATAATGCCATGAACAAAACAAAATAGTAACAGCAAAAGACTGATTTAAACCTAAAGCCTTATCATTGCTGGAACTATTAATATGTACATATCAAGATATATATGGTATAATTAATTTTAATAATATTCTCAAATATTCCCAAATACTCCCTGTATCAAAAGATGACACTGCTCAAAGTCTTTTGGCAAATTTTCCTTTGGAAGAGCCCAATTTTGTGGGGTGATAGTTGGGTCTTTATAGGCAGAAACTGACCTAGGAACTCCAAAGGAGCCACTCCTTGCTACCACAGCCAGGCTTCTCTTGGGCCTTACTCAGACAAGCAATACCATTGGTTTCACTAAGGCCATTTGCAAAAGGAAAGTAAGGAAAAGGATTTGGCATTGATTTTCCACAGCAAAATGATACCCAAGGGGTGCATCTACATGAGATGTTTATTGTGGAGCTAATTAGCAGATGTCTCAGTGTCTACACATGAGGCCCTATTAGGCTTTAAGAATTAATTGTAAATACAAGTACTATCCTGCTGTGGAGTTTTTTTACTCTGCACCAACACACGTATAGATGCTGATCCAGCTTCCTGGAGCACAAGGGTGCAGAGTGCAGGGGCTGCCTGCCAGCTAGCCCTGCATTGGAGCACCCTCATGCCCCAGTCAGCCCCTCTGTAGCATAGTGAACCAAGTCAGAGCAGCCCAAGCTGGTAGGCTGAGCTGCCGGACCCCCTGCCAGCTGGGGCTGCTCCAACCCAGCTCAATGTGCTATAGGCCCAGGTGCACATGTAAACACAGCACTTGGGAGCAATAAACTCCAGTGCAATATGTGCTGGAGTTTATTGCTTCACATTAATATGCATATGTAGATGCACCCAAGGTATACATCAATCCAATGTGCTTTTTATGATATTGGTGTACATATATAGGCTTTAATGAATTACTTTTCAGTATTTCATGTTTTCTCATCATTTTAAAATACCTTTACTCTTATCATATGTTTAATAGGTTTAATGAGACGCTGCAATTTACATACAATACATATCACTACACAAAGTATAATGACACAGATATACATATAAAGGTAACTTTTCTTTCCTTTTTTTTTACAATTCAGGTGGCATGAAATTTCACGATACATTTATTCACACAACAGAATGCAAATAAGCTTCAGCCACTAGTCAGATATCTCAAAAATGTATAGACCAACCTTATTCTGCAACTGCTTGCACAAAATTCTCACCCCACAGGCTGAATAATCATGTCATAGGCATATTTGTGTCACATCCTGTACAGTAAGGAAGCCAAAATGAGCACTGGCACAGTACCACAAATTTCAATAAACTGTGGGCATGTCCACATGTGCATTAACGTGCTTTAGTTAATGTGCATTAAATTTAGTACCTCCATGGTGAAATACTAAGAAAATGCACATTAATCTGTCTTAATGAGCATAAACCGAAATGCATGGGGCATTTATACATGTGCTCCCTGGGGAATGCTTTAATTACAGTGCCCAGAGCATCACATGTATCAGCATCCCTGCACTTCAAAAAGGTGGCAGGGGCACTTTATCTAAAGTTTATCAAGTAAGCTTTATTGAATAAGCCCAGTGAAGTTTTAAAGAGCCCCCACTTCCATTTTGAAGCTCGAGGATGCTGATACAAGACACAGGAAGCTTCAGGAGTACGGTAATTCCCACTCTCCTGCAGACCTGATTAATCGAGCCTGCTTCGATGTGCTGGAATTACAGCACCTTAGAGCAGCCTCCATGCTCATGTATAAGCACTTATGGTTTTTAAGCAATGTTGAATGTGCCTTAGCCTATTTTAATACAAATTAACTAAACAGCACTTTTTTAGTGATGCTTTAATATGCATTAAAATAAGCTAATGTGCATTGAAGCACACGTATAGATGCACCCTCTACAACGACAATCAAAACAGAGCAAATAACCAACTGCTTAGGTTTGGTGACTGATCTGAAAAAAATCAAAATATTTTTTGCCTAGATCTACTGAGAATTTACAAATGTGGAGCAATTATTTGAAATAAAGTAGGTTACATTCAATACCGTAATTTTCCATTCAAAAGCAGCACCTTATTAGAAACTCTATACTACTTTTGTTTTGGTTCTAAGCATAATACAAACACAAAGATCAAAGCTTCTTCTCCCTACCACTCTCCTTGCTTTTTTTAACAGAATATGAATAGGCATGATCAATTATATTATGATGACAGACTCAATTGTTTAGGAGTTGCTTTCTTATTTTTCCTTAGTTATATCCATTTCTAAGTCAAGGGTAATTGTCTTTGTATCTAAAGAGGTCACTTATAACTTGTGAGGTATCCTGCCTTTTGCTGAAAAAATATAAGAAAGACAGTATCTTTCAATTACTTGGGGAAAGTTATTTTTGAGTTTCTGTAGTTTGATGTAGTATACCTTCTACCTTAAGGCAACACTAAGAATTGCAGTTTTGAATCAACAGCTATATTTCTGCTTTTAAGATCAGGCAGAGGATAGGACCTGATTTCTGCTTGAATAACATGGCTTACCACCTCTGTATTCCTTTAAAATCATAATGGCTGTGTAGTATCATGATATCTTGCCCTTGAAGAAAAACTGCACATTGTATCAATAAAGTCAAAGGTCAACCAAACACACTTACACATTACCAAAATCTCCTCAGGCCTGATCCTGCTCTCAATGAACACAAAAGGTACCTATACATGAATCATGGAGTGTGGTAATTACCATGCTCCAGCCAGCCTCCTTATCTCATGTATCAGCATCTCTACACTTGAAAATGGCAGCAGGGGCACTTTATCTAAAGCTTGTTCAATGACCCCGCTGCCATTTTGAATCGTGGGGACGTTGACACATGAGATGCTCCAGGCACTTTATTTAGAGCAGCTCTCACAGCATGTCTGTAGATACCCAAAGGAGATTTTGCCCCGTTCATTTAAATGGGGATAAGATAGGATCAGGCCATATGAGAACAAAATGAACGTATACAACTACTGTAATTAAAATGATTTCCACTGCATGACTAATATTTGGCATGTAATCATTTGCAATTATTATATTTAATTAAATGATGCAAGAATTATTATTATGGTATTGATTTTCATAATGCAGAACTAAAGGTTATGTTATACTTTGATATCAAATTCGCAATCCATAAAAAAATAGGACAATAATTTTAATAGTGAAGGGCACAACTTGCCCTGCGAATCTCAAGATGTTCTCCAAGTACCCTCTAATCTCCTTGAAGGCACTCAGCACTTCAAATTGTACCTTAAAATTAGCAAAGAAAAGAACACCAAATACATCTGCAAAGAGTGAATACACCTTTTGCTCTCATAAAACACACACATGCACACATTTACCTAGAATGCGGTTTTACATGCATATACCCATTGTGTTCAAATTATTTTTATATGCACCAGTGTGGGCCTTTGTAGACAAAGCAAGAGTATTGTATGTACATTTCTGCAGATCTATCTGTGGTATTCTAGAAATTTGCTAATGAATCTGATCAACTTTACCATTTATAAAGACTCACATGGTTTGGGTTTAATTTCTTTGCTGATAACCTCAATAGTAGTCATTATCTGGTTAAGGGGTTATCAGGCTAGACCCATAATTTCCATCTGTCCTGTGGTTTATTGTGGTATAATGGGCTACTTATAAGACCTCCCAATGAACTAAAAATTACTGATGGGCCTCAAAATATAATTGTAAATGATGAATCATCAATAGTAGGTCTACACAATGACCTGAAAGAAAATAAAGTATTACTGATAAAGTTTGTGACTGACACAAAGTTCTCTAAGTAGTAAATAATGAAACAATGGGTCATGGATATTGAGCACACTGGATTGCTTGGTAAACTGAGCATAAGCAAACAATATACATTTTAATTCAGCCAAATCTAAAGTTAGACATCTAGGAACAAAGGACATAGAATGGTGGACTCTTTCCCAGCAAGCAGTGACTGCGAAACAGTTTATGGATTATACAGGAGATACAGCCAACCCCAAGGTCCTGCGTGATGCTATGGCCAAAAGGGCCTAATGTTACTTGGCTATATAAATAGCGAGAAATACTAGTTAGGAGTAAAGACATTCTATTTCCTCTGTGTTTGACAGCCATGCAACTGCTACTGGAATAGTGTCCAGTTCTTATGTCCATGATTCAAGAAGCATGTTGAAAAACTGGAGTTCAGATAAAAATGATTAAAGGATTAGGAAACATGTCTTTTATTAAAAAAGCTCAATCTATTTAGCTTATCAGAAAAAGGTTAGGATATAATTTGATCATAGTCTATAAGTACCAACATGGAAAATAAAAATTTGGTAACAGAGAGTTCTTCATTCTATGAAACAAAAGTGTAACAAGATCTTATGACTGTAAATTAAAGATGGAAAAATTCAAATTAAAATAAAGTGAAAATGTTTAACCACAAGGACAATGTACCAGAAGTTCTGATGGAGTCTGGATTGGATGCTTGCCTATAAATATGCTATAGTTCAAATATAGCTGACTTTTGATGACTGATGCCTTTTAGGACACATGAACTCTAGTTGGTTCTGTAGCCTGTGTTTTGTAAGTCAGACAAGATGATGTCCCCTCTTATCCTTGAAATGTATGAAGATTTTTAACTACCAGCATGTCATTAAAAATTACATTACAGTAGGCTATGGGATCTACTACTAGCCAACAAATGGGTTCCTCGACAACAGAACCTTCCTCTTACCTTTCCCTTGATCCCATGGTACTGGTAGCCATCCACACTCACCCAAAACCCCAGCTTTCTGCCATTGCTAAAGTCAGCAGGTGATGGTGTTTTTGGTGTGGCAGGTGCTAGGATGTGGAGCCAACTCTTGCCTGATATCTGTCTCATCTAATTATACACCATTTTTGAAAAACATGTTAAAGCCACCTCTGTAACTGAACGTGTTTTTAATGTGACCATTGCTTCTTATTATTTTACACCTTTTTGCTTATAAAAAAGTCTCTTAAATTGGCTTATTGTTGTGTTCATTATTATTTTTTTGACCACTTTGATAACAGAAATGGGGAAATGTAGTTATTTGTTTTTATTACTGGAAAGGGCCCATAAGGAGATTGAACTAAAATACTCAAGTGCATGCCTTGGAATAGCAGTGTCAAACTGATAAGTAATAAGAACAAACCTCTTATGATTTGAAACAAGTACAAATCACTTAACCTCATTATAAGAAGTGTGAAGGTGTTCTCAATGTATGATCATTACCCCCAATGTTTCTTCACAGACCGTATTTGATTTTATTGCCCCATTGAGATGAGTGACTGTTTATTTATTTGTTTGGAACTTGATGGTGACTCAGAAATTGCTGCAACCTTTAAAGAATTCTTGATGGAGCTCAGTTCCCACATACGCAAGTTCATGATGTGCATACCACAGCATCCCCTTGTAATCTTGTAGAGGTTTTTAAGTACAGCTTTCCTTAGAAGAATATATACCCAAGGATCTAATATTTGATTCCACGTTGCCATTCGAAGAGCGAAAAGTATTGTTTCACATGTCTCCAGTGACCGATTTTCATTTATTCCGATATTGGCCATTGTCACCTGGAAAACAGAATATTTTTAAAGTAAGAAAGCAGGCTGACAAACACAAAAATGACTGAAATGATTCTTTCAAACAGATCTCTAATTTTGCCACCTTTACAAAGTATCAGTGTCTTATTAATGATCCCCCCACTGATTAACAGTTAACAATAATGTGATACTTTGCATGACTTTTTTATCCTGAAAAATCCCAGTTAAGAATAAAACACTGTATATGTTTAATTGATGAAATGCTACTATTTCTGGGATAAAAGCTGACATGTAGCTGGCCTACATTACAGAATGAGGAAGGGAGAAAGAAAGGAGTAAATGATTTATTAGGAGTAAATTTATTTATTATCAAATAACAGTAGAGCAGACCCATAATTTTATTGAATATGCCAGTGATCCTTTAGATCGAGACTATATATGGGCCACTGTCACCTGAGAAACAAAACATTTTTAAACATGTAATTGCTAATGTTAGAAGCATAAGATGACATTTTACGTAGAAGTATAAACTCCTAATTCTACCAACTTACAAAGCACTATTGGGTATTAATCCCAAAGTCCATAAAGTACTTTTCTAATATACTTATAAAAAGTAATTAAGAAACAATACTTTATTAATGATGCTGTGACTACATTGATTTATTAGATGGTGAAAGGCAGGGTCAGTCTGTTCAAGTACAAAGATCGCTTATTTACACAAAGAGACTGTAAAACAGAACAATAAAAGGAGACTACTGTTCAAGAATCCAAATATTTTTTGCTGTGTTAAACCACATTTAGCATTTGTAGCTGGGGCCACAATTATAGCTGCATCTGACTATAATTACAGAGCAGACGAAAGAAAGAATGTGAAGTGAGAGTGTATCTGCTTGTATGAGCATTTTTATAGGCATCTGTGAAAGCGAACTGGACAGCTCACATAAACTGTCTGAAAGAAGCTGGTAAAACAGCAGAAGGATGGCTGGGAACTAGTAAAAGAACAGAAAAAGTCTGAGTGCCATGCCAACATAAACGGTATGTAGCCCATTTCCCAGAACCCTCTTTTCACTCTACAACTATTGGGTGCATTCCTCTCTGACAACAACAGTCCACCCACACTTGGATGACTCCCATGGCTTCTGCACGGGATCTTCTCAGGAAGGTCTTACATATTATCAATTACAGGCCCAATTGCATAAACTTCAGTCACACCAAAGACCTCTTACTCATCATGTCCCATAAAAGCAGTCTACTGAATAAGTGCTCTTCAGGGACGGTAAAGGAAGCAGGGCTGGGCCTAGAACAACAATACTAAGAAACAGAAAATGACACGAGACACAAACAGACATTTCATATATATGCGTCTTAACTAATTCTACCTTAGTTTAATACAGACATATGGTTTCCTAAAATTTCTTGCCATCTCATGTCCATATAGAGAAAAAACTCTATCACTTACTGTTTGCAAACAACAATTTTAAACATCCAAAACTAACTAGTACTCTGTATATTCCAAGGGAACTAGATACCTTTCTGAGAAGCAGAATTTCTCTGTTCTGATTTTTTTTCAGTTATGTAGTATATTTATGCCCAGCCGTATCATGTATTTCAGAATATGAATCTATAAATTTTCTATGGCTCTTCTCCTGCACGTGCATGCAGGAGCTTGTCACTGCCAGAAACAACATTTGCAGCTGTTCATGACCCCTGGGAGCCACAAAGGGAGTCTGGTGTGGGGGGGGGGAGGGTCAGGCAAGATCGGGGTCAAGAGGGGCTAGCAGGTCTGTGGAGGGTTTGACAAATCTGGTGGGCAGGGTCTGGTGGGTCCACAGTGGGGGCCAGGGGCTAAGAATAGCCCAGTCACGTTTGGGGGTGGGAATAGCACAGCCCTGGATCTGGGGCAAGTGGCTGGACTTTCCAGCCCCAGCGCTACACTGTGAACTCATGCAGACATTCTGGACATTGGATTAACCCTTTCTTAAACTGGATTAACCTCATCTCAATCTAAGTTAGTGCACCTACTCAGATGGACTAATTTAGATTGGATGCACCATTTGGGTGCACCTAGATGAGCGAAGTTGCGCAGTATACAGCGCTGCAAATGTATTTGCAGTGCCACATACCACACAATCCAGTGTTCTCTGTGCTGCAAGGGCATGCTGCCCGAACGTGTGCTCTGCTGGGGTTTTTTCCACAGGTTTGTTTGACCCCTGGATATCCAGGGGTCAAAAAAAACCATGGGGGGTGAAAAAAACAGAGCAACACATGCTAGGCCAGTGAGCACTGCTGAAAAGCAGAGCCAGCCTGCCCAGAGCCATGCACTGCTGCCAGCCAGGATCTGCACAGAAGAATCACCATGGCTGCAGCCCCGGGAGGCTCCCAGGACCCCACGTAAGACTGCAGGGGCCAGTGCAGTGCTGGCCTCAACCTCCCCTACCCCACCCAGGGTAACTTGCCACTTGCCAAAGCGCACATGGCATGTGCGTTCCCCAGAAACAAGAAGCAGCAGTGCAACATGCACCACCACTACTTGTCCTTGGGGAACTAAACGTCCATGCACATCTGGACTCAGCCTTTTTGGGGGTGATTTAAGCCCTTTGAATGCTTATACAATTGGGTATTTAGACTGCCTAACCCTGGTTAGGTTGGTCTAAATGTAGCGCCTGTACATGCCTTTAGTAATTTCATAGATTTCATATTATAGACACTGGGGCTGGAAGGGACCTCAGAAGATCATCGAGTCCAGCCCCCTGCCCCAGGGGCAGGAAGTCAGCTAGGGTCAAAGGATCCCAGCAAGATAAACATCCAGATATCTCTTGAAGGCATTCAAAATAGGTGCTTGAACCACCTCCAGCAGCAGTCTATTTCAAACCTTGGGGCTTGGACAGTAAAGAAGTTCTTATGTCCAGCCTGAAACGGTCATAGAGGAGTTTGTGACTGTTCGACCTTGTCATCCCTTGGGATGCTCTAGTGAACAAACGTTCCCCCAGATCCTGGTGAGCACTCCTGATAAACTTGTAGGTGGCCACCAGATC
>NW_017728993.1:30171827-30189835 GCF_001723915.1 Gavialis gangeticus | reverse complement strand
ACTGCCAAGCCTATAAGCATGCTGCAGGTTTTTTTCCCCCAAGGTGAAGAACTTTGCATTTTTCAGTGTTGAACGCCATCAAGTTTTCCTCCGCCCATTTTCTGAGCCTGTCAAAGTCAGCTTGGATCAACAGCCTATCCTCAGGTGCGGATGCTTTACCCCAGAGTTTGGTGTCATCGGAAAACTTGGCCAGTCCGCTTCCAATACCAATGTCTACTTCATTAGATGTTAAAGAGTATAGGCCCAAGTATGGAGCCTTGGGAGACTCCACTGGTCATGGATCACCATGATGATTTACTTCCATCTATTACCACTCTCTAGGTCCACCTCAGAGCCTGTTCCCCAGCCATAGGACTGTGATGTAGCCAAGGCTACAGTTGGTCAATTTGTCCATGAGGAGATCATGGGACACTAGATCACCACTCATAAACCCCACCACCATGCCAGCTTCTGCGGACAGTTACCACTCACCACCCCACCGCCAACGCTGCTGCCCACAAATTGTTCCCCCCACCCAGTCTTGAGAGGCACCAGTTGTTCATGTTTCCTTTGCTGCCTCTTGGGTAGCCTTCATAAACCTTCAGTTCCTAGAATCCACTCCCATAGGGGTCACTAGAGGCAACTAGCTGCTGAGAAGCAAGACTTATTAGCATAGAATCAGTACAGCAAATATAGTTCCACTGCTTCTAATCTGACTGTCTCTGCACAATGTTTTCTTATGAAATGTGAGCGTACCCTGTAAGTCTGTATCTATGGCATTTTGTGTTCTAACAAGCCTCGCTATAACTAAAGTTGTTTTTTTATATTTGTGGCCAACTTTTAGTATACTTATCAGTATTTTATCATTATCATTGGTGCATTTGATTAATGCAGTGTTATATATCTCCCCAAAGGCTTGTGGAAAAAGTTTGTACTCCAGTCTCTATATCTCTACCTCATGTACAAAAAATATTTTAAAACTTTGCTCTTCCAAAAAATTCTGCAACTAGCATTATTTACAAGACCATACATAAGGCTGTGACCTGCTATAGGTGTAAACTGACCAGAAGATGTAATTGTGTAGTATTTTATCAAGAGTGAAATTAACAAGGAAGAAAGACACCCGGGTGGCCTCAGGGGTCAGCCCACCTGGACAAAGCCCAAGGTCTCAGCTCACTCGGTGCACCTCTGCAAAGAAAGAAAGAAAGAAAAGTACATATTTTATCTACAGTTATATTTAATGAGAACTGGGGATTATAAATGAAGTGCTGACACCTATTTACTTCTGCCATCATTATAAAAGTGTCACAACACATAGGAGGAGGATGTAAGGCACTGCTGATATAATGCAATCTGTTTCACAATTTCATTTTTTATTCAATTCCTTTATATTATTCTGTTCAAAAGCAAGGGATTTCAACAGAAATATCCCATAGCATGGATTTTCTACAGCCACTTAGGGAAGTGGAGCTTCCAAGGGAAGTGGTGCTTGCCCCTACCCTGAGGATCTTCAAAAGGAGACTAGACAGACACCTAGCTGGGCTCATTTGACCCCAGCATCCTTTCCTGCCCATGGCAGGGGATCGGACTAGATGATCTGCTTAGGTCTCTTCTGACCCTACCAACTATCAAACTATGAAACATAAACACAAACTTTTGTTGTTTATTGTGTAGGAATATATTGTAATATATTACTGATCAACGATTTGCACTTTTTTTTCTAATAATCTCTTCCCTTTTTAAAAATTCTGGGTCATATCCTCCACTGGCATGAGGAGCAAATTATATATATATGAGATGTGCTCATTTTCCCCAGTAGGCAAATTAAAACCAAAAAGAAAGATTTCATATAGAATTGTGGATTTAAAAAAACCTAACAGGATAAAAAAAATCAGTAGAATTCTTCTTATAAATAAGGATTACTTGTGAGTAAGGTTTACAAGAACAATTTACTAAAAAGTAATAGGCCTTATTCTCCATTTGACATTGCTGCAAATCCAAGAAAATCCCATTAAAATTAGTTGTGTAACAGCTGCATTGGAGGCAGAAGAGATACAAGAGCCTAGATTCCTCATCTCATGGAAACTAGAATAGAAGCACTGGAATCAATGAACACAGGTCAAATTCTACCAACTGGAAGCCTGGCTAAACATGTGTAAATCCAAGTATATGGCTGCTAACTACCAATGTGTACTCATACATATATCAACTTGTCAATTTTTTCTTTTAAACATAGCTAACTTGAAAAAAAGCTGTCAGACATTATGAACAGTCTTGTGAGAATATATGGTGATTGGAAACACAGAGCTCTGGAGATCTGGCATTCCAAATTAAGAAAATCTTAATAGTAAATTTAAAAAAGGATTCTAATATCAAAGGGTGAATGAGGTATTTGGCTTTTAGAAAGGAAACAGCCAGACTTATAGTCCTGGGGCTGCATATACACATTCAAATGATTGGAAGAACATTTCCCAGGTTTGTTCTCCTGGTAGAAAACTTACTCAGACAAATCTAAACAGACATTCAAATACTGAAGCCCTGAAGACCAGTGAGCCTGGCCTGAGGCTGCAAGTCAAGGGTCCCTTGCGCATACAGCTCAGCATGCTCTGCAGGCTCCTCAGTCTGCCTGATGGCAGCAGTACAAAAGCAGCCCTGATTGGCTGACCTAGACTGCTCAGGGCTAGCCTATGTTTTCCTGCTACACAATGTAGGGATTTTGAAAGCGGCATGTTCTGCTCCCTGCTCAGTTGAAGCAGCAGAGTCCAGCAAACAATACATTGTCTCCCTTGGAGATAGGAAGAAGGAAAGCACCCTGGGATGCTGGATGACTGTGCTGTGGCTTCTCTCAGAAGAAAACACTCTCCCAGGAGAAATTCTCCTAGAAGTGATTTAACCCTGCTTATTTCCAGGTTATTTTGCCCAGGGAGAAAAATCATAAACATCAGTACACTTATGGTTTCTCCTGGGATAGCAGTAAATTTACCAGGAGTAACTGAATGTTTGCACATAGTCTGTGTCTAAGGCAAATGGACAGGAGATTTAGATTCTAGCCCTGATCCTGCCATAGACTTCCTGTGTGACTGGACAATTTATTTGGTATCTCTGAGATCAGGTTTCCATCAGTAAATTGAAGCTAAATATAACTCAAAGGACTATTATAAAACAAGTATCATTCATATTGGTAGGCTGCTTACATATGGCACTATGGTAATGAATGGCATAGAAAATTCTACATAAAAACTCACATTTTTCCCAGTAAAGTCAAAGATTTTATTATATTTTTGTTGATTGTTGAATCTGAGACTTAGGGAGACAAAGGATATTACTGCATTACATGGTATCTCTGTCAAATACTAAATATGTTCTCAGAATAGAGAATTGGAGGTTGTGCCAATTATTATATTTCAGAACTGGCAGAACAAATCTTATATACATTTTACACCAATATTTTTGCAAATAAATTTTCCCAAGTTTACATCGGCACCCATTAAAATCAAAACAGGGCTATATTGCTCCTTGCTGCCTGGCAATACAGCTAATTTTGAATTACCAGATACAGAAAATTCTTTGATATGAGAGTCTGCTGCTTTCATGACTGCCTGAATGTTGTGGCTGCATTGTATTTACTGTTTATGCCGTTAAAGCAGGGGTAGGCACAGTCCAGCTTACAGGCCGGATCTGGCCAGCAGTGAACTCCATTGCCCAGCACCCCTGCCTGTGTGGCTGGGGTCAGTTTCCATGGAGACCCCAGCTGTAGCCACACTGTGATAGCGTGAAGCTGGGGTTCCCATGGAAACTGGCCCCAGCAGCACTGGCAGGGCATACGGCAGGGTGGGGAGCTCCTCCAGGCCCAGACTGGGTTCCTCCAGCGGTTACAGCATGGTCTGCAGCCAGGACAGAGCCACGATCTGCTGCCTTATGCCCATGCCTGGAATGTGCAGGCTGAAAATCACGACTCTGTCCTGGCTCCAGACCATGTTGTCACCGCTGCAAGATCCCAACCCAGCCCCGGAGCAGCTCCCTGCCCTGCAAGTGCTGCTAGGACCAGTCTCCACAGAAACCCTGGCCCCACGCTATCACAGAGCTGCTGCTGCTGGGGTCTCCATAGAAACCAGCCACGTAGGCAGGAACTGCTGGGAAACGGAGTCTGGCCACTGGCTGGATCTGCCATTTTGCCCACCCATGTGTTAAGGTCTATTTCTATATCCTTTAAAGTCACTGCTATTTTTATCATCTGTATTTTTATGCAAATGTCTTAGATAAAAGAATATCTTTCTGAATAATTATTCATAAATAATGTACTATACATATAAATGGAAGAAACACCTCAAGAATTTATCAAAATTATCCCCTCCACCTCCTCCAAAAGTTAAGTACCACACATCCTTGTATGCCTATTCTACAAACTCTCCATAAAATGGCCCATCCCCATCTAATCCAAAGTAGTACTGCATCTGCTTTAGGTTAAGGGACATGAGTTAAATCCCCAGTGACCTTTAGAGACATAGATAAAGGAAACATAACCTTAGTTATAATTTATGTTTATTGTATATGCATCTTGCAAGATTGGGAAACTCAAGAGATTTGAAATTATTTTAAATATAGAGGTCAAATTGTTTGAACATAAATTAATGTAAATCAGCAGGTACTCACAGACCCTATAGTACATTGCTGATTTATAACATGAGCAGATGTGGTACTACTGGGAGATGGCAAATAAGCTTTTTAAACATTGCATAAAACTGCTAAACTGCTGTAAAAAATGATTCACTTTTATGCAAATAGTTTTTGGAGAAGTGTTTGTTAAAGGCTGTATGCTAGAAAGAGCAAAATCAGTGAATCACTACTACATTCACCCATCTGGAATGCATAAATTACAACTAAACATGTTTCCTTTTTTAATTGTTGGCAAACAAATAGATTACATTGTTAAACTGTTTATTCTCTTGTTACTGAAGACTAAAGAGAAAAATTGAATCCTCAGTGAAGAGTGATACATTTTTTCTTCCTTTGAGCTCAAATTCCAATGGATCCCCAAATTCCCAGTAAACATAAATGCTTATTTAATAGAATCATTTTTATTACTGATTCACAAAATCAACTGCAAATCCTAAAATAAAGCACCTTATAAAACTATTTTATCTTCTCTTCTAATATCCCATTATAATTTTCCATGTAATGCTACAGACAAATGCACAACTATGCACATCCAGGATAGCACAGGGCCCGTCCCTCCCTACACATACCTGCTCTAATCTTATACATTCACAGGCTTGGAAACTGTGCCATTGATTGGTTAGGTCATTAATTTCTGCTTCTCTAGTCACAGGATACTCACAACATTCTGCAAACTCAGGTTTCAGGCTTTTTTAGGGTCCCAGTTCAGGAAACCCATTATGCACATGCTTATCTTTAGCTCTATTCAGGAAATCATATTATCACACCCATGAGAAAGGGTAACTGCCCACCTGCAAACAGGGACCTCAACATAGTCCTAGTGTTTAATTAAAAAGAAAAAAACCCTAAATAAAACAAAAAACAATAGGAACACATTAATGCTTAGATGTATTAGCTACACACTCATTAACTTTGTCCGAGTCTGTAAAGAAAGGGCCCTCAGTCTGCTCAATTTATAACAGTTCATTAAGTTTCCTATAGTAAACTGTTTCTGCAGTTCATGACATAAACTCCTTCTACTATGCTACTTTTGATGGTTATTGTTTTTATTTATTGTTACAAATAGTATAGCAGTTAGTGGAGTCAATACAGTCCTCATTTTGCCAGGCACTGCACACACAAATCAGAAAAAGACAGTCCCTCTTCCGAGAGCTTGCAGCTATACTACAGTGTGTGAATACTGCAATGTATTGCAGTTAAAAATACTGTGTAGGGCAGGATGGCACCTTAGAAAAGAACTGCTTCAGAGAGGCATGACCTTCCATATGCAACAACGTACTTCATCAGATCATGGGAATGAACTTGCAGGAAAAAAAAAATCTTAAAAGCAGTTTAAAAGAAAATGAAAAAAAATGAATGTTCTGCCAAAAACTGTTTCATAATTAGCACTTGTTACCCCGGATATATTCAGACATCAGGAATTTACAGGTTTTTAAGAGTAGTTAGCTAAAGTACAAAACTAAAGTAAGGATTTAAAAGATCTTTTCTCTCAAAAGTACAGTCTTGTTTGATGTAGCTTTGATAGCCAAAATTAAGGAGCATCACCTGTAAAAATCAGAATTTGACAGTAATCCAATTATCTGTCCATAATAATAAAGAATGGATAGCACAGAAATAGTATAACACATCAGTTTGGAATATGTTGTTTTATTGGGATTACATAGAAAATTGAAAAATGTTTAAAGACTTGAGCAGGGTTTGAAATGATTTCTGTCTAAATGAGTAAAATCATTAGTCAGAAGTAAATAGTAGTGCTGGGTGGAGAATGAAAATCCTGTTTTGCAAAGGATTTCAAGTTTTCAAAATGTGCTTTTGTTACAACGCGAAACAAAACTGGAAATTTCAAAATTTTCCATTAGATTTTTAAATTATTTTGATAAACAATTTTCAACTTTATTTTACACTACAAAGTTTTAAAATCAAAATAAGATTATTTCCCAGAAAATAAAAATGGAATATTTTGCTCTAAAATTTTCTAAATGGGATGTTTTTACATTGTCAAAACTTTCTTTAACTCTGTTTTTCTCCAGAATGAATTTTTAGCAAAATCAACCCATATCTGTGAAGCTGATACAATTTTGACAGAAATGAATTTTCTGACAGAAAACTGTTCCATCTAACTTTTCCCAACAAGTTCCAGTAAATAAAAGAGATGAGCAACTGGAATAACACTGACTCAAAAATCAGTAGTAGGAGCCAATACTAGTATTTGAGGATGCTTGTCTTAAAAAAAAAACACATTCTCAAATTGGTAAGTGTCTAATTAAATTTAAGTTCTTCTGCTTGTCCTAAGTCACCAAACTGCTGCAAGAGAAAATGATCTCTGCTAGTCTTCATCTTCACTACCAACTTGTTGGTGTAGGGATGGCCTCCAGTGTCCTGCCTGTCTTCTGACTGAGAATTATCCTCACTATAACTGCAGGACTCCCACATTTGGGAGCAACTGGTTTTAAAGAGGCTGCAAGTATACCATTCCCCAGGATATATTTAAAAGCATTCAAAAAGAGTTTGAAAACTGAAATAAATGCTACCTAAATCCATAAATAAATAAACAAGCTAAAAATATTTTTCATTTATATATTATGGCTTGCCTAATCTCTGCAACCCAATTCTCTCCCATACATGTACGTTAAGTCATCATTTATCAAAATCCAGTATCTTTCAAGATTTATCATATATGTCAATATTTTATACAATGCAAAAATACAGCTATTCAAAGTCACTACTATGTGTAATTATGGCTGAGAAGAATATGGTACAGTTATGTTTCCATTATAAGTATTTTAGCATTCGGTATTGACAGCTTTCCTCCTATACAAAGGTGGGTCCTCAGGAAATTCAGTAGATACTACATTTATCTAAATTGATATAAATCCAGTGAAATCAATGGACCCGAAGAGATTTCTACAAGTTGATAATCTGACTAATGATCACATAAGAACATGTTTGTGAATAGATAATAGATTGTTGTAAATGCTAGTAATTTTTTTTTACATGCATACAAGAATTAACAAAAACTGAAACACTAATTCAATCAGCAACTACACTTATTTTTGTGTAGCACCATATCATGTATGTATCATGTATGTATGTGTGCAAATGTGAACAGACATGCACATATAGTATTATATTTAAATAATTATGGCTGCTGTGGCAATTTGACATTTGTGTCTAATTTGATGGAAGTTTACCTCACATTTCTCAAAAAAAATCTCCAAATAAGCAAAGAAGTTACCAAACAATAAAAAAACTAGTTTTGCATTAGAGACAGCAGACAAAATAGAGACTCTTCCAGAAATAAAATTAAAAAAACTAAAACAGCAATTTATAAAAAGATGTCTTGTTGACCATAGCAACAGGACTGACACAGCAAGTCACCAGTAATAAACCTTCAGTACATTAGGAGTTCATTTAGACAAACTCAAGCAAGAATACTAATAATAACTGAATTATCCTCATGGTAAAGAGTATATTCTGAAACCTGGTTAACAATCAATAGCCCATCAGATGAGGAATCCTCACTGGAGAAAAGTTTCATTCTAAGTAGATTAATAAACTCACAACAGCTGATTTTTTTTTTTCACTATAAGAACTTAGGAAACACTATATTCCATCTCACAGACAATCCTATTTCAGCTAATAGAAAGGTCTGATGAAGAAAACTCTTACAGATTCTACTGTCTAAAGATAAAGAGCTAGATCTTGGTATGTTTTTTGCTAGCAAAAGCCTTTCTCTTCACTCGATAAAATTAGCTCTCTATGAAAGAGACAGACTCTTGAGATAAGCTTCAATTAGGACCAGGCACCGAATTGGTTAGCATAGCACTTAGACATCTGCATCAGGTTAGCATGTTTCCTGAATAGGCTTGCCTGCTGTATTACCTTGTTACAGAATTTGGCACTAAAATTATAAAATCTTCGCCTAAAGTAAGTCTTTATCTACCTCCTTGTGGTAGAGAAAAGGATCATGTCCACCTACCACAGTTTTCAAATGTCTCAGACTAGCAAAATATGATGAAGACTCAATAATAAAATAATATGTATCATCTTCAACTATATTTTAAACCTGGGATTCTACAGAACAAAAATATTAATGGAACTGTCTATGGCTCTAGGTTGTGCTACAGGAACTTCATTAAAAGTATTCAGATTCAGGCTTAGGCAAATACATTTTATATTAACACCTGCATTATTCAGAAACATTATAAATAATCAAACACCAATTTATCCTTGTTTAAATAAAATGATAATGCTTTTCACTGGGGTGCAATGTTCCCTGTAAAGTTAACTTAGGTCACATAAAATAAGTAAGATACCCCTTCTCTATGGAGTATTCTGTTCATAATTGCCTGCACTCTCAAATGCACACTTGGAATGACCAGAAATGGCCTTCCAGAAGGCACAAGGAAAGAAGAACTACCCAAGGATAAACCAATTTTATTTTGTATGGACAATAAAAGGATATCACCGATATTTGGAAAGAGAGAAAGAACAGAAAGAAAGCAGCATGCCCATATACATGTGATAATGCTGTATATCATTTTATATATTAAAACATATTAGCAATAATACATTTTAATATTAATATATTGCATTATATATATTATACATTAATATATTGTTTGTATGTATATTATTGTAGATCTATAAACATAAGGCAATCTGTAACAGATTTAATCAGCCAATACATATAAATGTGATATAGAAAGCCAGATTGCAAGGAGACAGCTCAAGGCTGGTGTGGGTATAATTTGGATATAAAGTCAGTGCAACATCTTTAAGTACAGACATCAGTACACTCACACAAGTACCAATCTCAGATGTA
This sequence comes from Gavialis gangeticus, assembly GCF_001723915.1. Lineage (NCBI taxonomy): Eukaryota > Metazoa > Chordata > Crocodylia > Gavialidae > Gavialis > Gavialis gangeticus. Next base: position 30,180,354 of record NW_017728993.1, on the reverse strand, counting down.
GAGAAGATTCTCTAGAAAGAGTGGTAAAATATTCTATCATTAATAACCAGGGTCCAGATCCTCAGTGATATAAATTAAGTTAATTCCAGAGACTTTCCATTACCTCTGTCAATTTATATCAGTGCAGATCTTGACCCCAGTGATGAAATAGTATGTGAAGCAACCCAGAATAATTGAAGCAAACTGCACTACAACTCCAAACCCTTTTTAACATGGGATCTTCCCTTCCTAAGCCAAAGGTACAAAGAAAGACAGTGCATGCCACCCTACCCTCAGAGGGGTACCCCTAAACTAATGTCACTCTGAATGCCCAGCACCAGGCAGGCAGAATAATAAAAATCTATTCTTGAAAAAAAATCTGTTTTTATTATAAGTTGGATTAAATTGATTTTATTTTACTATAATAAAGTTATCTTTTTAAAGTAAAATCTGAATTTAATACAAAATATGGTAACATCTACATTTATTATAATCCCTTAAAAGCATTTAAATAAAATTATATATGCTCAATCCTTGAGCCTTTATCAAAAATGCAGTTGCAGGCTGCATGTTTCTCAGTACTACGAAAGAACCGGAGAAAATACCACTTTGTTTCTGAAGTCAAGTTATATAAATATAGTACAATAGGCCATGTATGGTATTAAAGGGGACCAAGAGCTGTGCATCGTGTGCAAGAGGCAGCGAATCATCACAGCTATTGGGACCTGACCTCCAGGAGGCCATTCAGGCAATGGCCACTATGTAGTTCATCAGGATCTAATTATTAGCAAGGAGCTAATTATCTAGCAAATAATGCATTAATCACTATTTTCGAACACCTACAAGTAATAAGAATCTGAAAATATTAAGTTATGCACTTATTTAAACTGAAGCTTTCCATGTGGTGGTTTAAATAGTCCAGATTTAAATTAGTCTACCCGGCAGGTAACTACAGACACTGGAGAGGAGGCAGACTGGAAGCTAAAATGGTCCAGGAGTTGTAAAAACACTGCACTATATATGACAAGCAAAAGTTAGAGAAAGTTATGAGAGAGATGTAACTAAAATAACATGACATAAAGAAACAGATCCCCAGTAACTCCATTTACCTGAGGGCTTCATTCTACACTGCATCCATACTGGATCTCAGTTCCCCACATCACACCCCTGCTAATATACAGCCCGGGTGCCTGTCTGTGATTGTAGAGCATATCCTCACAGCCCTATTCATGTCTCCAGAAGGAATTAAGCACCTTCTGGTAGGGAAGCATAAGTCACTACCTCATTGGAAATTAGGTAAGAGCCATGAATTTTATTAATTATAGTAATAATATATACGACAACCTAAAGGCTCCAAACAAGACCGTGAATCCAGTGTGCACTGCACATGCACTTACAGCCTTCAGTCCCTGTCCCAAACAGCCTTTAGTCTAAACACTGATTTAGCACAAAAGAACAAGCCAAGTTCCTATTCTGCCTCTTACAATGTCTAAGTTTTTGCCACCACCAGCCCCAAAAGGATGTACCTCATGCCTCAGGAATGTGATGCTGTTTCTCCAGAAAGATGCATAAGTTTCCCATTCTCTCCCTGGGAAGCAGTGTGCCCGCAGAGACAGATTTTGTTCTGCTCTGTCAAGATCCATTACTCTCACTCAGGCAATGAGCAACCTTATTAGACTTCAAGAGTGGTGGGTAAGTCTCCCATTCTCTCAATAGGCTATCTTCACTCATGCCCTTCAGTCCTATCGGGGATCTAGCTTTCCCAGCATGCCCTCATAGCCACCATGACTCTTGCAACCCTCCTGGCCCAACTTCAACAGGACAGATGGGTGAGACCCTTAGCTCTGCACATTCTGTAAATAAGTGTATAGATATGCAATATTTGAGTAAACTGATTAACTACTGCAGTGATTCTCAACCAGGGTACTGGGGCATCCTAGGGAGCAGTACCATGGCAAGGAAGTTTGACACCCAGGCAAGCTCACAATGGCAGCCCGTTCTCACCCCACGCACAGAACCAGGGGGCACACGCCCCCCCCCCCAATACTTACCTGGTATTGAACTTGGTGGCAAGAGCCAACCTAACCCCGGCCCCATCCCAGACCCCCGCAAATGAGCCACTCGCAGCTCCATCCCGCACTCTGTCCCAGCAGGGCAGCACCTGTCGGTACCCCTTTGCTTCGGCACCTGGGGCAGTCACCCTGCTCACCCCCTCCTTTCCCCCACCCCTTCCTACGGTACTGCTAGGGAACTATCAGATCTTCTGAAGGGTGCAATGAGGTATGAGGAGATAAGTTAGGTGTAAAAGGACAAGCCGATAAGCTAAGTAGATAAACTCAGGCTTGTCCCTGCCTGAATGATCCCCCATCCCCACTGTGCAGCCCCTTTGCAAGGGGACAATCACTGCTATATATAAATTAGTTTTTGAAATGGGGTGCCACTCAATTCACAAAAGTTACGCAGGGATGCCTTGAGTCCAAAAAGGTTGAGAATAACTGCACTACTGTCTTTTAGAAAACAGATACAATTAAACTAACGAGCAAAAAATAAAAACTGTGTAGAGCACATCCTAGGCCTTATCCTTAGGCACATAAGTCTAAGCCTACTCTACCTTGCTCAAATCCGTAAAAAATGAACAGTTAACACAAAACATGGATGGGTTCTTCTTCTTACTGCTTTACATGCCTTCGTATTGAGGCTAAGCTCCATTAGTAGGTGCACAACATTATTACATCTACTTAAGAAACTAACAGGTGGAACAGGCTCTGCCTATAGTAGTCCACATCACACTGGACTGGATTAAAAACAGAACAAATCTAAAGAAAAAAAAGAACCCCAAAACCCAAGACATGCAGTCACACTAACATGTGCTTCCTTCTCCTGCTCTGTCTTCCCCAGCTTTGCTAGATTCCTAAGGCATAAGTAGAGGCTGGAAATGCTATCTAGAGAACTAAAGCTCTGATTGTTTTAGACACTTGCCAGATTTAAACACTAGAGACCAGATCCTATTCCACCTATTACATGTTAGCTTGATCTCATTCTACCCTGTTCAATTCCCTGAATAACAGCTAATACAAAAAATGGATGGACAGCCTCCTGCTTTTCTTGACTTGGTCGTAAGGCTAAGATGATGGCATGTTACAAAAGTAAATGTGTTAACATTTAATTTAGAAATAAGCAGGGTGAAATAAGATCACACATTAGGTACCTAATAGATAGAATAGGATCTAGCATATTGACCTAAATTATTTAATAAAAATCCATTAAACAAGTGCAAAAATGTAATATAAATATTTGATTTGATATCTGCGGAATGATTTGCTTGATCTGATGCTGTCTCTTATTTATTTTCGCTGTATATTGATAATATTCTATAATCCAAAAATTCACTTGACAAGAACATATCCCCCAAAGGTTTTGAGTTAATGGAGCATGTAAATGGGGTATTTGTCTCATACATTTTTAAATATTATTTGCCTAAGAGAAGATAAAATGTATTAGAATATTTGGATTTCAGCTGCAAAAGGAGGAAATGAGTAACTTACACCAAGGAGTGCAACTTCGATATACAAAAGATAGTGTTTTGAATAATGGCTTTTCAGATAGATGTCTGGTTAGAGGCATTTTACCATCTACTGTATATATCTATATGCAGGATGGATATATGAGTGTGTTTTGTCCTGTTTTATGAAGATAAGAAATAATGGATGAAATAAAATTATACTTGCTCCATTTTACTTGTTCAACTCCATTAAAATTAGAATGGGTCATTAGCAGAACAGCAGAAGTTGATCCCATCCAGACAAACCTAAAACGTGAATTAAGACGGCAAACACAGCAATGAAGAACTTATGCTGCAATGTGCTGAGTGCATTCAACTTCTACTAAAATCCTTCAAGTATACATTACTTAATAAATATATGCCTAGTTTGACTAGAAAAAGATAACGAAACTTATCTTCGATTACCCGCTTATAATTGTATTGGGTCATGGTCAATTTTGCTATTTGTATATCCATTTAGGCCAGCTGACTTCCTTGCCTGACTAAATATTGTCTGCAATGTCTGATGTCCCATCAGCTAATACTATTCACATACTACTGCACCTAGACCTTTATTATTTCCTCTGATAGGCTCCATTTTCTTAGGCTAAATTTCTCTCCTGTTTCCAAAAACATATTCACATTCTGTGTATGCTTCACCACGCTGTACAAAAAGTAATTAAAGCAATATTGTGTTTATAATTGTGTTCACCTTTGCTGAATTGAATGGTTTTTAAAATAAAAATGCATCTATGGCTAAAATACTGACAGTTCAGTGAATGAACTTTTATATACAAAGTCCAATTGAAACAGCTAAAGATGATAAATAGGTATTCACGTAATGACCCTACAAAGACTTAGGTGGGTGTTTAACTATACAAGCAAGAAACTCCACTGACTTCTAGGGAGCTACCCATATACATATATTTAAGTAAGGTTTAAGTCATAGTCAGGCCCCAAGGCCATCAAATCCATTCTTGCTCATGAAAAGGACAGAATTCCATAATGGAACAAATGTCACACTATTAAACAAATATGCTGACTCTGATAATACTTTGGATTGTAGTCAAAAACATCAATTAATTTATACATCCTTAAATAATTTTCTTAGCAACCGGAGAAATGTAGCTAACTATGTTAAAGCTCAAATTTATGGGTCCCTAGGGCTAAATCATACATTAAAATTATTTGTATTTTTTATTCCCATCCCCAAACGACCTTTGTCTTACAAAAGACGCGTAATAGTCGGTGAAAATTTGGCATCTCTTGGAAAAGGGAACACAGAGCGAATCCTGAATACACAGAAGGATGGGCACGAGTAGATTTGTGAAGAAAATTTACACAGCACCTGTCAGACCTATTCTGGCTCTAATCACGGCTATTTGTTCAACACCTTTGCGAGGATGGCATTTACAGTAAGTTTCAATGACAAAATTAACTATGAAATACTTTTATACCATAAATAAGCTGAACTGAGCCCCAATACACAATTCAGAATAAAGCTTTTCAATAAAGCAGTAAGTCATGTTAACTACAAGGTACACAATGTGAAATGTTTTAATCAAAGCAGTGCAGCGATTTCAAAGTACTTATGGACACAAATATCTACGTACAAACTTCCAAAAAAGATGTATGTGTTCTATAAAACTGAGAGTTCCACAGTCTTCCTCCAGAACACAGGAAACATAAAGGCCGCAGTAAAGAGAAAGATTGAGAGAGAGTGAGAAATAATTAGAGCAAATGGAAATCAGTTATAAAACTTATGCAATAAATAATGAATCTCTTTCGAACAGTTTATCCGCTGACAATCAAAGTCCTTCTGGAATAAAGAAATTACAAACTTTAAGGGCTATTATTTTTTTCTGAAAATAAATATAGGGTGTGAATAATATTTTTGAGTTTCTGACAAGCAAACCAATCAGTTCAGTTACTTCTCTGGAGAATCATGCTCTGTTTGCCTCAAATCACTTTCAAGAATGACTGTGTGCATAGGCATAATTGTTCATTATGAAAAAAAGCCTATACTATATTATCCTGAAGATATATCATCTGTTCTATATATACACAAGAGGCACGTCACTGAGAAAAATGTTACATAAAGCCAATACTAATTAAAACCACTTTCTAGTGCAAGATTGAGAAATCAACAGAAAAAAATAAGAATTTCAAGTCCAACTGAAGTTAATGGTAATATTCCCACTGACTTCCATAGGGCTGGTACTTTTTCCAGGTCTACATTATGACTCACTATAAATCACTACTACTTCATCAAGTATGCTGCCATATACTAGATATTCTAGGGACATATCTACACTACTTCTTAGCTGGCTAAATTACCACACGCTGAATTCTGTGTGGTTGGAGCAACACTGTGATTAATGCCCAAGCTACTTGTTAAACTTAGCTCAGGCACTAGACCAAAGGTGGGCAAAATGGGCCTGGGGGCTGGATGTGGCCCGTCAAGCCATTCTATCCCGCCCGTGGGGCCCCTAAAAAATGTAGAAAATTAATATTTATCTGCCCTGGGCTGCCTGTCATGCAGCCCTCAATAGCTTGCCTAAACTCAGTAAGCGGCCCTCTGTCCAAAATAATTGCCCGCCACTGCACTGGACTGTGGTTCTGCAGCTTAGATATATCCTCAGCATGATTTGAATGACTCAAGTTTCCCATCAATAAAAACTCCATTGCTTCAATGTGTGAGAGAGTTTACAGCACACTTTCTAGGAGATGAATTAAGGTTTGGCTTTTCTCATGCCTTAAGCTCCCCACAAAGTTAATCTATTTTCAAAACAGTTTACTAAGTTGAGTCATTTTCAGACTCTTTGAACATGCACACTACATTCTTGGGCACAGCTATATAATATCATAAGAAACCTACAGAGATTATATCATACAATAACCCTGTGCATCTGACAGAGATTTCTGACACGGTTCACACTGACCTGACTAACACTATCCCAACAAGAAAAATAACTGCAGCCTGTAGCATGCATGTACCTTGCACTATATTTTGGGAGATTTTCTGGGAGCAGCAGCTGCATAGTACCAGTCTGCAGCAAACTCTGCTAGAGCCCTGTCCAGACTACAAGTATATCAAATAGTCATTCCTAAACCAAATGTAATTAATCACCTATCAACTGCTGCTCTTTAACACAACTCTAAGTGGATTTTAATGGTACGGATTTCACTGAAATAACAGTAACAGCTTTTAAAACCATTACCTTCTTCGTCATGACTGTGGACTTTGTTTAACAGACCTTGTACCGAAACTGAATACTCATTGGGGACCAGCAGGCCTATAAAATCATATTTTCAGATAGGCCTCTACTGGCAATTTTGGGGAATCTCCCATTTTTGCATTAGCATCAGTCCTGACACCAGTTTGGACTGGCTACCAGTGCTCAACCCCATGTCGCAATAACAAAAACAGGCCCTTATGCCTGTCAATTTTTTTTATTACTACTAAATCTATTTCAAATCCTGTCAGAAATGGAAACAACCGTTGTTGCAGATGCACTGGTCCTACTAGCACACGCAATGCGCTTCAGGAAAAATAAGATGGCCGTGAAGTAAGATGTTAAAATGTGCCTTGTATTGTCACTTTTAAAATCCTGCAGATAAAAAGAACACATTTCAGACAGATGCAGTTTAAAAACTGTCAAACACATGAAACTCTTACCAGGAACGGACTCCAGCAAATGCAAGACACGCACATTATAGCCAATAGCTGAATGATCATTTCAAAATGATGAGATCTGCCTTGTCTCTGTTGACTTTTAAATTTAACTCTTAACAGAGTAACTCCTGTCACCGCATTGCACAAGAATGAAATGGCAAGGGCCAGTAACCCAAGGCAAGAAAAAAGCAAGAGATAAAATCTGTCTTCCCAGTCCTCAATATGTTCTGTTTTATAGAAACACCAGGTCCGTGATGCTTGAATTTGATAGGCTCTCAACCTAAGAATAGGCAGAAAAGCAATAAAAACAGCAAAGAGACATACCACAGTCAACATCATTTTCACATGTTTAGAAGTCATTTTTGTAGAATGAAATATTGGCTTAGTGACTCCAATGCAACGTTCAACCGCCATCACACTACCCAGAAAGAGAGGGCACAAACCAAAGAATACCATACATATGCCAAAAACACTGCAAAGAACGTTTGACTGATTAAATCGAATCCAGTCTTTATCAGATGCATACACGAACACTGCAATGGTTCCATTGATGAGATGGCCAAAGAGGTCGGTGACAACCAAGCCACTTGCAAAAAGCAAAAAGGATGCTTTTGATTTCTGCCTAAATCTCTGATATGCCTTCATGAGAATCACTATTGCCAGACTGTTCGACAAAATCCCCACTGTCATGAAGATTATGGAAAAAAATACCGAAATCTTTTTCTCTGTGTGGCAGGTCGTATTTTTAAAGATTCCGAATCCAGACGGGACCGGCGGTTTTGAACCGTTCATTGTTGGGAAAGGAGACGCAGAACTCAGACCATTTCAGCAGCTGTGTGGTCTACGCGCATCTGTAACGTTCAAAGAAAACACATGCACGTTACAAAGGGCGGGCTGCTGTCCCGGAGCCGAGGCTGTGCTCAGCTCCAACAGGTGTGCAAGGTGGCATCTCACTTTAGGGCTCAACAGGCATCTCTGCGTATTGTTATGTTCAGGGCCAGGCGGGAGGTGCTGCTAAACGCCCGTGTTCAACTGTCACACGCAATTCAATCCTGCTGGGAACATGTTTCCTGCCCCTGCCCCTGAGACCTCCCGAGCGGAGCCCCTTGCGGGGCGGCTCCCGAGCATCCTTCCTCCGGCCGCAAAACCTCGGACAGCTTTCAGACCCCCACGGGGGAAAGTGCTCCCCAGGCGGCGGGGCGGCCGCCTTTCCTTTCCGCCTCCCCGCTCCCAGGCAGCCCTTCCCGCCGGCGCCGCGGGGGGCCGGGCGGCGCGGGACCGGCTCCGAGCGAGGAGCCCGGCTGCTCCGCGGCGAACGAGACGACGAGAAG
>NW_017728993.1:30160337-30171268 GCF_001723915.1 Gavialis gangeticus | reverse complement strand
GGTCGTGTAGGCCAACCCCATACCTGAGCCAGCAGCCTCCCCATCCCACCCGCCCCATGCAATCCGGCCTCTCAGCCCCACGTAAGACTACTGCCAGCCCCAACACAAGACACGCCGAGGTGTAGGCAAGAGGTGGTCCAGCTGGAACTGAAGAAGGTCCCGGTCTTCTCACAGCTCATGGGGCTAGCTGTAGCGCTAACTGGCACTGCCTTTCTTTCCGCAGCCAACCCAGAGATAGGGAGGGCATAGATACCACGGCACAGGGTGACACAACTGCCCACCGTAAGGACAGGCTCCCAAGGATGTCATATCATACTGTACCTCCAAACCCTAGACACAAGCCTGTTTCGCCCGTGGCATTGCCAAAGACATTTGCATGCAGGTGTGGATGGACCCAGGAGTCTGCACCATGATTTATGCGGTACATCTAGCTGCTCTTTTACAGAAAAGTAACTTAAATGCAACTAAACAGCAACAGCAGAGAAGGAATTGAGAACCATGAATTTCTTACTTCCAATCATATGGTCATAGCATTGAGGCAGGATGCCTTAGGCTGCTTCTGAGTCTCTATTCTGAGCAAGTGTCTGTGTACAAGAAGGTGGCATGAGTGGGTACCTTCGAAATGCCTTTGAAACCATCACCTCACTGAAACACATTAGGTAATAAGTCTTCAAAATATCACATGTAAAATTCGACAGAATTTGTGCCAGTAGGAAAGCTGCAGTATTTTAGTTTGTCTTATATAACGGTCTCAATTTCTAATCCTGCTTTAGGAAAGAATTTACCCTAAGAAAAAAATTCAAAACCATTGCAATATTTCCCTAATTTCATGCTTTGAGTGGCACTACCGGCAAAGCAATTTGATACGTTGCCTGACCCATCAGTCATGTCATACAAGTCAGCCAAATCCATTTGCTTCCTAGTCAATCTCTTGAAATAAGATCTCGAGTCTCACACACACACGGTTAAGGCACCAAATCCTTATTTTCCTTATGAGAATGTCTTTCAGTTTTTGGCATCTTTTTACAAGCCAGGCTAAAATGAACTAAACTGCAACTGCAACAGAAAAATATTCCTTTTCCGATCTGGTGTGATCAGGACCTATAAATTCCTGGAAATTCTTTCTTAAGGAATAATAAAATATTAAAATGTCATATAACCAATTTCTATTAACTTTAGGGAAAATGCATTGATTCTACATTTTTCCCAGCTTTCTTCAAAGTCTTGTGAACTGAAGACTTTAACATTGCCATTTAAATAAGATCATGCCATTAGTTTCAAGCAGAACTTCCCCTTAAAATTAATGGAAAGTAGTTTTTAAAAGAAAAAATAAAAAACACTGTTTGATCCAGAATTTAGGAAAAAGAGATTAAAAGGTCTTAATTCGTTCAAGCCAGAATTTTGTTAACACTTTTATCATCCAAAGAAAGTTGTTCCATGCAAAATAATATCTCACCAATAAAAGAGAACAAGTAAAGATTCTTAAAGAAACAGAACAAAGACAGATTGAAGAATTTCAGTTATTTCTGGAAAAGGTGGATTTCATATATTGCAAGGTTGCCTCTTGAAACTTTTCTCCCCTCAACAGTAAAGTCTACAATATACTACCTTTATGAAATAACTAAAGGACAAAAAGAAATGTGCTAAGCACTGGTGTTCTCAGTACAGTCAATATTTCTCATGATCAGGGTGCCATTATGGCTGATAAAGTAACTGTCCTCAAGAGAAAAGAAAAAAAGTCCAAGATACAGAAGTTTCAGTGCTGCCGGCAGAAATGTTGTCAAGGAAAAAGAAATGGATAAGCCTGTAGAGCTCATCCAAAAAAGGCAATATTCAGCCAACAGTCGAAAGTGAAATTTCAACTTCTGCAGAAATGGGAACTAAAAAATACCCAAGTAACAATGCAAATATCCAAGTAACTACAGGTGGGTCTCTTGGGATCAACGGCAGATCCAGAGGGTGTCTTTTTTGCCTCTTCCAGCACTGCCTCCTAACCCTCTCCCTCTTTCTCCCTCCTTTCTGCCTTTTGTATTCACTTTTTTCTTTCTTATACACTATTTTGCAGATGTCCTTTCACAGCACCTGATCAAGTGAGCTTCCATCAACAAAAAGATTGTGGTTTATATTAAAAATTGTGTTTTATATAACCTATTTTTGGATAGTCTACCAGGTGCAAGTCTACACTGCCTTATACTTGACTTCAGACTAGCAAGGCTAACTATGTCTCTCTGCAAATGGATCTCACACACCCTCCACATACATCATATTTGATAAAGAATCACATTTCTATGATGGAAAACTGAGTTCTTTATCCAATGGTTATTGTAACAGGGACTCATGCAGGAGCTCTGTTACTTAGAGTCAGGCAGGATTGACCCGACAATGAACTCTGTCAGGTGGCAGACATTACAAACCCGGGAAAGGTTCACGTGATTAGCCCATAAAAACTGGGGGGATAAAAGACGGCGGCTGGGTATTAATTTTGCCTTTGGGCACAAGAAGACAAACAAGGAATGACAGAGACTTTAGAGGGGAAAGAAGAAGCCAGACCTGCAATCCAGAAGAACGCCAGGAGTGCAGGACTCCAGGAAGGGCAGCAGGTCAGTCTTAGAGGGAGATTGCCTCTTGGAGAATCTCAGCTGCACTGGTGAGTGCAGGAAAATCCTGAGGCACCGGGAGGTAGATGCCGGGAACTGAGAGAGAGAGAAAGAGAGGGATAGTGCCCTCGGATAAGGTGCAGGGTGGGGGTAGGAGCTAACCCCAAGCCCTGACCCCACTGGGACATTTAAACCTAAAAATGGAGAGACTGGCTGGGAGAGAGCAGCTGGAGATCACTCCCAGCAAAAAACGCCAGCGGAGACAGAGATGTGCAGGAAGCCCATACCACTAATGAGGTAATTAGTGGCAGAAATTGTTTGCAAAGTAGCTGAAAAGTACTCATTTGTAACACAGGCTTCCCTCACCAACCAAGTAATTGGCGAGATTGCTGTAGCTGTATCACATTTATTTTGGAAATAAACTAGCACTATGAGCTTTAACACCGGGGTGGCATTTATCTATCCTAAACATCAAAGAACGCTGATCTCTTTTCTTTTCTTCACATCTAAGTCGTGGCAGGTGAGTACAGAGGGGAGATGAAGATAAAAGTCCAGAACCCTCTCACAAAGTGGTGCATTGGCTGGGAATAGTTTTCAGACACTTCCAGGCAGGATGGAGTCCATGGATACACAAGGTCCCACTGACTGGCAGCAGGCTCATAGTATTACCCTGTGACTCCTATAGGGACAACAAGCCCAGATGGCAGAAATGGTGCAAATGAGGACTCAAGAGGCAGATGCAAGGATCCGGCTTTTCTCCAGTCAACAAGATTTATGCGAGAAAATTGAGGCACAACAGATGTCACTGGGGAGAGAGGGAGACAAAACCTGGTTGCCTCATATGTCTCCAGATGATGACGTAGAAGCATACCTAGAAGCCTTTAGAAGAATGGCTACAGCTGCAAAATGGGACCCAGGAAGCTGGGCAGCTCAGATCAGACCTCTTCTTATTGGACCAGCACAAGCAGCTTACTGTGCCCTCAACAGGACAGAGGCTAGAGATTACCAGAAGGTAAAGGTGGCAATATTATATTGATTAGAGATTTCCTCTGAGACTTATTGCCAGAAATTTCAGGCTAAGAAGGGCCCTGAAGCGACTCGACCCCATCTACTGGCCCAGATGCTAATAGATCTGGCAGAAAGATGGTTGCAGCCTGAGACACGTACTCTCTCAGAAGTGATGGACATTATAGTGCTAGAGCAATTCCTTATTGATCTTAGCAATAGTTCCCAGTGACGGGTATGATACCATCAACCTAAGACTGTAGAAGAAGCTCTACAACTTGCTGAAGATTATGCTGCAGCAGAAGGAGAGGACGAAGCCCCTAGGAGAGACTGCTCGGGAGGTCCAACATCTGGGACCTGGCAAGGAACATCTAACCAGTCACACCATGGAGAGAATACTCAGAATTTGGAACAAGAACTTCGAACCTGGGATTCAAGAGAAGTAACATGCTACACATGTGGGGGAAAAGGGCACATCTCACAGTTCTGTCCATGAAAAGTCCAGACCGAAACTGCTGGTGATAATACTCACGATGAAAAAATGGATTGCAGTTTCGGCCGGCATAAGGGGCCAGACCTTCAAAACAAACTGGTGGTTGAAGTAAGAATAAGAGACACTATCATACCTGCAGCGATTGATACCGGTTGTTCCCAGTCAATGATTCAGGCTGATCTTTTTCCATCTCATCTGTGGAACCTGGAGAACCCACTGAGCATGATCTGTATTCATGGGGTCCCTCAAGGCTCTGTCCTAGGGCCTATACTATTTAATTTCTTCATTAATGATGTAGACATTGGTGTCAGAGGTGGACTAACCAAGTTCACCGATGACACCAAACTCTGGGGTAAAACTTCCCCACCTGAGGACAGGAGGGTGATGCAGGCAGATTTTGACAGGCTCAGGAAATGGGCGGACAAAAACTTGATGGTGCTTAACATCAAAAAATGCAAGGTTCTCCACCTTGCAAGGAAAAACCTGCAGCATGCTTATAGGCTTGGCAGTGCTGGTTAGTACTACAGACAAAAGGGACTTGTGGGTCATGACTGACCACAAGATGAACATGAGCCTGCAATGTGATGCTGTAGCTAGTAAAGCAAGCAAAATGCTGGCTTGCATCCACAGATGCTTCTCAAGCAAATCCCAGGACATCATTCTCCCATTGTACTAAGCCTTGGTGATGCCGCAGCTGGAGTACTGTGTCCAGTTTTGGGCTCCACAATTCAAAAACGATGTGGAGAAGCTTGAGAGAGTGCAGAGGAGAGCCACGCACATGATCAGAGGTCAGGAAAACAGACCTTACGATGACAGGCTGAGAGCTATGGGACTCTTCAGCCTGGAAAAAGCGCAGGCTCAGGGGTGATCTGGTGGCCACCTGTAAGTTTATCAGGAGTGCTCACCAGGATCTGGGGGAACATTTGTTCACCAGAGCATCCCAAGGGATGACAAGGTCGAACAGTCACAAATTCCTCTATGACCGTTTCAGGCTGGACATAAGAACTTCTTTACTGTCCAAGCCCCCAAGGTTTGAAATAGACTGCTGCTGGAGGTGGTTCAAGCACCTATTTTGAATGCCTTCAAGAGACATCTGGATGTTTATCTTGCTGGGATCCTATGACCCCTGCTGAATTCCTGCCCCGGGGGCAGGGGGCTGGACTTGATGATCCTCCCAGGTCCCTTCCAGCCCTAGTGTCTATGAAATGTATGAAAACCACACCTTGAAGGGAATGATTTGGGCCTGCATTCAAGGGGATCCCCACTAGTGGGATAACATTATACCCCTGCTACTCTTCTCCATAAGGGAGGCCCCACAAGCCTCAACAGGATATGCCCCATTTGAATTAGTTTATGGTCATGGTCCCCAGCGACTTCTTGATCTTATCTGTGAAGAATGGAAAAGAAAGGGTGATGAGGTTGTTTTACCACAAGTGGCGGTTGACTTCCAGGAACACTGGAGAAAGTTCAAGAGATAGCTCAGTGGAATCTAAGTTAATGCCAGGAGAGACAGAAGCAACATTATGACATCCAGTCCATGGAGAGAGAATTACAAGTGGGAGATTGGGTGTTAGTATTACTTCCTGGTAACTTCCATAAGATCTTATCCTGGTGGCAGGGACCCTTTGGGGTAACAAGAAGGACGGGACCAGTCAGCTATGAGGTTCTCTGGACCACGCCTACCCAAGGGAAACAGATTTACCACATCAACCTGTTACGGAGGTGGTGACAGCAAGACAGGTGGTTGATGAAGGAAGTGAATGAACTTGATGAAGAGGAGGTTACTCTACCTCAGGGTCTAACAAACTCTCCCGGAGAACCAGAAATTGATAACCAATTAAACATCCCGTAACAAGATGTGAAAGCCCGAGTACAAGAATTCCGTGATGTGTTCAGGGAGGTACCAGGTTTAGCTAAAGGCGTCCACCACCAAATCTTAACACTGCCGGGACAGGTAATCACTGGAGAAGGCTACCTCGTCATCTCTAAAACAAAAACAGCTGTAAAACAAGAAATAGACCAAATGAGGAAACTGGGAATCACTGACAAGTCTAGAAGTCTGTGGAGAAGTCCAATGGTGGTGGTACCAAAAACAGATTGTTTGATACACTTATGCATCAACTACCACAAGATTAATGAAATTGCAACATTTGATGCCTTTCCAATGCCACAAGTGGATGACATGCTGGAGAAAATTGGCCAAGCCCAATATATATCCACCTTGCACCTGACCAAGGGTTATTGGCGGATTCCTATGACAGTTGCTGATAAAGAAAAGATGGCCTTCAGCACTTCATGGGGCCTGTTCCAATTTAAGTGAATGCAATTTGGGCTCCACGTGGCAGCTGCATCCTTCCAGTGGTTGATGAAACAGGTATTATCACCAAATCATCATTTTCTCACAAGACTGGGAGACACACCTTCAACACCTACATCAAGTACTGAAGGAACTGAGGCAGGCAGAGCTCATGGCCAATCACAGGGAGTGCACAGTTGAGAAGAGGGAGACTCAGTACCTTGGGTTCCTAGAGGGCCAGGGCATCATAAAACCAGTGGCAGACAAAGTGGCAGCTATACAACAACATGTTTGCCAAAGACACTCAAACAGCTACGATCCTTTCTGGGGTTCACCAATTACTATCGATGTTTTATACCAGGATTCTCAGAAAAGGCAGCTCCCTTAACAGAATTAACCACAGGTCATCAAAACCCAGTGCAATGGAACCCAAGAGCACTCCACGCCTTCGAACAAGTAATAACTGCTCTGTGCCAACACCCAGCATTGTACACTCCAGATTTTCAGAAGACGTTCTACTTACAGACAGATGCCTCAGGAGTAGTACTGGGGGCAATTCTCTTTCAAGAATATAGGGGCAAGGAAAGACCCATAGCTTTCACCAGTAAAAAATTAAACCCCTCAGAAACTCGCTACTGTACAATTGAGCGAGAATGTTTAGCTATCTGGTGGGGAATAGAATTGTTCTGTTATCTTCTCAGGAGGGAATTTGTGTTGATAACTGACCACGCGCCTCTTCGCTGGTTGAGAACAGCAAAGCTAGATAACGCTAGGCTAATGAGGTGGTCCCTGGCCTTACAACCCTTTTATTTTATAGTAAGACATCATGCAGGGAGACAGAGTGGGAATGCTGACTTTCTCTCTCACCCAGACAGCGAACAAGGCAATACCTAGACTTACCTGTCAGAAGGTGAACAAAGAGACCAGCTCTAGAACTCTTTCATTTCTTTATAGTTTGTTTCTTCCTTCTTGTTGTTTTTTCTTTTTTTTTTTCCTCAGTTGTATTGGGGGGTTGTTTCTGGATGAGGAGGGCTACTGATCTTAGGGGGGAGGTATGTAACAGGGAATCAGGAAGGAGCTCTGCTACTTAGACAGAATCAGGCAGGATTGACCCAACAATGAACTCTGTCAGGTGGCAGACATTACAAACCCGGGAAAGGTTCATGTGATTAGCCCATAAAAACCGGGGAGATAAAAGATGGCGGCAGGGTATTGATTTTGCCTTCGGGCACAAGAAAACAAACAAGGAATGACAGAGACTTTAGAGGGGAAAGAAGCAGCCAGACCTGCAATCCAGAAGAACGCCAGGGGTGCGGGACTCCAGGAAGGGCAGCAGGTCAGTCTTAGAGGGAGATTGCCTCTTGGAGAATCTCAGCTGCACTGGTGAGTGCAGGAAAATCCTGAGGCACCGGGAGGTGGATGCCAGGAACTAAGAGAGAAAGAGAGGGATAGTGCCCTCGGATAAGGTGTGGGGTGGGGGTAGGAGCTAACCCCAAGCCCTGACCCCACTGGGACATTTAAACCTAAAAACGGAGAGACTGGCTGGGAGAGAGCAGCCGGAGATCACTCGCAGCAAAAGACGCCAGCGGAGACAGAGAGATGTGGGAAGCGCATACTGCTAATGAGGTAACTCGTGGCAGAAATTGTTTGCAAAGTAGCTGCAAAATATCCAGCTCAGAGATTTCTCGTGTGTAACACTGTCTTCCTTTGCCAACGAAGTAATTGGCAAGATTGCTGTAGTTGTATCACATTTATTTTGGCAATAAAGTAGCACTATGAGCTTTAACACCGGGGCGGCATTTATCTATCCTAAACATTAAAGAATGCTGATCTCTTTTCTTTTCTTCACATCTAAGTCGTGGCAGGAGAGTACAGAGGGGAGATGAAAATAAAAGTGCAGAACGCTCTCACAGTTATATGAAGAAACTTAAATAAGTCTCAATATTGCTTTGGTTGTTCAAAACACACAAGAAAGTAAAAATAAATATATAAAACCTCCACATTCTATTCCTGGATACATTCACATAATTTCTGTTGATGCTACATTTCCAGATATGCATGGGAGAGCAAAGTTTGGCTCTGGCCTCCAGAAGCTATGAGCCAGCATAAGAAAAAGGGATAGCAATTGTCTGCTTCCCTGGTCTAGTGTGAAAATTTGAACTAAACATTCCCTGCACCCAGACACAGTAGTATAATGTACTTGAAAACTCAAAGATAAGAAAAAATGAATTGATAGCATAAGAAATAATAGTGATGAAAGGACAGCCTGAACCTCTTTTTACTGAGCTGGTTGGATGAAGTTGCCAAGCATGAAAAATGCAAAAAGCAAGCGGAAAATATAAGGAATCATTTCTGGGCTAAGATTTATGTTCTTTCAATGTTAAGTACCTTCAATGATTCTATAACATTTCTGGTGCAGCTTCTAAATGATGATTACTGTATGATTTTCTTACATTTTTTATGCCATCCATACTAAACATTATTTACTGAAAGAACCTAGGTGCTTCTTTTGCTCTTGTATGCTGATACTATAATACTATTGTACTATGTCTTATTGATTATAAATTAAAAGCAATAGGGTTTCATTATCTCTAAGGTTAATAAAACATGGTCAAGATGAACTTAGGCTTAAGTTAACGTGATAAGAGCAGATTCTGTGGTCCTTCATCAACCTAAAGTCTCACTGAAGTTTCATGAGTGAGGAGCAGATAAATGTTTACAGACTGGATTTATACACCTGTCCTAGCATAGACTATGAATGAAACCTTTTATACACATTTTCATGAAGAGTTTCCAGGTTTTTCTAAAGTACCTTCAGGCTCCCCTAATAATTAGTGTTATTTCCCCATACAGTAATTTATACAACAGATCAGAAGCATAACTATAAATTTTGATGTCCTGGGTAAAAATTCACATGGGATGGGGTGGCATGCTTTCATGAATGACTGGTGCCTCCTGACACTGGGGGGGCCACAATTTGTGGGCAGCAGCATCAGTGGAGGGGTGACAAGTGGAGAAATGCAGAAGCTGGCGTTGGCATCGGTGAGCGGTGACTGCTTGAAGAAGCCAGCAGAGGAGTTGGCAGCGGGGGGAGGGTGCTGAACAACAACCAATCTCGGGGGGGGGTCACATGCCCCCCCGTACCCTCTATGAGTCACCTATGCATGCTTTGTTTCTGGGGCAGTCTTGCACCCCCCCACCCAGCCCTAGATACTCAACTGAAGCAGCCAGCCAGCCAGCAGCTGGGCAGCACAGGGCTGTTCCACTTCAGCTCCTATGTCCAGAGGGGGAAAAGCTGCTCCACATGTGGAAAGACTCTTGGGAAAGGGGCATCATTGTAGCATCCCCTCTAAATTGGCACCTGGGGCTGTTGCCCCTGTGCCCCTCCCATTCACCTTCAGTTACACTGTGGCAAAGGATCATACTTTAGATCCTTCACATGATGAATTCAAGTAAAAAGCAAGGTATTTAAAAGGAAGTCAATGGGAGTTTCAAAGGCAATAGAAGTTTAGGTCCCAAGTAAGGTTTCCAAAGGTTTTAAGAAATTTAGGTGTGTATCTGTAACTCTAGCCACCTTTCTAAAATATGGTTCAGAGAAAGGATTAGGAGACAGTGAATTCTAAATAGAGGAGAAGCCAAATAAGAATCTGAGTGAGAAAAAAGTACAACTTTGGGAAGACTTCTATTAAAAGGAGACAACTGAAATATTCAATATGGGCAGCGATATGCACAAGTTAAAGATTGAACAGAAAAACTGTCAAGACACTGAATTTTTGCACAGCTCTAGAAGTAGTAATAAAATGATTGACATGGAAAAGGATAAGTTATGAATTACATTCTGTCATGAAGATTGAAAACAACAAAACTAATCATTTTATTAAAAGCATGCAAAACTGAATTTTATAATATATGGATTTCTTATTTTAACTGAGATTTGCAGCCTATTTTTAAAAAGTTCTAAATCACTTGCTAGTAAGGAATAATCCACCATTTTATGAAACAACTAAGATAAAACAAGATTGTTTTTGTATTAGAAATGAATTTCATCTCATGTCTAGAATATGTCAGTTGGAAACAAACCCAGTGACATGTGCAGTGATGAAGTGTATTTAACTTTTTAAGAGAAGATATCACCAATGCTTAAGACTTCAAAAATATCCTTTCAAAATCAGTTAAAATTTGTGATTTCTTGCTTGCTGGTATAGTGGCAAACTTGTAAGCTCCTGTCTGAAATAGAAAATAGAAGCTTTTAGGCTCTAGGTAAAGTTTCTTCTCCTGGGCACTTTTTCAAATATATTGGGAGGATGAAGAAGGCACCGGGTAATGCGGGACCCCTGCAGGATACGCTGGGCAATCTGGTGGTTGCGTCAGAGGAGAAAGCGGACCTCTTTAACCAATTCTTCACCTCCGTTTTCTTGTGCAGGGACCAGGACTTCCCTGCTGTGATAGAAGCCGGACTCGAGGGGATCGCCTTCAGACCTCAGGCTGGGGAGGACCGGGTTAGAGAGCTTCTGGAGGGGCTGGACGCGTTCAAGTCAGC
>NW_017728993.1:30150045-30159743 GCF_001723915.1 Gavialis gangeticus | reverse complement strand
GGGTTTGGGGGAGACGCTGTTTCCCCTAGCGCCCGCTGGCATAACAAGGAGTAATGGGCACAAGTTGATGGAGAGGAGGTATAGATTGGACATCCGCAAAAACTACTTCACAGTTAGGGCAGCTAGGACCTGGAACCAACTTCCAAGGGAAGTGGTGCTAGCCCCTACCCTGGGGGTCTTTAAGAAGAGGTTGGATGCCTACCTGGCTGGACTCATTTGAGTCCTGTTTTTGTTTTGAGGTTTTGTTGTTCTTCCGCCCTGGCGGGGGGGCGGGCTAGTAGATCTACTAGGTCCCTTCCGACCCTAAATCTATGAAACTATGAAACTATGAAGTCAAAAGTACCATGTTAGATACAGTGTACACACACACAGCATGTTGAGTGAGTTTTAATTTCTCCTTCTTTTAGAAGTCAACTCTGTACTATTTCTAAAATATTTTTTTCTGTAAAATGCATAACAGAACAATGCAGTATTTCCAAACTGGCTTTTCAGTTGGGTAAGGAGACCATAGCCTTTTTGGCCACACCAAGCCTGGAGTTAATATTTCCCATTTTGGCCCCTGGCCAGTATAATTAGAAGAGAAAAATCCTAGGTAGTTGACTATAAGTTACTGGTTGTTTGTAACAAACCCAGGATCAGCACAGGAAGTAAAAACACACCAGTGACATTACCTTCCAATGAGGAATAAAAAACAAGATGTCATCAGAAAGAGTCACAAGCATTCATCTTTCCAATGAGATTTCTATCTGCTGTTAAGGATTAAGGAATTACAACTGCAGAGATGTCTGGGGTTTTTTGTACCTGATAATAAGTTGGTGCTGATTTTCCTTTCATAATAGTACAAATTTCTGAGAGAAATTCAGTGCCATTATTTACAGTCAATTTCACTCTTGCCTTTACAAAGAAATTTCAATTTGCCTTTATAAAGAAAGTTACTATTCCTTGTTGTTTGTGTGGATCATTCATGGAATAAAGACTAATACTTTTTAAAAACAGGAACATATGATTGCAAAAGAACAAAAAAATTGGCAAGGGGATTTGGAGAGAAGCATACTACCTACAGATTCTATTGATTACTTTTTTTCCTACTGACTACATTTGAAACTATTATAATGGTATCCTTTGAACTTACACATCCTTGCTGAAATTTCTGGAGATCCTAATACTGTAAATTGGTACTTCTTTCTTGTGACCTGATGAAGAATACCTTGCATTCAAAAGCTTGTCTAACTTTATCTCAACCATTCAGTTGGTCAAATAAAATATGTCACCCTCAAAAATCTTTCTAATTTATTTTTTTAATTGACTGTTACATTTTTGTACTTTACATTTTTGACTGTTACATTTTTGCACTTTACTTAGGCAAGTATTGAGGAGCTTGACTCTAAGCCCCAATTTTTAGAAGATCTTGGGGTGTAAGTTAAACCCTACAGGGCTCAGAGAGTTTTTCAGAAACAACCTAAAAAGGACTTCATGGTTATGTTAAAATGTCATGATAATAACTTTCAATATAGTGAGCTCTTGAAGGCCAGAAGCAAAGAAACTCTCCTTGCATATTATACAAAGTGCTATTTTTATCACTGCAGGGCATTGTGATATTATACTTTAGCCCTGCATTGTTCTTTATTTCAAGATACCACTGCTACTCGTCTAAACCTTGCCTGCTGTGGCACTAGATGTAATTTGCAGTCAGCTGTTTTATGCAATACTTCCACACTTCAGGATGAAAGTACCCATAGCTGTAATATCACTGTAACACAGTTAGTTTAATTAAAAATATACAAAACATTCTCTCTTATAAATTGCCTCTTTAATATTCTCACACACAAAAACAACCTATGAAGTGATGTAAAATGCTATGCCATCTTATTTTGGAAACAAAGCAAAAGCTAAGCTCTCTCTAAACCAGAAGGAACTCCCATCAAGAATTCTCTACAATCATTCTGCTCAAGTCAAATTAAATAAAGAAACCATTTCCTTCAAATTGACTTAACATATTTATGACATGTGACATAATTGCCAAAATAAATCTATTATATAACTAAATCTGATTAGTGTGTGCCTGTCTTCATCAAGTTACATGGTATTATTTATGTGGGTTCAGCAGTATGTATGGTTGTTCAAAAACTTAATATATGGACTCCTGATAGGTTCAAATACTTTTAAAAATCATTTGAAAAATAAACACATTGGGCCTTCTGTTTTAAAAAAATGGCCCACAAAATATAAATATAATAAATGCCTTGTCTTATAGCACAGCATAACTTCCAACATTAACCTGAAGTTTGGAGACTAACCTATGGGATTTTATCACTTTTTTAATTTAGTAGTTAAAAATATTCTCTCCACACTTCAATAAAGAGCATAACTATATTCTTATATAATTACAACTAGCTGTTTCTGTGACTTATTTTATTCTAACTTTTGAATTGTGTGATTCCAGTTCTTTGTTTGCAAGATTCGCTGGCTGGGACATGTGGAGCGCATGCCTCCAGA
The DNA here is from genome assembly GCF_001723915.1 of Gavialis gangeticus. NCBI lineage: Eukaryota > Metazoa > Chordata > Crocodylia > Gavialidae > Gavialis > Gavialis gangeticus. The sequence continues at coordinate 30,157,247 of NW_017728993.1, read as the reverse complement.
CTGTCTGCCAAAGGCTGTGCTCTATGGCCAACTAAGAACCTCCCACAATGTAGAGGAAGGCCAAGCTGAGCGACAAGCTCAAGCAAGGTCTCAAAAAATTCAGCATTCCCACTGACAACTGGGAGAACGCTGCCCACCTGCTCAGTCTGGAGAAGCTGGGTCAAGGCTGCTGCAGTCACGGCAGGGAGCCATCAGAGAGCCCAGGCTGAGGCCCACAGGAAGCAGAGTGTGCTTCAACCTCCATCTGACAAGTGTCCCTGTAGTCACTCTGGGAAGGCTTGCCACTCGTGCATCAGGCTCTTTTCCCACACCACTGCCAAGTATCATTGACCTTGTAGCATTTCATTTCACCTGTCAAGATGTTGGATGGCCTTCACTGTTTGCAAGATTCAGCATATGTTATATTTTATTATATTTCTTTGAAGTTTTAAATTGAGGATGGGGACTCAAAACAAAGGGGAGGGACCATTTCTGTTAACTGTTATTGTTTTTCTTTGTAGGTCTCTTGGTAAAGGTACAGATAAGTGGCATGGTCTCATACCTAATTCAGGGGCTCCTACAATATTTAAGTAAGAGGACAAATAATAAAATACTCTAATTGCATAGGAAGATAGTGGGCACGCCTACACAAGATGCTTTACTGGGAAGCAGCATAGTTTACTGAACAGTAAGCATATGCGTCTACATATGCACATGCTTACTGCACAGTAAACTTCACTAATTGTGACTAAATTTGCTACCTGCAAATGCAAGTAGCAAATTTTCTTATGATTAGTAACAGGACACTAGCGCTTATGTAGACACCTGGCCAGGAGCAAATCTGCTCCTAGTCAGACAGCCACCAGGAGGCAGGAGATTGCTCCCTGATCCTGGGAGCTGCCTGCTGCCAGGGTGGGCTCCACCACCGGACTATGTTCCCCTACCCTGGAAGCAGGAAGCTCCAAGTCCCCCACTCCAAGATCGCAGTCAGGGAGCGGGGCTGGGAGATCCTTATCTCCCAGCCTGAGCTCTGCAGTCTGGAGCTCCCAGGAGCTTATAAGGAAACCCTACTTAGAAGGGTCTCCCGGCCCAAGCCCTATGACCCCAGAGATCAGGCTTGGAGAGAAGGATCTCCCAGTGTCAGCTCTGTGACCACAGAGCTGGTGCTGTGAGCTTCCTGCTGTAAGGGGCTGGGGAGCCTGTTCCCCACCCAGCTCTGTGATCATAGAGCTGAATGGGGAACAGGCTGGGGAGGTTGTTTCCCACTCAACTCCGTAAGCATGGAGCTGGGTGGGGAAGAGGATTCCCAGCCTGTTCCCCACCCAGCTCCAGGCTCACAGAGCGGAGTGGGGAACAAGCTCCCCAGCCTCTCCCCCAGAATTGCAGGTCCTAGCCCCATGCCCCAATTGGGTGATTGAAGCACGGGGTCTGGAAAGAGCTGCAGGGGTGGGGTAGGTCCCAGCTAGCTGCTCTGCCAGCAGATTGGGGTAGGGGGCTGTGACATGCCCTCCCCTGCAGCTTTTTCCAAGTCCCCTGCCCCTGATTGGGGAGCCAGGGCCAAGAACTCCCTGCTGCTGGGGCAGGGGGATGTTGTCTCTACCCTGGCAGCAGGCAGCCCCCCGAGGCAGGGTGTAATGTCCCAGCCCCAGCCAGGAGATAGCCTCGTGCTCTCTGCCTGCCACTGAGCTAGCACCCAGAGGGAGCCTAGAGCTCCCCCTGGCAGTGGCAGGGGCCCATTGCAGGGCCCCAGGAAGCAGAAGCAGTTTGCTGCCACTAGCAGCAAATCTGCTCCCAATGCCCTGCATGTGTAGACACCTGCATGGGACCATTTACACACGAGTAAACTGATCCTGGATCAAATCCATGTGTAAACATAACCAGCAGTCATTCTAGAAAAATTCTAGAATTCTAGAAAAGAACTTACTTTAATTCTAGAAAAAAGTAAGAAAATTCTAGAAAAAATCTTACTTTAATTTCACGGTATTTTTCCCAGAAGCCCTTTTTGCTACTAGACTCAAAAGTTGGCCCATTTCTCTGCTTCTACAGGAATTCATGTGTCTGGACTATGTGTCATCCCCAACAGAAATGATTTGTTCCTGAGGGTCATAATATTTCTTCTGAAGAACAATGATTTTGATTTTGAAAAGAACCAGATTTAAATATACTTAGAGAATATTTTCATAATATTTCTCCATATCTCTAAAGAGGCCCTTTTCACATCCCACTTTATTCCCACTACAGATTATGCAAGGATAATACCAATGCTGGTAGTGGGTAAAAGGATGTCAAATAGGTCTCAGTGGTCCTAGCACTTCTAAGAGAGATTATCAGCCAAAACCATTAAGATGGTGAGTGAATACTGCAGGGAACCTGGACCAAAGGCTGGAATAGAAGTCACAAGATTATGGTACTACCTCATCCCCTGCTCTCTGACTGGGTGGCTTCTGAGCATTGTAGCCCATGTAACATCCTAAACAATGTTAACTGATCAAGCTTTGTTTGACTGGGTTTTTTTTTCCAGTGGGGACAAGACAACCCCAGCAGACCACTCATGATTTTCACAAGGGTCTTTTTATGATACAGAAGTGAATGGGCAACCCAATCAACAGTGGGGTGCCATTGTATGGACACATAATAGGAGGCAGCCCCTGGCCTAAAAAGTTTACAATCTACATAAACAAAGTAGGGGTAGCAAGGTAAAGTAAATTGCCAGAGACCAAAACCAATGTCTTTGAACATCCCGTTTAGTGCCCAATTTAGAAGACCACACTGACCCTCACCAGGCTCTTGCCTCAAATATCAATTCAGTAGTAGTATGATGCTGACAGCTTTCCTTTTTTCCGCCTCTATATATGTCAGGTACATCTCTGTTATTTAGATAGATGGAAGTGTTCTTGAAATTGAATATCTCTTCAAGGAAACACCCTTGAAAAACTCTTGAAGGGAGAGATGTGAACTGTGATTTAATGTCAATAGAGTTTCAATGTTTTTCATAAGAGTATAATGATGGGCTTTTCAATTGACTGATTTTCTTTGTTGTTTAATAACCTGTATTTAATGCTGCTTGTGTTTGCAAAAAATGTATGCTTTTCCAGATGCTGGTTCTGTTACGGAAAGGCAGAACAATAATATTTGTTCTGATTATAAAAAGCATAAGGAAACAGAAGACACCTATACCTTTTTAACAGACATAATTTCATTTTAGGGTAAAAGTTCATAAAATTACATAGGGAGTATATTAATGGAATACTATGGATTAAGAATAATCTACATTGTTTGTTTCATTGCATATGAACTGAAATGCATAAATCAAGAAGCAGAATTAGCACCTATGGAAGAAAATCAGACCTTTTCCCAATCTGAACTGGATTGAGACAGGAATATGGCCTTTCTCTAAACCTGTTCAATCTGGCACAGGAAAAAGTAATTAGGAGCATAAATAATGAGGGGAGGAATTCAGCTGAATGGAGAGCATGAAGCCATTGCTTATGCTGACAATATAGCGCTCATAAATGAAAATATGCATGATATAGGAGCCCTGTATACCCAGCTAACCAATGCAGCAAAGAAAATTGGACTACAGGTGAACATGGATAAAACAGTGTTGGCTGGTAAATCAAGGATCTCACATAACAATAAACAAGCCAGATGCTAAGCAAGTGAACCATTTCAAGCATTTAGGTTCTATCGCAACACGAGAAGATAATATAATATGGGTTTTCTCACAAACAAACAAGCCACTATTAGATTGTTTTGAAAGGAAACACATTTGGCAAAGATTAACAACTATGCAAACTGGCTTTAGGCGAAGGTACTTTGACAAATCTGCTGTACTTAAAAAAATAAAGGATGTTAATAATCCAAAAACAATTAATAATTCTAGTGAGGGGGGAGGCAGATCCGTGTATGATAAATTTTCACTGAAGTTAGTTTAATAGAGTATGACAGTTTATATTAGTTGAAGCTCTGTCCTGGGGACATTTTTAAGGATTCTATCAAAATGCATTTAAGATTGAGTACTCTGTTAATAAATAAACTGAATGTAATAGGGACATTGATATTTAATTCATTTGGTACATGTATATTTCTGTTGTTCAACTGTAACATGTCAGATTTGATGGATGTCACTAGAGGGTATCTCAAAGATCAGTCTTGTTTATGGGGATTGTAAATCAACTTGACATCTCAGTGCTTTGAGTGAAGCAAACATCTTACAACTGATGACAGCTTCTTATGCGGGTGCTACCAGTAATATAACATGAACTTGAAGTTGCCTTGAACAAGAATGTTAATAGAATTCAAAGAGGTACTGTTGTTCCATATAGGTTTTTTTCCACGTCCTTTTCTTTTTTTTCTTCATCTCCAAAGTTCATTCTTCATACTTTTAAATACAACTATTTCAAGCTTGTTTTGAAACAATACAAATAGTAAAATCAATGTTTTGGGCCTAGAACCACCTAGGCCCTGTCTCACTCTGGCTGGGTGAGACGGGAGTCCACTCAACTGGAGATCACAGCAGCAGTGGCAGTGGTGGGCAGGCACATTCCCCTCCCCGGGCCAGCTTCTCGGGGAGAGCAGGAATGCACCTTCCATGTGGCCAGAAATGGGGGGTGAGGCCACACATCTCCCCATACCCCGGATGGATCCATCCCAGATTATTAGCAAATCTGTTCTATGTGATTTAAAATTATTACTGCATGTAACATGTTACATTAAACATAGCTCTAAGAGTTCTCAACTAATAGTTTTTTAACAGGATCCCAAAATGTATGTTTTCATATCATTAGCATTATCATATTACAGATGAGAAGCCCATTGTGCTCTGGGCCAAGTTAAAAGCAGTGAGAAACAGTCCCTACCTAATCAAGAAGGATAATTTAAACACACCAGATCTCAACCATATTTTAATATAGGAAAATATTACATAACACCATTGTGTCAAATGGTGACTACTTTGATGACAATGACAATATTTTGATGAATTAGATTTATTCTGTTTTATAATTATGCAGTTTATCACTGTATCCTTTGTAATAATAATTTTAATAATATTAAAAGAGAAAGATGTTTGATTTTTTTACTGTTTCAGAGAAAACACACTTATTTGCACATCATCAAAGACACTTCATCCATAATGATCTAATCCATGATCTGATCCATAATGACCCCCCACATGATGTGTCAGCATTACAAAAATGACCTACATTCTTGCAATGCTGACACATATAATGTAGAACCACTACTTGCAAACTTGCATCCTTGATTAAAAGAGACCTCTTCTGATACTCAGCAATATAATCATGCAGCTCTCATTAACATTAATAGAGTTTGTACCGCTATGTTTATAAACCAAGCAGATAATTTACCTATGAAATGTCATAATACCCCTTAACCCATAGCTCTTGACATACAATACTGAAGGATGGCTGCAGCTCCAAGTAGTATGATTAACAGCTTTGTAATGTTTATTATTATTATTTAGTCTGATGTTTGGAATGGAATATGGTCTTCTAGGGTTAGAATATATGGTGTGGGAAGCCAACACAGGGAATTTGCCAGATATATTTGTACAATGGACCTGAGCTATCCTGAATCCACCTGTTTAGCATCAGAGGGCTCAATTTAGGAGCAGGCCAAGGAAAAGGTACAAGCATGGCCAATAGATCTAGAAGTGTCTGAATTCACTGACCAGTGGAGGACTCGCCAGTCAGGCTCATGAATTGCAACAAAATTCTAAATAACTTCCCCTTGGCACAAAAATTTGGTGTTAAGTGAACAACGTATGCCCAAAAATATCACAATGTGATGTCCTCAAAGAAATAATAATATATAAATATTGAGGGATCAGACAGAGCAGACCATGTATATGGATGAATGCAAAAGGAGGAAAAAGGGTTTCCAAGGCCTCATGTGCAGTTGTTCAAGGAAATACTTTCTTCCTCCATCCATTCACTCCCCCTCCCATCCTATTCCCCCCTACCCCATCCCCCGCCCTCCCAGGCTCCCAGTTTTTTTAATTGTCCTAATTTTACATAGAGAAGAGTTTTCTTCCTCCTCCTTTTTAAAACAGGGGTTTTGCATGCTTATAAAGCCTGGTGATGGTATAAACCCCACTTAAGAAAATCATTTGTCATGTTCAGAATATGGATGTGTCAGGAACCGTTCTGTTCACTACTCAATTCTATCCATGCTGTTCCATGCAAAGTTGAGAAGAAAGACTTTAAAGAACCATTACAAAATATAGAAAGAATCTGTTCTAAAGTCAGGTATTAACTGCAACTGTGCAAAGTAACTCATCAAAAAACAAAAGAAAAGAAAAAATCTCACAGGCAGTTTAAGCCAGATGGGGACTTATTCAATAGAGCATTATTGAAAACAGCTTTTATTTAAAGGGCAAGCCTCAACTTTGCCTAGTTTGTCTTTTATTCAGGTACTGAATATGCAATGTACTGTAAAAGGGCACACCATAAAAAATAAATTTTAGTTACATAATTCCACATGTATACTTGGTGATTTTCACATAAAAAATGACCAGGTTAAGGACCACTGAAATGTAGGCTAAATTAAGAGGGCTCCATATATGTTGGATCAAAATTAAGTTAGTTAATGAAAACAATGCATCATCAGCAGAGTGCAGTAATTTACAAGTACATGAATCATGAATTTATCTTCATGAATGTAGTTTTATCAGTTTTGTTTAACGAAGGTCCAAAACAAGATGAATAATAGTTGCTGAAATGTTGTTCCCTACTATCCATGTACGCAAAAGATCCTTCTGTATATAGAACAGGAGGTTTTGCCACACCCTTAGTGCCTTCAGCTCCAGCTTTGTCTCTCAGATTGAAGCTACGCTTTACTTCAGTGTTTTGCATTTTATGGAAAACTAGCCAATTGCCCATCAAAACTAATGGGGCAGAGGGGCGGGCAGGGACAGAGCATCACCACCCACCACCCCATGCTGCTGCCTCTCTGCCCCCCACACCACTGCTGCATTCCCCGCCCCCACAGCTCCACCCTGGGAGGAACTGCCACCTCCCAAGTGCAGGGGAGGGGGGAAGCTTGCACGCGGCAGTCGCCATCCAGCACCCAGTGCACCAACAACTGCACGCCTGACCACACACAACCCCCTCCCCTCTGGCTCCCCCCCCTCTCTCCCAGCTGTTCTTAGGGCCTGGTGGCAGCGGGGCACCACCACTGTGCCCCCTCCCCTTCCCACTTCCCTC
>NW_017728993.1:30140188-30149379 GCF_001723915.1 Gavialis gangeticus | reverse complement strand
GAGTGGGTGGAGTGAAGCAAGCACTGCACCGCCAACACCCTGCACTGCCACCTCCAGGGAGCAAGGCCAGGGGGTTGAGGCCAGGAGCGCTGGCCTTGCCCCCCACTCCATCCCGTCCATCCCCATTATCATGGTGATACTCCACCGTACCAGTCCATTCCCACCTTCCCCCTCTGCCTCCAAGGAACAGGGCTGTGGGCGGGGGGGGGGGGGGGGGCCCCGCTGCTCCGGCCCCTCAGTCCCCGATGTCATGGTGGCACTCCACCGTATGTGTCTGTCTGTGCAGAGCACTCTCTTTGGTTGTCTCAGTCAGCATTGTGATTGGCTGCTGAAACAACTAATCAGAGTGCAAATAAAACATTATGGACAGACAGACAGACTAAGGCTTTTATTATATGAGAATAATTACTACTTAATTAAGTTCAATTTAGAGACATCTGGGAAATGTATTAATTTCCCCATTTCTTAGTCCATCACTGTAAAATTTTAATTCTCTCCCACATAGAATATCAGTTATATTACAGTGCCTGCAATATTATGTAAAAGCGATCCATTCCAAAAACTGGCATGTGACACATTTGTTTTTTTAAGAAAATTTCAAGACATTCTTGTTCCCTCATATGAAGTTTAGCATTCTCTCAGTAAAATGTTTTATCCATGTTCATCTCTTTGTAATTATGTCTGACCTGTATATCAGTGAAACACAAAAATATTTTTATTGAATGAATGTTGATTTCATTATTTCATTGCATCTCATTATGTGACCATGCTATCGGACTTTTACTTTTATTACAACATTTTCTCCACCTGTATATGTCTACAAATTTCCTTGGATGTCATTTTTATATGATTCATTCCAAATTTTACAAGAATGGAATTATAAACTGGCTAACAATGTGCAAGTTTGTATCTGTTTTTGTTTTAAAGAGCTAGACAACACAACATCTTGATCCAGGTTGAAAATAATTCAGTATTTGGATCTGAAGTTTTGGTTCAGTATATAATAAAAACAGGAACTGTTTGCAAAATACAGTTTTTGCAAAAGCCAGTTTAGAATTGATAATATCTGTCAATTATGGTGTATTAAGCTGTAGTTTCAGTTCACAGCCAAGCCACTCACTCTTTTGCTTTTTACTCCACCTTAAGGATGCATTTCTCTACTTTGATCCACTAGCAATCTCCAAGTTTGTGGAACATTATGTATTCATGCTATGTATACATAATGAAAGCACAATAGCCTGAAAGCACAATAGGCGGGTATGAGATCAGGTATAGAAGAGTTGCACTCACCATGATTTCTCTTGGTTGATGATCCCAAATGAGTGCCAGTAACACAACATGATCATCTCTATGTCACATAGTTTACAGAAAGAAACTCTTTTTAATGTCTTAACATTAATACTCATTTTCATATATTAACATTCATAAAATGTTGTAGTACTAAGAGGTGAATTGTAGAAGGAAAATTATAATTAATGTATTTCAAAACACCTATAAACTTACTTAAAATAGATTCTTCCAATATTAATTATGCTGTAATTTTAAAGATTCACATCTCAAACATTTCAGGACTAGAAACAAATACACTGGAAAGCTGAGGATCTATCTTTTCCAATTTTATGACACACATCTTTAGCCTGTGGGTTCTGTGATAACTGACCTTAACCTTGTCAATTCAGTAGATTAAGTTTTGCCTGTCTTGACCACACATTAATGTAATTTTGGAAAGGATTTCCACATACAATCTGACTCAACACCCCCTGAATTTAATTGGGGGTGAATCAGGCCCCCTCTGTGAAAAGAAAGAAATATCTTTGAGAGATTGCTTAAACAGAGATTTCAAATACATCAAACAAAATATTGCAAAACGATAGCTAGCACTTATTCTGTTCCTCTCATCAGCTGATCATAAAACATTTAATAGCAGTAGTTAAATACTAACAGTCCCACTTCAACATTAGTTGAGTGACTTGTCCAAGATCTATAATGAGTCAATGGGCAAGCACAAAAATATCATTCAAAATTCCTGCATCCTACTCCTAAAGGCAGGCAATTATTTTGGGCAGAGGGCCGCTTACCCAGTTTCAGCAAACTGTCAAGGGCCACATGGGTAGCCCTGCCCCTTGACAGGTTCCCCATCCCCTGGTCACCATCTTGGGACCAATGTCTCAAGACCAGCACCAGTGGGGCCCAGAGCAGGGCGCAGGCTGGTGGGGGTCTGTGGAGCCAGGCTGGGCCACACCAGCAATGGGATGGGGAGCTGGCCTGGCTCCATAGAGCCCCTGCCAGCTGGGACCCTGTACTCCTGCCATCCTGCTCTAGGCCCCACCAGCGCTGGCCCCAGGACACTGGTGTGCCCCCCAGCCCCATGGTACAGGCAGGGGGTAGTGTGCAGCCCCGACCCCAGCAGGGAATAAGCTCATGCTGAGCATGGGGAAAAGCAGCCCCTTGCCCGCCCCGTGGCCCACACTCCCCACTGCAGCTACTCACAGCCAACATGAGGCTGTCCTGAGCAGCCACAGGCAGCTCCACACAGGCTGTGAGCAGCTGCAACATGGGACATCAGCCACTGGGTGGGGAAGGAGCTGCTTTTCCCCCCATGCTCAGCACCAACTTGTAACCCGCCCCCACAGCCAGCCTGGACCCTGCACAGCTCCAGGCTACCTGTCGGGGCTGCTCCATGGTGACAGCAGCTGCAGCCCCCCCCACCCCACGAAGTCTGGGTGGGCAGCAGCAGCAAACACTGCCAGGCATGGCAAGTGGGGGTGGGCTGCAGCTGCTGCTGCTGCCACCAGGTGAACCTGGAGCTGGCACAGGGCCCAAGCTGGCAGCAGGGGTGGGTTGCAAGCTGGTGCTCAGTGTGGGGGGAGAAAGTGACCCGTCCCCCACCCCGTGGCCAGCACTCTGCGCTGCAGCCGCTCGCAGCCCACATGGGGCTGCCTGTGCCTGCTCAGGATAGCCCTGTGTGGGCTGCAAGCAGTTGCAGCAGGAAGTGCGGTCCATGGGGCAGGCAAGGGGCTGCTTTTCCCTGGGCTCAGCTTTTCCCCAAGCCACTTTTCCCCGGGCTCCATCTCTGCCTGGGGTCCGTCGTCCCTCTACCCTGCTTACCTGAGTTTCTGGCACAGTGCACTTGCATGGTCCCAGGCCAGAAGCCTCTGCTGGGGCTTCCAGCTGGGGGGTGGGGTGGGCGGGCCCTGCTGTTGCAGGAGCCTGCTGGGCTTCCCCTGGGTCCTACTGCCCCTGGTTCCTGTCATATTTGACAGGAACTAAGGACAGATCAATATTAATTTTCTAAATTTTTTAGGGGCCCCGTGGGGCCATATTTTGCCCACCCCGGTCTAAGATGTTAGCACACTGCCACCACAAACACAAAACAAGAAAGAAGCACAGTTATTTTTTTTAACAGTAGGAAGACGGTACTAAATTTGGATGGGTCTTTAACCATTTCAGAAGAGTACCACTTCTTCTGAGACTAGAGTAACTCCAATCAAGTATCAGAACCTTTACAAAAGGGTTTTTTATTTCATGATGGCTTTGATATTATTTTCACGTTGGCCTTTAGATAATTAGCCCATATGTTATCAGACTTACTACTTTCTGAGAAGTATTTAGCCTTTAGGATGAAGGCCAAATATTCATTTCTGTCATTTCAGCCTTTATGGTACATGGGCTGAACTTAAGAAATAAAAACCTGTCAATAAATTTTATATTCCCAGTTTGAATGACTCTTTGCCCCTTTATTTGTTTTTCAAAAGAATCAATCTTCCCCTAATAATGTTCTAAAAATAGCTTTTTTGAAAGCAGTTATTCAATCTCGTCCTAGGTTTCTAGAAGGCCTCCCATTGTGTTTAATGAGAGTTGCTTGGCAGAAGAATCATGTTACATTTTAGTGGGAAAAAAAGTCTGTTCTGTCCTGATAATACCATAGCTACAAAACTAGATTGTTTGGGGTACCTCTTAACAGGAAAGATGACTTACATACTGGGAAGGATTAAGAGAAGATCAATGAAAACAAAGGGCTGGAGTGACTAATGCAAGAGTTAAGAAAATATTAAAAGAAATATATTACTGTAAATAAGCTAACAAGTGAGAAATAGGATAATTTTCAAGGGCATTTCAAGACTGTAAACACCAAGAGGGGAGAGAATTATTTAGGGCAGAGATAGGGAGATGTAATTAGAACTAAGTGGATTAAAATAAGGAGCAATGGAAAATTTAGACTGAACATCAGAAAAAGCATTCTAGGAAAAATTTGTTAGCTTATGAAATGGAACTTCAGAGAATCCAGAACAGATGGTTAGATTTCTTTTAAGACCAGCAAAAGATCTGGTACACAGTGAAAAGCTCTTTCAGAAGTTGGTGCCAAGGAGATTTTTCATTACTGATCATCATGTTTTTTAGGGACCTTCTGGTACAAACTGGGTGCATCTATACATAATGCTACATGGCCGTAACAATGCACTATGGCAACGTAGCATCAATGGGCAAAACCCATGATGCCACAGCTATGTTGCCATAGTGACATGCTCCTCTATGATAATCTATTGCTATGGTGATGTAGCGCCGAAAAACAACCATGCGCAGTGCACACAGAGTACTATTGGATGTTACTGCACTGCCTTTTAGTGCTTCCAAAAGGAAGTACTAAAAGATGGAGCAGTAACAACGGCGCCATAGTGACACATGTAGACGCTCCCACTGCTAGCCCTAATGACATCAGTTGACACAAACTGAGGATCTGAACCCAAAGTTTTGTTGTATTTTGGTTCTGTTTTATATTTTAAATAAGAAAGCCTGTTATAAGCTGTTCAAGGCAAGAAAGATTACATGTGCTGCTAGAGCCACAAAAAACTCAAATCTTACAATGCCTAGACACCTAGTGGAATCCATAGCCCTTAACTGGGCCATTTAAACGCTTAAACATTAATTGAACCAGAGACTGGAAATCAGGCACCATTTTGCACATGAGCAACCTAAACACTAGTTTATATAAAATGCCATTCTCTCTGTCTGAGGCTGATGGATATTTCATTTCATTACGCAAAAAGGAACAATTTAAAAAAGACAGGTTGAAAAGAACCCAAACTAATTCTGCAAGTTAAATTTACAGTTTTTTAAAATCTCCACAGCATGCACATAATCAGTCACCTTGGCTTGGTTCTTCACTGCATCTTGTCTACTTTTAAACATGTATATTATAAGCTTACATAAGATGAATATACAATACAAAATCATAAAATCAACACTCTAACTATATGCAAAAGATGCTAATAAAAGGTCTGTGTTTGGAATACACGAGAAACTCTACTTCACTAGTAGATCTTATAATTCAAGAAAGTAATATTAGTTTAGAATGTGCTACCATTTATTTAGTATCGCTCTTGTCATTTTTATGAGAGTTATTTTTTTCAGCTATACAGACAGAATCCAAGGAATTAAACCATATTTTAATATTTGATTATGAAGAATGTTTCCAATATTAGTTTTGATTTAAGGGCACTATATAGTAAAACATCAATCAATTCCGATGCATCCTTACCTATGTGCTGGAATAGCTTGTTTTAAAAAATCAACTTCATATCTTTTTATTCAATATAAAAAGATTCAATGATCTCTTAAGAAGTTGCAAAACTGAATATAAGAAAACATAGCTGCAGTCTACCAGAATATGTCACACTGCTCCTGGAAGACCAGGAAGTGTTACTGTCTTTAAGTATCCTTCTAAAAAGGTCCATAGATATCCATTTATCATAATGAAAATAAACTGTGTTTATTTTTATGAGAGAATAGAGGTAGATGAAGCCCACAGGAATCTGAAGCTGATTTAGTTTGATATATTTAGCAGTAAATTGTAACTTATTTCCTTTCCTATGTGTTTTCAGTAGTTAACATTCAATGTGATCCAATAACTGCCATGCTTCTGTTAAATGAAGAAAAAAAAACATTCAAGCCTTCCCATGTTGAGCTCTACTATGTACGGAAGTACTTTGAAAGGCTGAAGGTATGGCAGTCTTTAAGGTGCCAACCTTAAAGACTAACTAGTTCAGAGAGGCCTGAGCTATCCTAGGCAGTACAAATTTACTTCATCAGATACTAGGTAAAAGACTATAATCATGATTAATTCTGAGAAAAATCATGCTTATCTTAAACTACAGAATGATGCTATGTTCTTTATACACATAGAGGTAGTCTAACCCCATCTTGGACATTGAAGGTGATAGAAGCAAAAATGTATTTCTGTCCCCAAAGTTTGTCTAACATCTCTTCCAACTGTAAGGCTGGTCTAATAGATGATATTACCAAACAAATCTTACTTCTTTCATATTCTCTGGAATATCACAGCTACAACATTAAATTTCTGATAGACAAGAAATTGTGGGATACTGTTGCACAAGCCATAAACATGAAGCTCCTGACTATCTTGCAAAAAGTGATTAATCACATGTTCTATTAGTTTCATTAGTGTCACAAGCCAATAATTGATTAATACATTTCAAAGAAAATCCATTTATGATGTCCTTAGTTATTGCAGGGAATCAATAGCTTTTCACATAAGAGTGAAAAAACAATATACCCCAGTAGGTGAAGTCACTAGCAGGAAGTAGTAAATATCATTAGAATCTGTGGATACTGAAGATAGAATGGGTCGCACTGAAGCAGAGTTTTTAACGGTACTGAACACAGTCTTCTCTCTTACCCAGTATCTATCAGTGCTGAAAGTCGGTGAGCCCTGATCTTTAAATATATAGGCAAAGTAATAAAACTGAAAGCAACAGAACCATAAAATCTGAGCCTATTTTAGATACATAAATACAATTACAGTGTTGACTGAATTAGGTATGAAGGTGCTGTAGGTATCTATGAAGTGCCGATCTTTTCCTATGATATGCTCATTGTATAGTTTAAATGTTTCAAGCTTATAAATGGCAATAAAGATAAAGGAACACTTAGCAGATATCCTCTTGGCTGCTCCTATGTTTGATATTTCTCTTCTTAAATGCTTTAAGTAGAAAAACATTAAATTTAGGACCAGGATTAGGATACTACAAGGTAGAACTATGACATAGTCATATCCAACTATGACTTCATGAGCATCCAGTTATGTCCAACTATGTATATACTGGGGGCATTACACAAGACACTTACTGCAGAGTTGCCTAATTAGCTCCACAGTAAATTGTCACCATCTACACGTACAGACCAATTAGGCTTGAGTAAACTAACTAACTTTGCTGTAGGTTAGTACTCCCAGAGACAAGTACCATCCTATGGCAGAGTTATATATTCCACCACAACATACATGTACATGTTGATGGGGCTGGGTGAGGCACAAGGGTACTACAATACAGGGGCTGCCTGCCAGATAGCCCTGAACTGTAGCACCCTTGTGTCTGAGCCAGCCCCTCCACACCATGTTGAACCTGGTCAGAGTAGCCCTGCGCTGGCAGGCTGACCCCCAATGCCCAGAGTTTATTGCATCACACTAATTGCATGTGTAGATGTGCCCACTGACTCCAAGAGATGTACTGTTCATGTGCTGTTCAGAAGGCTGCTCTCATGGATCCCTGCATTTTAAAACTGTTGGTGCTCATGACTATGTCAAAGTGACTCTAAAGAAATTTCAGTATGTTTAGAAATCCCTTCTTCTTGAAGTAACAAGGAAATGTTCTCTATGCCCCTGTACCAAGGTGAACGTATAAGATTGCTTATAGAAGTAACTTACAGACATTACCAAAAGGCTTCTTCTTTCCAAAAACTTGCCTTTCAATGGGTAAGCACATGTATACGCAGCCTAAATAACTAATCCCATATCTCTCCCTTCCTATAAAATGGAATTACAAGAATGTAGAAAAAATATGATAGAATTAGTCATTATGCATGACCAATGAGTAAAATCAGTAATAGACACATCAATGTCCAGGAATTATGGGTGTGCAACAATAATAGTTAACCCAGAAATATAAAATAGTACAATGTTTGTTCTTTTAATTTAAAAAGAGGCAAAAATCCTTATTGTTCTTCATTCTAAAAGCATTTCTGACAGCCAAAGTTTGCTGAACTGTGAAATTCAATAAAACCAAGGGAAACTTCTCACTGAAATATTCACTGAAATATTCACAAAATGCTCATAAAGTAAAAGCCAGATGTTTTACTCACCACAAGCATCAACATTTTGTCTATGTAAGAGGAAATTTGAGACATTCATCTGCCTACTATTGTTGGGTCAAGTTGGACCGTCCTTTCTTAGACAAAATTTCCACTGAAGTTGAACTCTGACTGCAGGATTTGACTCGCAACTAATTATGCTGCAGTGACTAAGAATAGAGTGACAAGTATTGTGTGAAGACAAGGCACCTTGTAACATGACTTGCCTCAAGGATCATTAGGAGTAGCAGCTTGGAAAATCAGATCAAAAGAGAAGCTGAAATTTCTGGAGATTTAGATCTTCCTTTACTGGCACAGATAATGGGTTTTATCTCTTCAAAAATAACATTCAGTGTCAATATAACTGTGCATAATTAGACTTACGCCAACGGAGGTTAAGTTTAAAAGTACTGAATCCTCATGACATTTAGGCAATAGATAGGCAAATCCTACAGTGTGGAACAACTGAGGTATATGTCCTTTTCCTCTTCTGTTGCATTCCTTTTGCTCCTCTGAAGTTTTTGCAGATCACTATGAAAAGGACAGGCACTGTTCATGCTGCCTAGTCCCTACTTTGGCCTAGTCACTGCTGTTTGGAGGCCAGAAATATATGAATCACACATTGGAGGTATTTCCTTTATTTGTACACACTGCCTAGCTTCAGCGTTTAGCTTCAAGCCACCAAAAATAAAATAGTAAGCAAAAAGAAAATATTTATTTTCATCATTTAAAAGAAAGGAACAGTTTGATCCTGAAATCTTCATTTAGGAAAGTAATCCAGGATTTAGGTACCACACTGGTTAAATACACTGACAGTAATCCCATTGAAATAAATAGGGCTGGTACTGAGAGTGAGTGCTCTTGGAAAACTGAAAACTTTTTGTTTTACTTTGCATAATGGAAATGTTGCATAAGAATTATTGAGCAATCTCCTGTAAGGAAATTCCTGATTATAAGAAGCCTTTCCCTAAAGAATTTTCTATGTTCTGAAAGATGGTAAGTGCTTTGGTTAGGGTGGTGTTGAAATCCTTGGGACTTTGGTGGGG
>NW_017728993.1:30122785-30140089 GCF_001723915.1 Gavialis gangeticus | reverse complement strand
GGGGGGGGGGGGCACAGTTATTCTCCCTCTTCTTTGAAGCACAGTAAGGGAATCTCATCTTAAAACCGGAATTATGCAACTAGAGTTGTCCCAAAACAGAAATAGCTCCACAATACTTATCATATACCCAGCCATGCTGATGACCTGAAAACAGTCTAATGTAAATATCTGTTCAGTTCCAAATGTCAACCTTTCTTAGGATGCTCATTGGAATTGATCCAAAACTCAACAAAAAATCTTTTCACAGACTTTCATGGGCTCTAAATTCAGCCCATTAAGGTATTCTAGTTGGACTCCATCCTCCACACTCCTCAAACATTTCATCTCAGTGTGCATATTGGCAGGAAGGTTGGAGATTACAGCTACTAAAATACACTGCTTGGCTTGAGAATGATGTTGCCAAAGTTAATAGCTTTAATGGTAAACCAACTAGCTCTTTTGGTTCAGGTCCATCTGAGCGAAGGCACTACTTCTTAATTAGTTCACATAAAACAGGATGAAATTTAGATTTCATTGCTCTACCCCTTATTTTAAAGTGCTGATCATTTGGTTTCCTTTCAGTGACTTTTACTTCCATGTAGAGCTTGTCTGATTTATAAGTGTTCATTAAAGAATGCACATTTCAGAGTTGGTGTGGCCATCCACAAGACTAGTTTGTTCTTTATTTACTGTATTTCAGAATAAGAGTCCTGTTTATTGTACTTTTATAAAAGACAATGTAGTGGTGTTCTTATGGTTGTATAAAAAATGAGAAGCTATTTCTGGTCTCTATTTTATGTTTTTTCCCCTAAAAATAGCAAAAAAGTTGGTTTAACTTCCTATATTATCAATCTCATGTAAGTGGTACACCAGTTATTAGAGTGCTGCCACCTTTGGTAGACAAGATTCTTTGGGTAAATCTCATATCTTTTATTAGACCAACTCAAATTGTTCAAAAAAAATCTTCTTTGCAAGCTTTTGGGCACAAACACCCTTCATCAGGCTGAAGAAGCCACCTTTGGTTGATTTTTTGCCACAAAGACTATTATTAGCAATTGTTTTCAAAGGTTAGGACTAGGATTGTCTCTGCACATTGCAACAAAAACATGAATGTCTTAAGAAGGAGGGTTACCACTAGCAAACAACTTTTATACAAACTATAACAGTTCTGAAGCAGTTTTAGTGTGACTTTATAATAAATAGTCAATACAAAGTGTTTGTCTAGGAAGAAAAATGTCAGAAGCTTTGAAAACATAGTAAATATCAACTTTTTAAGCTCATGACTCATCAATGAACAATTTGAAGGCTGTGTTAACATATATATTTAAAAGTCTTTGTCTTCCAGATGCTCATTTGCTAAATCTCACTGTTTCTATGAATACCTTTATATGTGTGTTTTTCAAAAATTCTAGAAATCCATCTTTAAACTGTTTCAGACAAACATGCATTTGCAATCTCAAAATCTGAACTGTCAAAATCTTGAGTTCTGTGGATCACCTAAGCTAACTGATAATGTGTAGCCTGCATTAGAGAATAAAGAGACTTTTATTTTATTTTAGTAAAATAAATATTTTACTAAAATTGCAAAATTTTATCACTGCTTCAAGACACAGCCAGCCTTCTTGTACCCAATAGCCACATACAATTTTGTTTAGAAAACCAGAACATACACTATGCACAGCATACTGCTTACAATCAATTTAGTGGCTGAATGAATATGGCTCCCATGTTATCTTCCCAGTTGGAGTGCCTCATAAAGCAGGTTACTGCAGGAATAAGTAATACATACTTGCACATTTTTCTTCCTTTAGTTGATTATTCACTTCTTCCAGTTGAAATATTGGGAGAAAAATAACGAGAACCACTTAATTCTTTCCAGTTCTTTAACAAGCAATAGATAAAAAGCTGGAATATCAAACTTGTGGCTACCAAGACTGTATGGTTGTACTCTACCGCAGTCCATCTGTAGTTAAAATGTGACAGCAGTGGTGCTGAGAGAGTTCATATCCTCCTGCTCTTAAAAACAAAGATTCTCTGTGCTTAAGATGACAAACTATCAAAAAATATATACCTATCAAAAAATATATCGGCATTTCTGATTCATCCCAAAAAGTACAGTGGCACATATACACACCTGCCAGCCCATTAAAATAACAGTGGAAAATAATGTGTAGCCATTTCATGTCCTGTACACTGACTGAAGAGTTGAAAGGAAGAAAATGCACCTGGCAGGCAAGTGAGCATCAACTGGGACATAAAGCCAAGGTATTATCTGCCCTGTTCATAAGAAGGCTTAGCACTGCCAGAGGCACGTATATCTCCTTTTTAAAACAATGGGAGGATTGGAGAACTGTTAATGTTGCTATTCTCATTATTAAATGTATATGGTACAATAGTGCCCCAAGGCCTCTGTCAGAAATAGTGTACATGCTGGTGCGGTAGGAGCCCAGAAAGATAACCTATGCCCTACCAGATTAACAGTCTGTTTATCAAGATATTCTTGTTTCATTCACCAGGCTACAAAATGTTATAAACCTACCAGTCCCTTATTCCATTATACACATCTATTAAGGCTGTGCGAAGCTTCAGTAGCTGATTCAATTTGGAGGAGATTCGGCCCGATTCAGCGGCCAAATCCCTGAATCCAAATCAAATTGGATGACCCATTAAGAGGTCCGAATCGAATCGGAAGCCTCCAAATCGATTCGGAGAGATTCAGAGATTTGGAAGGCTTGCAGCAAATAGAAACTGAGAAGAGGGAGGGGATGGGGTGATCTTCCATATATGGAAAAGGCTGCGGGGGGGTGGAGGGGACAGCTCTGATACTGACATCTACCTGTTTTGATATTGACATCTGTAGCTGGCCAGTGACTGTGATCTTTTCCCCCCACACACAACCAGCACTGGGAAGGCCCCCTGTTACACGCTACCATCCCTGCTCTTTTCATCCCACTCTGCCCTTAACACACACAAGTGATACAAGTTTTGCTTTCAACAGTTCGAGGTGCACTTTCACAGAAACCCCTGCACCTATCTCCTTGAAACCTGGCAGGCTTCGCGCCCTCAGAAAGGGGCTAACATCCCTGATATTTTCAGATGAATCTGCAAAAAAATGACAGGTATAAGTATTTTAGTGATTCCCCATTATAGTCCCCATTATAGTCTATGGCCAAAACTCTGAATCAGCCCTGAATCTCCAAATCCGGATCAGCAAAATCAAATCAGGACAGTGGTTCAAATCACGGAATTGAATCACTGTCCCTCCAAATTGGCCGAATCCAAATCTGAAGCAAATACTTGTTGCTTTGCACAGGCCTAATATCTATGGGGCTCCCTCACTGGTGCTTTTAGATGCCAGGTTCAAAAGACATGACCTTTCCTAAGCACTTAGGATACCAATGTGATGTCACAGTATAAATAGCTGAATAGAAGAAAGTAGAATAGGTGTTGTAGACACCAAAGTAAGGTAACAGAAAATTATCTTATAGTTGCAGGACTATATATTTATAAATCTTATTACTCAGGATTCTATCCTCTCTCTTTAAAAAGTAGGCAAGTCGAATTAACTCAGCCAGTCCACTGGAACAAAAAAAGTCCATCTGAAGTTTCTAAGAATGCATCAGATTCTAGACCTGATAAATTTTATACGATCCACCTTCAAACCTCCAGATGCTAATTGCATTTAAATCAGCACATGATGTTGCTTATTTAAGAATACAAGAATGTATATCTGATGATATATTCAACTGCACCTGTGAAACACCCCAGATAGTTTCTTCCTTGCTTGCTTGTCATCATCCTCATCTATTTGGCTTGCAAATACTACAGTGCATTTGCAGGATTGGCAATTAGAAGGAAACATTTTTTACAGTTGTCATCTAGGCAAATGTTATATTCACTCACTGAGATACAATAAATAAGGATAAGCATAATGGCACTTTCATAGCATCACCTCTCAGTATACAACCACATTTTAAATTATTTAATAAGTTAAAAGTTCTGCAAGTGAAGTGAGTAGAAAGATTTGATATAGTGGCTAGTACGGAATATACACTCTGTTCTCGCTGTCAGACTGAAATATGTTATTACACTGTGTCATATTTAAAGAATACAAACCAGACCTATTAATTTTAATTCCACACAAGAACAAAATAAGTTCTCTTCATAAGGAAAAAAATGCTTACTTTTATTTTAAGGACCATATGTTTAAAGGGATTTAGACACCAGAAGAGGTAAACAGACACAAAAGCATTTTTTAGAAACACTGTAGGCTCCTAGCTATATTTTAGGACAAAGCACTTTTTAAAATGTGGCCCTGAGTTTAAAACACTTACTTTCTAGTGAAAGAGATGGAATTTGTTTTAATATAGAACAGGGTACATCTGAATTTATTTCAGCTAGACCCTCTCTCAAGCTTTGCAGATTCAAATCTCTGGCCACCATCAGTGGGAGTTCTCTGTCCATCTTCAGGGCGGTACTGAGCCTGAGTTATTTTTGAGACTAGAAATTGTGAAATACTCGGGCAACCACAACTTGTGACTACTCAAGCACTGATTATAATAACTGCTCTTCACAGTTGTTTAACCTATAACTGCTAAAACAGCAAAGCAAAGCTCCCTGGTTAGTGAGCCATTTCAGATCTTATTATGCTTGACTATTGCTGTAGCTTAACATAGTGCTGGCCGAAGAATCCAGTAAGTGTAGCACAAACCTGAGTTTATATGGGGAGAACCAAAGGAGCCAAAACTGATGTACCCCACTGTTTAAAGCAGATCTTAAACCATATTTTCTTTGTATGGCCTCAAAGGGGACTGGGGCTGGTGCAGCAGCCAGGGATTGTAGAGAGTACTACAATTCAGGCACATGCTTTTGGCCTTTCAGTACACGTCTTTGGGAGGCTATGGGATGGAGATGGGATTGGTACTTATTACACCAGGTCTAAGCCATGTAGAAATTACCCACTCTGAAAGATCTGCCAGCGTTCCAGTCCCTCCTTGGCAGTAGAGTGTCACATTTAACTTCACTCCTAAGAGACCTTGCTGTCCACACATCCCTACCATCAAAGCAATGGCCTTAGATATACTATCATCTCAGACTTTTCCTGACACTATTCTCCTTCATATTATCTGATTAGTTAGCATTCCGTTTCATGCAGCCATACTTGGGATTTGCTGACTAGATCATGCAGAAATCATGCAGAAATCTTGTGTGTATTTCTCCTAAAACAAAAGCTCTGTCATTCAGAAATCAGAATCTCCCACTTTTTCAAGGAGATAACTCTAACCTATGATGAGGGTCATAAGAGCAGTAAAGTCCTGTAATAAATCTTACATCTGCTCTATGTATTAACATTTTCTGTACAATGAAAAGCTTTCCTGTAAGAGGCATTTGAATCTCAGAAGCTTAGTTTCTTCATGAAGTATTTTTTTCCCTAGAAAAAAGAAATTCAAGATGCCTAGGAAGAATGAGTTTCTGCTACAAAACAGGAAACTAATAGTGCTTTGTTTTAACATTCACATACTTCACCGAATGTAGGCAAACCAAAACAAGCCACAGAGAAAAACTGTGTGCACAAAATGTCTCTGCTCACAAAAGTAAAGGACCATGAGAAAAAAGGGAAACTGCCCCCTAGAGCCAGGATGGTTCCAGTTAAATGCCCTTTTATACGGTTTTGTGTTTGGGGGAAGCTTCAGCCCAAATTAAATGTTTCCTTTTGCTAGTTAACTGTATAGTTTAATAAATATAAAGATTAAACTTTAGAAACTTGCTTTTGATGAATATTTAAAAACTCACATGCTTATTGTAAAATGGCAATACTTACAATTGCAGAAGAACAGAACATCTTAAAACTACAGAACCCTTTCCAAGTAGTGTTGAAAATCTCTTCTCCTAAGATGACAGAGTGGTTATGTACTGGTGTTTATACCAGTGGATTACTCAACCCACTGCTTATCTAACTTAAAGTACTGAAAGAAGTACCTGGCAGCTGGTAAAATACAACCTCAACATTGCAACTGACACCCCTAAAGTCTGTGCCGAAGGTACTTCAGCGGCTGCAAATAGTCTTTTGACCTCAATTTTACATCTTACTGGGTGCATCTAAAGGGCACTTTACTGTGGAGTTGACCAATTAGCTCTGCAGTAAAGCATCACCATCCACATATGTGCACCTATTAGGGCACAGTAAATTAATTAACACTGCTGTAGAATAGTACAGTCCGGAACAAGTACTAGCCTACAGCAAAGTTATTTATTGCACCAAAATGCACATATAGACAGTGACAGGTGCTGGCTGGGGCATGAGGGTGCTACAAAGTGGGGGCTGCCTGCCAAGCTAGCTGTGCAATTGAGCACCTTTATGCCCCAGCCAGCCCCTCCACAGCATGTTGAGCTGGGGCAGAGCAGCTCCAGGCTGGCAGGCTGGCCCCCAGGACCCTTTGCCAGCTGGGGCTGCTCCACCCTGGCTCAGTATGCGGCACATGTGTAAACGCTGTACCCAGGAGCAATAAACTCAAGCATGAACTGCACTAGAGATTACTGCTATGTGCTAGTTGCACTTGTAGATGCACCCAC
Source organism: Gavialis gangeticus (assembly GCF_001723915.1). Classification (NCBI taxonomy): domain Eukaryota; kingdom Metazoa; phylum Chordata; order Crocodylia; family Gavialidae; genus Gavialis; species Gavialis gangeticus. The sequence goes on along the minus strand of NW_017728993.1, from coordinate 30,133,537 downwards.
TGAAATACAATGCATCTAGCTGCAGTTAGCCAAAGATGACACTGGGCTTGAGCTCAGTGCTGACTTGGAGGAATGCATGTCCACTAGCTAACTTTGTTCTTAAAGATCTCGCATCCAGATATTGATCAGCTCTGACCTTATTTCCTTTTGGAAATCCTAGCCTGAAGTGATACAGTATAAGAAGCAGAACTGTTACATCAGCTGAATTCTGCATTGATTTATGCCCCAGGCAGCCTTACTAACTAAGTGGGTTTGGTCCTCAACTTTTTAAAGCTCTGTGGTCTGCCAAACCAAGCAAGTCAGTGATGAGAAAAGAAATATCAATGAGGCTGCTCAGGATGGTATTCAGCACAGAATTTAAACCCCACTGGGGATTTTTGTAATGGTTGTTACTGTTGTCATTGATGTTCTTGTTGTTCTGAAATTAATTTTGGAATGAAACCATAATGATGAATGTGAAGCATCACAAGTATCTCCATGGCAACTGGCAAACATCATTAACACAGGAATAGGACAAAAATATATGAAAAAATCTGTGCTTCAACCAAGAAAATATAGGAAAAAAAGTTATTGTCAGAATACAACATATTTTGCATCAATGGGCCAACAAGGCATTTTTTCTACATAAAGCAATCATTTCTTAGCTTTCTCTCAAAAGCACCTTAAAGAGTTTTATTAATGGTTTCTGAATTCCCATTATGGTTCATTCATGCTGCTTCAGTCCCCAGGGTAAGAATATGGTGCAATGGAGCTGAATTCAAAAATTGGGACAACAGAAGAGGGGAACTTGAGGTAGGAAGTGGAGCAACTATCACACCAGGCATTTGGAAATTCTGGACTCCAGAATAACTCAAAGGTATTCAGACTGCCTTAATTAAAATTAGTCTATTGTCCTATTCTAAATAAGGCCAAAGGCTTAGGCAATAGTCCAGAGGCAGTTAACAACCTGCGAATCAAAAAAGCAACTTAAAGACTACCTTAAGAGGCATAGCACTGGCCCTATACATTCCAAAGGTATTAGTGCCAGTGTAGAGAACAACTTAGTATTGATGGAAGAATTTGTTTTACCACTAATGCATGGAATGAGGAAAATGTTTTTAATACAAAGTGTCTCATGAAAACTTTTCATTTTTGTGGTACTGATGAAATGCCAATCTAATATTGTAACATCTTGAGAACATAAATCAGGCACATTGAGCTAAAATAACACAGCTTGTTCTACTAACATCTTTATATAAAAGAATCACAGAATCATGGAAAGTGAGGGTTTGAAGGGACCTCAGGAGATCATGTAGTCCAACCCCCTGGTCAAAGCAGGACCACCCCAACTACATCATCCCAGACAAAGCTTTGTCTAGCCGGATTTTGCAAACCTCCAAGGATGGAGCTTCCACCAGCTCCCTGGGTCACCTATTCCAGTGTTTTACTACCCTCCTAGTGAAAAAGTTTTTCCTAATATCTAACCTAAACTTCCCTTGCTGCAACTTGAGACCCCTGCTGCTTGTTCTGTCATCTGCCACCACTGAAAACAGTCTAGCTCCATCCTCTTTCAAACCCCACTTCAGGTAGCTGAAGGCTGCTATTGAATCCCCTCTCGATCTTCTCATCTCTAAACTAAATAAGCCCAGTTCCCTATTATACTGTCTGATATATAGCTATTATTGCTTCCTGAGGACCAATTCCTAGGGTTCTTACTCACAATCAATAGAACTTATCCCTCCACACGATGCCCTTGATTTCACAAAGTACAACTCAACATGAGTTTGGGTGGCAGCATCTGAATGTAATCTGAACTTTCTCCTTATCTGGATGTGTACTTCATCATTTTTCATGAATGCAGTGGGAGGAAAAAATCAGGGGTTCTAGTTCTTTCCCTGTTAACTCAATTTCAAACATAGAATTTACCATTAATTCCCTTCCTTTGTGACAGCAGAGTCGCATTCAACCATAGAAAGGTCCCAATTCTTTGTTCTTCGGCACAACATGCTATCTGTTACACTCAATGCAAACTGACCACAAAACTGGTATAAATTATGATGCAGTTGCATTTTATACACATGCTATTGTACACAATTGCACATTTTTAACATGTGTATATAACATGACAGGTATATAGATATTCAGGCCCCCAAATATCATGTAACTAATTAGACAAGGATGCACAAAAAATAATTGGTTTTTTTTTAAAGGTTCATAATTTGCTCTTCATCATAACTAGTTTCCAAGGGTTCACAGTCGTGGACTCGTGGACTAAGGTCTGGATTCAAACTAATCAATTTCCTTAAATTTCACTTGAACCAATAAGCACAGTTTGTTTCTTTGTGTCTGTCTTTATGTATATACATTCAGGGGTCAAGCTGGATTTGGATCAGCTGATCTGTGATACAGAAACCATACTATAGATTATATACAATATTCTAAGAAAGATAGAAGACTATGACTAAGCAGACTTCTATATACCTTTGCTAAAAATTTTGAGAATACCTCAAAATGACATACAAAAGCTGTCTTAGAAAAAAATTCTAATTCCATGTCTTATTTTGAACATTCATGTCACTCATACTAAACATTCTGCCTGGTTCTTCCTATAGTACTGAAAAACACCCCAGGTCAAATGTTTTAAAAGTAGGTTTCTAAAGCAAAAATGTGGGAGCAATTACGTGCATATATTTGGTATGAAATGCCATGTAAAGAGAATGACTCCATATTCAAATAATTGGCTGCACATGTAACCAATAGGGGTGTATAAAATGGGCCCTATTCGATATGGATTTGGCCCAAATCAGCAACAGTGATTCCATCAGTTGATTCAGATCACTGTCCCCGATTCAATTCGGCCAAATCTGATTCTGAAGATTCAATGCAGATTTAGAGAATCAGTGATTCGGACCTATACGCAGCTTTAAGTGTTTTTTCTACATACCTCAAGGTACCAGGCGTGGCTAATGAATGCTACAATGCTGGGGTGGATGGAGCATCCCACAGGAGTGTGGGGGAAGCCCCCGCGTGCTTGGTGGCAGACCCAGAAGTGGACTGGAAGTATTTCTGGTCCACTTCCGGTCCACCTGGAAGCGCACCCCCCCATGTCCCTCCAGCTCAGCGATTGGCCACGAGGGGACCCCAGGTGCTCCCTCAGACCCAGGAGGCACCAGTTGCCAAGACAGAGGTAACAGGGGACCCTCCTGCGCTCTCCCCAGTGGACCCAGAAGTGGACTGAAGTGCTTCTGGTCCATTTCTAGGTCTGCTGGCAAGAGTGCTGGGGAGCCCCCTATGCTTCTGTGGGACACTCTAACAGCCTCACCATCACAGCATTGAGCTGCCTGCTACCTAGAGGAATGTAGAAAAAACATTTGAAGTTGTGCCTATGTCTGAATAGCTGAATCTTTCCCAATCTCTCTGAATTGATTTGGAGGGTTCCAATTCAATTTGGAGAGATGAAAGTGCCCTCTGATTCATGTCCAGACCAAATTTTAAGTGTATGCTGGCAACACAAGAGTTAAGTTTGATCATGCGCAGACAAGCAGACGAGGCCTGTGGAAAATTCCACAGCATGCTCAGCATGTGCCCACTATGCGACCCTTGGCTTGTCAATCAAAGCTGACCTAGTTTTGTAAAAACACGCATGCTCAGTTCTGCTCAGCAGATGAAGTAATCTGACCAAAAGCATGCTCAGTCCACGGACTGCATGACATAATCAGACTAGAAATTTCTTTAGAGAAGACAACCTGACTGGCTACCCAGTTGTCATGGAGAGCTTGTAGGCCCCTCCCAAAGGGGAGTGAGCAGAGAAGAAAAAGTTAGGGAGGGAAGAGAGTTAGAGAGAGAGTTTTTGGGGGGTTCTGACAGCGGTGCTGACAGGGAAGATTCGTCCTGAGAGCAGAGGCTGGCCTGACAGGGACTGCTCCTCAGGACGGCTTTAAGCCCACTGGTCTCCTGTCCAAACCCTGAGAGCAGAGGCTGCTAATGTAGGGACTGCTCCTCAGGAGGGAGACCACGCTTGACCTGCGAACAGATACTGCCTTAGCAAGACTGTCTCACAGGGAGAGATTCGACCCTGAGAGCAGAGGCTGCTATTCGCAGGGACCGCTCCTCAGGGGGGAGACCACGCTCGACCTGTTCAACAGATACTGCCTTAGCAGAGACTGTCTCACAGGAAGAGATCAAACCGATCCTGAGAGCAGAGGCTGCTGCTGCAGGGACTGCTTCTCAGGAGGGCTTTGGGCCCACTGGTCTCCTCACAGCTATGATTTTGCGATTTATTCAATTCGTCTTGATCTGATTATTCCGTATTGATCTCTGGCTAACGAACTAATTTCCGGCTTCAACCTCGACCACGATCCCGCATCTTGACCACTGGCTATGACATCGTAACTTCGACCTCCACATCGACTTCAGCATCTTAACGACCACCCGTTTCGTCCACATTGGACTGGCGTCATGACATTCTACGTGTTACAGCTCTGTTATTTGTTATCCCAATCAACGAGCTGTTGACCAGCCCTGAGACTATCGAGTTGGGCAGCTGCCCCTATCTCCACTAGAAAGCAAGGGCTCACTCGAGAACCCCGTGGACCAACAGACCCCTTTGTTGTTCATGTTCGTTTATTGCAACTGTAACTGAAGCAAGTTCCCTGCCTACGCTCCAGAAACGTAAGTAAATAAAATCCATCTTCTGAAACCGCAAGTGTCTCCCGTACCGCTCAGACTCCTTGCCGCTAATCCCGCCTGTTCCAATCCAATACCACCCTCGACCCACCGTGACCTTGGGGCCGCCGTTCCCCAACAATTCAATACAGATTTGGAGATTCAGCCATTGAATCAGGCCGAATCGCCACCAAATCAAATCAGGGACCAAAGCTTCGCACAGCCCTAGTAACTAACCATTTGCATACGTGATTGTGACAACTGTGTTTGCAGGAACAAGTGAGATTTTGAGCATAATGCAATAAAATTAAGCATTGGTCATGAAAGAGCAAGCTTCCCTTTTTGAGGTGATGATAGAAATAAGGCAAATGGGTCATGAAAAACACAGTATTCACCACAAGCATAACCTCAAAACTTAAGATAAAATAAGTGACCATTTTTGGAAATGAATGCAGCTTGGTGAGTCTGATACTTACAATAGTAAAACAAACATCAGACAGATTCTGCCTTACATCAAGAACCATGTGTCCCATCTGTTCACTGACAAAAAATCAATAGAAGTATTACATCAAGGTAAAGCAATTTGCTCCATAAGTGAATAACTTGCACTCTAGGACTGAAACTGCCCTATTTTGTCAAAATACATCCCACCTGGAGAATCTCCAAGTGCAAATGAGGATAGATATACTGCCCTCACATGTTTTATTAAACAACATCAGAACACCCTAGCAGAACAGTATTTCATACACAGAAGGCAATCTGTACCACAAGCTGACCTGCACTCTCAGACACCCATGAATTACCTACACCATACACAGTGATTGTGCTGTGGGCAGACTAATTAACAATGTCACTTATACAACATGCAGGACATGTCAGTTTTTAGCCAGACACTCTCTCTCCAACCAGAAGTGCCATGCAAGTTCATGCAACATGTACGTTTATGACACAGGAAGTTTATGAAAAAAGGAAGAAAGAGTCAACCTGTCACCATAAAAAACAAAATTCCAAACTCTGCACATCATCCATTCACAGATGCTGATGTTGCAGTTAAGAGTTTAGATGAAGATTTCATAGAGGTACACCTGGCAAAGGGCTCTAAAGAGCCTCATTGTTCAATTCTCCTTTATACTTTCTACCACCCACTTGGCTTGATGTACTATTCAATTTCCTGCCCACCAAACATGCCCCTCCCAAACCTCTCTGGATACTTCCTTCTTAACTTTTCCTCACTGTCAGTGCAATGTAAGGTTGCCCACACTGAAAGTCTGAAACTACCTAAATCAACAAAAGTTGAACTGATCAGAAATGCCTTTTGCTAAGAGTGGAATGAATAAAAGATTAAACATTTTCCAAAAGCAGCCCTTTAAAAGATTTTAAAAATTTGTTTAATGGGTCTATTGCACATTAAAAGATTCACTAATCATTCTGGATGGGTAATTTTCAGAATAAAAGTTCCAAACAAAGCTTTAATAAATAAACTGGATTTCTTTCATGGGGATATAGCCATCTTTTTGTTTCAATTCAAGCTTGTTTATAACCCGGAATTTTAAACTGAAATTTTGGTCAGAACAACCTAGAACCGAAAGAAAATTATAACTGAAACAGTTAGATTTTAGTTTTCTGTCTAAAAAAAAATTTTTTAAATCACATGAATCTACTAATTTCCAAATTGTTTTTACTGGAAGTCAGAAAACACTATAGGTTCATTCAAAATTAGAACTAGACAAACCAGAAGGTTTGTGAATCCTGGCCAGCGAGGCACTTGGTATATATTTATATTAGGCTCAGAGATTCTTAGCCTTTTCCATATTATGTACTACAATTTGATAAAGAGACTGTCTTGACAATAATTCTGTTTCTCCTCAGTCTTGTTGCAGTTCCAGTGGCAACTGTTTTTTTATTGAAAAGTACTTCATATATATTTTATATGTCTTTTTAATGCTATTTAGCACTTAGAATCAAAGATAGGGAGTTAGTACCATATGTCCTGGTAGCTCTCTGGGCAACCACTGAGGGAGCTGTTAGGTTCTGCTTTGTAACAAAACCACAAAACAAATAAGTTCTGACTGTTTTTGCAGTTTTATTTTATAAGTTTTGCATAGCATTAGGTTAAAAAAAAATATGTTGATATAGATCCTTAAGGTCAGATGTCACAGGATTTCTAAAAAAAAATTTTATGAAAAAGTGACATTTAAAGCATAATAGGAACTGCTAAAATATCTGTGGGATCTATGTTGTGGATTATGAAGAAAAGTGACCTCAGAGTGCTAATAAAAATGGGCATAGTCGTTCAAATAAAAGCAGGAGCAGCACAAAACACTGTCAAAACCCAAATTTAAATCTGAAACAAAACCTTTTTGATGGTTTAAAAATCTGTGTTTCTCACTATTCAGGTCTTCTATTTCTTCCTGGCTCTAGTCTTGATCTATGTGCCAAAACTGCATAAGGGAGATTGTCCTCATGGAATTTCTGGCTAGTAGCACTAAGTGAGATGTCACAGAAAAGCCTGTTACAATAAAAAAGCCAGTCCAGTTTGGTAGTAAGGTCCAGAGAAGATTTCAAATTTTGCCTGTGTGGTCCCTTCTTTAGGTCTCATTATCCATACTGACATGAGAAACAAAACTATTCATTTCTAAATTCTCGTTCCAATCAGTTCGTTCCATCAATCACAGGAAAAAACATATTAAGAATAGCAATATTCCTTGTTCTTCCTTGTGGGCTGAAGAGAGGTCAGCACTATACACACCAGCACTTCCACGATATACAGCAGAACAAGTTCCTCCTGGGATGTTTGATTTTTTTTTCCAATAACCAACTGAATCACCAAATAGGTACCACATTAAGTTTTACAAGGAATGTTTCTCATGCTTTGAAATCATCATTTAATTGGTCATGTAACCAAAGAAATATGAGGCCACCCAGATGTGGTGGCCTGAAACTGAGCAGTGCTAGAGGCCATTCCAAACAGATAAGAATGGTATGTCTGCACTGTGTCAAATGACGTTAAGGTGTCCCAAATGCTACAATGAAAACACTGTGCCCATTTGATCCCACTCCTTTCATATTGAATGCCAAAAAACCATCAGGTAGCGCACCCAAGTCTCAGAGCAGCAGTGGCCAGTAGGGCTGTGCAAAGCTTCGGTAGCCAATTCAATTCAGAGGATATTTGACCTGATTTGGCACCCAAATTTCTGAATCAAATTGTGAGACCCAGCCTCCGAATCAATTCAGAAAAGATTCGGAAAGATTCAGAGATTTGGAAGGCAGGCTTGCAGGAGGCAGAAACTGAGAAGAGGGAAGGGGAAGATTGGAGGAAGGACTGCTCTGATGTTGACATCTGTAGCTGGCCAGTGACAGTGATCTTTCCCTGACTTCCCTTTCAATCACAGTGCTCTGGGGAAGGAACACAGAAACAACATATAAGGCTATGTGTAAAGTGATCTTTGCCTTTTTTGAGCTGTGTCTCTCTAGGACCTGCAGCACCTGAAAGGCTCCGACTTGCTATCTAGTCTCTTCGTAGGTAGCTAGTCTCTTTTTCTGTGTTTTCCCTGACAGCGTGTCATCACTGTGCAGGAAAGCACAACATGTATTACAGACACACACACATTTTGCAGCACACTAAACATTATGAAGTGTGCTGGAAAGGCAGGTGCCAGGTCTTCTCGCAGGTGACGGAGAAGGGGCAGAGGGAGAGCTACAAGTCCCCCTCCTCCCCCAGACACAGATTAACTCTCTTTCTTGGCAGTGATGAATCTTCTGCTGCTAGTGGGAGCAAGAAGGTGGGAGCATTGTCTGCATCTGCACCACCTCCACTAAAGCCAGTAATAACCATAAGCACCAGTATGACAGTTTCCACCCCAATTTCATTTCCCAGTGTGAGCCTTCCAGTGCCAGAGGAGGAGCTGGATCTGGAAGCAGCAGAGCTGAGTGCCATAGCTAAGGAAATTCTGGGGAAGCAGAGGGAATCTGAGTTAGTGTTCCACACCCCTCAAAGTTCCCCTAGAGGCAGGTCTCTTCTGCAAGGCACTTTGGAGGAGGTTGTGGGGGCAGGTGGCTCAATTCCTCCTGTTGTTGTGCCTCTGCCTCGTGAGGAGGTGGATAAGGCAGGGTCCTGACCCTCAACCCAGAAGTAGGTGGGTAGAGTAGTGTGAGATCATTTTGAGGTGACAGATGATCCCAGGTATACTACCTGCCAGCACTGCCAAAAGCAGATCAGCCAAGGCAAGGAGGTGAAACAATTCACCATCACAGCAATGCTGCTGCATCTCAGGAGGCAGCACCCTCTTGCCCTTGTTCTTCCTCAGCCTGGCACCAGTGGGAGCATGCTCAAAAAGAAGTCCCCCTCTTCCTCCAAAGCCCCAGTCCCCAAGAAGCTGAGGCAGGCCACAGTGGACCAGCAGGGGAAAGTTGGAGACAGGGGGAATGCATTCCCAAGGCAAGTAAGGTCACCCAGAGCATTAGAGAGATGCTTGCTCTGGATAGCCAGCCCTTCTCCTTTGCTGAGCTCCCACGGTTCAGGTGGCTCATGGCGCTTGTGGCCCCATCCTACTAAGTGCTGGTACGCAACACCTTTAGCAAAACAGTGGTGCCCTCCCCATATGAGGCATGCAGGGAGTACTTGAGGGAGGAGCTGCAGAAGGCAAGATCACAGGTAGCTTTGCACTTCACCTTAGACAACTGGAGCACCCAGGGTGGTGATTGTACCTACCTCTCCCTCACAGGGCACTGGTGCAATCAGTCAGGCCATCGGTGGGCTCTCCTTCAAGCGGAGGTGATGGATGAGTCCCACATGGCAAGGGAGATCATGGTGTCCATGAACTGCATGGTGCAGGGATGGCTCATTGGGCAGGGCGAGCTCGCCTGCAGGTTCAAGGTCACCGCCAGTGGGGCCAATATGGTCAAGGCCGTGCATGATGCCAACTTTGTTGACATCCACTGTGTGGCAGGCAAGTTCCACCTCATAGTCAGGGACGCCTTGGAGGGGGACAGGACTCCCAGTGACAGTGTTGTCACTACCACTACCAGCCAGCTCATTTCAAAATGCAGGAAGGTGGCGTACTACATCAAGGGGGACAAGGTGCTGCAAGACAAATAGGCAGAGCTGAGCATCCTGCAGCACAAAAGCATGCAGGATGTGGAGACTTGGTGGAACTCCACATATCTGATGCTCGAAAGGTTGGTCAAGCAATAGAAGGCCATCCATGAGATGGCCTTGGTCAAGGAGATTGGGATCAGTGGCCCCCTTAACAAAACAGAGTAGGATACCATCTCCCAGATCTTGGTGGTCCTCAAGCCATTCCAGCGCTGGTGATGCCCTCCTTAGCCAGGTGATCCCCATAGTGAAGGAGCTTAAGAACCAAATGGAGAAGTTCCAGGGGATCAATGTTCCTGGCTGAGGCAAGCCACTTTCACCAGCGGTGCAGCCCCAGGAAATGCCAGGACCGCAAACCTCCCTGGTGAAAGGTGGGTAGGGGGTGCCTGATAGCCTCCAGCCACCACATGCATGAACAGTCCTGGCTGAGGAAAGGTCAGACCTGTAAGATCTTGGAGAGGCCTGAGGCTTACTGGTTGCAGTGGAGTTGTGAGGGTGAGAACAGGCAAGTGGCTCAGATGTAACCTGAGGTACCTTTGATTGGTCCATGCTGGGGCCAGGACCCAAAGTGGGGTTGAAGGGCCAGAGGCCCACCGCGAGGAATGCTCAGAGCAAGAGGCTCAGGATTCTGACTGGCCTGAAGGTGGGCCAGGGCCTAAGGGGAAGCCAAAGGTCCCAGAGAGGGGACCACAGCTGGAGGGGGTAAAGGATGCAATGTGTGACACATGGGTTGCAGTGTAGGAAGGTACAGAGCTGTGGAATGGGTATCAGCCCTAGACAACAGAGGCCTAAGTGGGCAGCCTCCCACCTGGGTAACATCTGAATCAGTTTTCCATCAAGGCATGGCAGGAGAAAGAGGGGTGGGTAGTTGGCCCAGAAACAGGTGGGCGGGCCAAGATCTAACTGGCACCAGGAAGGCCCCATTACAGGCAACCATCCCTGCTGCATTCATCCCACTCTACCTTAACACACAAAAGGCAGACAAGGTTCTTTGGGTCAATCTGATATCTTTT
>NW_017728993.1:30121470-30122774 GCF_001723915.1 Gavialis gangeticus | reverse complement strand
TTCCACCACACCAGACTTACCAGCTGGAGGTAGCTCTCCGCACTGCCAGCTCTGCTTCTCGCTGTCTGAGTTCTTTGCTGTGGCTGCACACAGCATGGGCATTTATTAGCCAAATTATTGGCCCCATTGAGCCGATATCTGATACAGCCAGTTTTCTTTATATCGGTACCAATCTGATATCAGACTGATGTATCGGTGCACCTCTCATAGAGACTATAAAAAATACATGCACTGCAGGTTGTTATAACCACAGAACAGGGGTCATCAACCCCGGTCTGGATCTGGGTCATAAAAAGATCCAATCCAGCCCAGGAAGGTCCGATATAGTATAAGGGAATTAGTTGCCAGAGTTACACCACGCCTCCAGTCCCCTGTGTAGCTCTCCCCTCTGCTGCAGACCCTGCTGCTCTGTCACATCTGCATTTATACTTACTGCAGAGATGTTAAAGATCAAAGGCAAGGCTAAGCACAGGAAAAATAGTTGGGGGCAGAGACTTGCAGCCCATGGTAATGGTAAGGTTGCAAATGGCAGCCCCATGCTGGCAAAAGGTTGCTGAGCCTGCCATAGAAGATGAAAATTTAGCCCCACCTGCAGGCCATGTACAGACATTACAGCTAGAAGTTTGGGAGTGGTGAGGAGGAAGACAACTTAGTAATTAGATAGGTCCTGAACACCTGAACTAAGGTAAATCAGGGGAGGGGGATGGAGGGGGTTAGCAGGGAGGCTTGGGAAGATCAAAGAGGCTGGCAGGGTCTGGTGGGAGAGGTTGGGAGGATCAGGGGGTCTAAATGGACCTGCAGGGAAGCTTTGGGGGATCAATGGGGCTTGGTGGGATCAGAGAAGCTCTCCAATCCTGTCATATAACCCAAGACATCCCCCAGCTCCCCAACTACCAAACTATTCCTGATCCCACAAACCACTTCCAGGGCTGGCTTTAGTGGCATTCACTGGTCCCAGGAGTTTGAAGTCAGAAAGTCATAGTGTGGGGTGGTGTAAGCAGACCAGCAGTGCTGGCAGCTTCACAAGGGGGTTGGCAGGACAGGGGGTGGCTAGCAGCTCTGCAGGGAGGTTGGTGAGATTGACAGGCTCTCTTCTCCCTGACAAGGGATCATTTTTAGCATCCCCAAATCCCTCTATCCCCAGACAAACAACTCTCCAATTAACGCCCCCCCCAACCTGGTCATCCCTCCCTCCACCTGATTGATTTCAGTTGGATTCCAACAGTGGCAAACACTAGTTAAACCAGCATCAGGAGTAGCCTGCAGGATTGGGGGGTTTGGCAGGCTAAGGGGAGGAGGGGGAA
>NW_017728993.1:30105497-30116470 GCF_001723915.1 Gavialis gangeticus | reverse complement strand
GAAAATATAAAATTGAGATGTCAGGGGGTGAGAGACAAGCTGGTGGGCAGAGGGTATGGAGATGTAGCAGGTATAGTGGAGAGGCACCTGGGGAGTCAGATGTCAGGCAGGTTATAGTGCGTCATAAATCCAATGTCTATATTGAATCCATGATTTTTTGTATCTAGGAGGTTGATGAAGTGAAGTTCATAGGCTCATCTGTAAAAAGTGTTTTGTGGCAGGGAGCTGATGGAAGTAGTTGGATCACTGACAGACAGGCTCACTTGGGTAGCTAGGGCCAGCTAGGGGCAAATTAGTCTGCCTGAAACCAGAGTCAGGGTGACAAAGTCTGATACCCAAGGAAATTTTTCACCAAAAAGATACGCTGATAATCCACTTGTGTTCTAAAAGGATACATGTAGTCTCATTATAGGATCACACTGGGCACATCTATATGTGCATTAAGGTGCTTTTTCTAATGTACATTAAATTTAGTACCTCCAATGTGAGGTACAAAGGAAACGTGCATTATGCTGCCTTAATACACAGTAATGAATGTGCATGTTCTTTAAGTGATGTGCAACGCGCAGTAGCCTATTTTACTATGCATTAGTGTAACTGCACTTTTTTACGATACTTTAATGTACAATAAAATAAGCTACTGTACATTAAAGTGCACATGTAGACATGCCCTTTGTTTGACAAATATCCTTTTGCATTGATTTGCTATAAACTATATTATACAGATGAAATTAATGAAATAGGATTTTTTTTTTATTAGGAAGCATGGAACTAATTTCGACTGAGAAAATATTAGCTTAGACAACAAAATTAAAATCTGTATTTCAAAGGAATATTAAAACCAGGCAAAAGTTAGTTTTCTAAGAGGGCCTTAAAATGTCATTGAAAAACAAAGGCTCATCATTAAGATGTTTTACAAAGCATGATATAGAAAAGCACTTAATCCATTGAAGTGATTTCCCTAGGACTTATCCTTTGTGATTAAGTTAAATAGTTTGGGGGGGGCGTTATTCTTGAATCAGGACACTTATAGGCCCAAAGGCCAAATTCAACAAAAATAATCCTCTGGATCTTATGCCATGTAAAGCTGAAGAAGCTGAATTTCCATGGCTCTACAGACTGCATAAACAGAGAAGAGGATTTTTATTCCTGAACTGGCCCTGTCATAAGAGAGATTTGTTTCTAAATCACAGCTATCAAGCTGTCACAAAAGCTAAGTACAGACAGTCAAAAAGCTCAAGGCTGAATCGATTCAGTCTTCACTAAACTGCATAGACTGAACCAATAAGCAAGCAAACAGACATTCGCTTTTATTTCCAGAAATACATTCACATGCCTACATTGGCCCAAGACAGAAGCCAGGGGGTGCTAGAACATGCCTCCCTGCCTAGGTGGAGCAGACAGCTTGGGCCAAGGCCTGCCCACCCTGTGAGAAAAGGTTGCAAGAGAGGTGTAAAGCATCCTGGGATGCTAGGGACTGTGAGTTAACTTGAATCTGAAGGGGATCTAAGACAGAAGTTCAATAAACCACTTTAACCTAAATCAGTTAAGTCTCATACTACATCCACCCTGGTTTATCTTAAATTGGTTTCAGCCATTTTGAAATCAGTTTATGTGCACTGAACTTCTGTTGTTACAGATTTGAACCAGTTTCCAACCACTTATACCAATGTATGTATAATTTCTATCCCCAGAAAGGAAAAATAAAATCATGTGTTACACAACAACACATGATTAGCTAAAAAATGTATTCTCTGTCAGGAGACTTGATCCTGAATTCTCTTCATGGCAAGGCCCAGGACTCAGACTCGAGAGACCTGCATTCTGTAACTCCATTGACTAATAACTTATTTTGTGACCTAAGACAAATCACTTCTACTCCTCCAGGCATCAGTTTTTCTAGGTGTAACATGCAGCTTCTCTGATATAATAATGACAGAAAAACTTAAACAGACAGATGGTCATTTGAGTAGTAAAGTTGTCTTTGCTGATGCTTTTGTAAGATTAGGCATGTAAATTGTGGAAGAGGCAGATATCAGAGAACTATGAAGTACGCAAAAGCATCAAGTTCAGCATATAGGAATAAACTGAACTTTATGCAATTTTTCTGTGAGGCTCGTATGATGCTGTAACAGGGGGGCCTTCTCAGGGCCAATTTCCCTGTGGCCCGCCCACCTGTTTCTGGGCCAACCACCCATCATGCCTTGTTGTTAATTGATTAATTGATGTTAAGAAAGTGGGAGGTTGCCCATTTCTTGCCCCGATGCCAGGGGGCGCTATCTGCAGCTCCGTTCTTCCCCTATACTGCAGCCCAGGCCTCACAGATGGCATCCAGATGTCATCAATATCACTGGCCCACACTGGGGCCCAGAATCCTACAAGCTGAACCCCACTTAGATCCCTCCATTCAGGCAGCCTATTCTGCCTTCATTCCCGGCTGCACAGCTCCCTAAGCTGCTCCCCCTTATGGGTGTGGTCCCCCCCAGGACTTTTGGCTACTAGCCCTGGCCCACCTCCAGGCCAGTCAGAACCCCAGGACCTCAGCTCTTGGGTGTTCCTCACGGTAGACCCCTGGCCCTTTGACCCTTCCGGTCCTGGCCCCAGCACTGACCAGTCAGGGGATGTTTAGACAGGTTCTTGAGTCTATGGCCTCACACTCTCTTTGGGGTCCACCTTCCAGACCCTAGAAGGGAGTAACCCACCCAGTTGTGGGAGCTGGGGTTAAGGCACCCCGACCTGCCTTTCACTGGGGTGGTAACTGGCCTGGCATTTCCAGGGGGCTCCCGTGCCACTGAGAGCCCCACCAGGCCACCCACCCCTGTCAGGGTGCAGTTTTAGGTCATGCCCAGGACCAGGAACCTCCTGACCATCCCCTACAGCTCCTCCCTTACCTCCAGACCAGCAGCCCTACAGCCAGGCAATGTTGTTGCCTGGCCTCCCAGCAGCAAAATGCCCTGTTTATATGGGTAGCCCTGAATCTAAATTGGCTGCCCTAATCAGGCACCTGCCAACTGCTGTCTTCTAGCCCTTAAAGTGGCAGGCACAAACAGTGATAAGAACTGCATAATAATTAGAAAGAAATCACAAGTGCAAACAGCACTGTTACATCATTTTTAACCATCCAGAAACAAAAGAGAAAGATCCTGTTGCCATGCCATAAAGCAAAAAGAAATCACATGTTGTCTTCACAGAATGAAGAGTCCAAAACAACTGTTTCTTATTTATTCAGGTTTCATGCATAATAGCAGTTTACATCACTGAAACAATAGTACACTTGAAGGTGTGGACAGGGGATGGACCATTTATTATTATTATTTATTCTTATATGTCTGCTCCTATTTAGCTCCAGTAAGTGAAGCTAAACCATGATAACTTGAAGTATGAAAAGAAATTCTCCGATTTCCACAACTAGAAATCTTTCTGGGAGAGGGAGCTGTGCAAGCATTCAGCCTGCAGCCAGTCCCACTCCCCATGCCTTCCCCAGACTGGGGTCAGCCAG
Source organism: Gavialis gangeticus (assembly GCF_001723915.1). Taxonomy (NCBI): domain Eukaryota; kingdom Metazoa; phylum Chordata; order Crocodylia; family Gavialidae; genus Gavialis; species Gavialis gangeticus. The sequence continues at coordinate 30,112,971 of NW_017728993.1, read as the reverse complement.
AGGCAGGAGGGAAGGGAGAGAGCAGTGCAGCAATACCTTCCCCTGCAACCCATTCCCCAGGTTGGAATCACCAGTCTGAGAAACAGGGTGGAGGGAACAGCAAACAGCTGCTCTTTCCCTCCTTGCCCACAATTCACTCTGTGCCTTCTCCAAAAAAGTTGCTGGTCTTGGCAAGGCTTGTGGGTGGCCATGACAACTCAATTCCATTACTGGAAGGAACTGAGCTGCAAGGAAATGCCCCACCTTCCCCTGATCAGAGTCCTCTAGTCTGGGAAGCTGCTGCTTGACTCTTCCTGATCACAGGGGATCAGGAATGTGAAGGCCTTCCTTGTCACAAAAGAAACTCTCCTGCAGGTGAGATCTTCTTTCTCCAAGAGGAAGCATGTTTCCTCCAGGAGAAATTGAATGAAAGCTTATATGCTTCTAGTTTCTACTGGGAGAGTGGCAATTCTCCTGGGAGAACATAATGCTTATATGTGGCCTTAGCCTCCGAATTGAACTGTTATTCCCAGATGTGAATCCATGGTTATACAAAAGACTGTAGGGGAACAGTGAACAGTGCTGCAGGAGTGGCTATACGCCCCACCCCAGCCTTCATCCTCTCCCCACAACTTGGGTGGGCAAACTGCATCATGGTAGCAGTAGCCAGGGGCTTCAAGTCTTCCAAAGCAGATAAGAATTTCCCACCTTTCCCTCCCTACTCAGAGACGCATCACCTCCCTTCCCCTTTTCCCACCTGCCACTATCCCTGCTGTCCTGAGGGCAAGAGGAGCTCCAGAACCACTTCAGTCAGGCTGTACAAGGGCTGGGCTCAGCCTGGGACAGCAGCAGAAGTAGCAGGTTCACCCTCCCTGTGCCTGCTCCTGGGCTAGTAGGTAACACCTAGAGTGACCAGGCAAGGAGGAGAAACCCACCCTCCTGCTGCTGCTGTCCCAGGATGAGCTCAACCCCCATGCAACCTGGCAGAAGCAGCTCCATAGCTTCCTTCAACCCCAGGAAAGTGAAGTCAGTGTCAGCAGCAGACAAAGAAGTGGGGAATGGGAAGGGAGGGAATTGGACTCTGAGCATGGTAGGAAAGGGAGATTGGGGGGAATTCTAACCTTCAGGGACTTAAAGTGCCTGGCTGCTGCTCCTGCTGCATGGTTAGAAAGGAGTATGCAATCATACAACTGCACCCACTCTGGATCCTCCTCTAGTTATTCCCCATCTTATCTTTCACTAACCATGGGAGGGGAGCCACTCCAGGTCCAGCAGGGTATAAAAGGAGACTCCCCAAGTGACCAAGGACCCTGCAAACAGGGACAGCAAACAGAGTAAGCACTTTGCAGGCAGTTTGCTGGTCAGTTCACAGGTCAGTTTGCCTCCCACATCCCTTTGAGGGGAAGGCCTTTCAGCTTGGTGTGAGGAAGCAGGAAAAAAGGAACCCTGGGGCCAAGGAACAGTAAACAGGCCAGCTTTCAGGCGAGTTCGCTAGGGAAGCTGTGCTTGGAAGTAGGGCAGTAAGAGGGAAGAGAGAGATTAAGAGATCCAGGGAAATGGCTGGAGGACATTGCAATGCCAGAGCCACTGCCTCTGCTTGCACCTATGAGGTTTCTGTCCAGGCAGGACCTTTCACCAGCGAGGCTTCCACCCAGGTCCAGGTTTGGCGCTGTGGGGCTCTGGCTTGCAGTTTCCTCCCAGTGACGGCCAGGTGGGGCAGTGCTTGCAGTGCCTCCTCGTGGTGTCTCTTAGGGAACAGCAGAGAGAGCTACAGGAGATGGTGGTGAGGCTCTGAAGCATCCTCCACCATAAGATGCTCATCAATTCAGTCTTCAGGACTGTGATGGAAGAACTGCCAGAGGCTGTGCTAGAAAAGGGAGAGGATATGGACTCCCAGGAAGGTGGAAGCTGGAAGCTTGTGACCTCTGGAAGCAAGCAGAAATCTTCATCTCTACCAGCAACAGTTCTTCTGGAGAATATATACGGAGCCCTAACAACAGAGGGAGAAGAGCGTGTTCCCACTGGATCCCCTGGGAAGCCAGTCTGAGGGGGAGAAGAGTCCAGGAGAGCTGGCTTCTCTTTAAAGAATCCTTACTGAGAGTGCAGGAGCAAACCATCCCAATGTGCAGGAAGACTAGCAAGTATGGCAGAAGACCAGCTTGGCTTAGCAGGGAACTCTTCAATAAAATAAATCAGAAAAAGGAAGCTTATAAAAAGTGGAAACTTGGACAAACAACTATAGAGGAGTATATCAGCACTGCTCGGGCATGCAGGGGTGAAGTGAAGAAGGTCAAAGCGCAATTGGAGTTGCAGCTAGCAAGGGATGTGAAGGGTAACCAGAAGGGTTTCTACAAGTAAGTCAGTAACAAGAGGAAGATTGGGGAAAATGTGGATCCCTTACTGAATGAGGAAGGCTACTTAGGGACAGAGGATGCAGAAAAGGCTGAAGTGCTCAATGCCTTTTTCATCCCAGTCTTCAATGGCAAGTTCAGCCCTGCAGACTGCTGCACGTGGCAGCATAGTGCGGGGAGGAGATGAGCAGGCAGTGATGAAAGAACATGTTACAGACTATTTAGAAAAGCTGGACATATATGAGTCCATTGGGCCAGATGCAATGCACCTGAGGGTGCTAAGGGAGTTGAATAATGCAATTGCAGAGCCGCTGGCCATAATCTTTGAAAACTCATGGCGGTCAGGAGAGGTCCCAGATGATTGGAAAAGGGCAAATATAGTGCCCATTTTTAAGGAAGGGGAATAGGAGGAACTACAGACTGGTTGGTCTTATCTCAGTGCCTGGAAAAATCATGAAGCAGGTCTTCAAGGAATCCAGTTCTAAGCACCTAGAGGAGAAGAAGGTGATTAGAAACAGTCAGCACTGATTCACCAAGGGCAAGTCATGCCTGACCAAACTGATTGCCTTCTATAATGAGATGATTGGCTCTGTGGATTTGGGGAGACTAGTGGATGTGGTATACCTTGATTTTAGCAAGGCTTTTGATATGGTCTCCCACAACATTCTTGCAGACAAACTAAGGAAATACAGGGTGGATGAATGGACTGTAAGGTGGATAGAAAACTGGCTGGAGCATCAGGCTCAGAGGGTAGTAATCAATGGCTCCATGTCTGGTTGGCAGCTGGTATCAATGGAGTGTCCCAGGGGTTGGTGCTGGGATCCAGTTCTGTTCAATATCTCCATAAACAACCTGGAAGATGGCATAGAGTGCACCTTCAGCAAGTCTCCAGATGACACCAAGCTGGGGAATAGTAGATACGCTGGAGGTTAGGGCTAGGATTCAGAGTAACCTAGACAAATTGGAGGATTGAGCCAAAAGATATCTCATGAGGTTCAACAAGGACAAGTGCAAAGTCCTGCAACAATCCCCTGCACCGGTACAAGCTGGGGACCAACCAGCTGGGCAGCAGCTCTGCAGAGAAGGATCTGGGGGTTACAGTGGACAATAAGCTGAATATGAGTCATCAGTGTGCCCTTGTTGCCAAGAAGGCTAACGGCATACTGGGTTGCATTAGTAGGAGTGTTACCAACAGGTCAAGGGAAGTGATTATTCCCCTCTATTCAGCACTGATGAGGCCACATCTGGAGTACTGTGTTCAGTTTTGGGCCCCCACTACAGAAAGGATGTGGACAAATTGGAGGGTCCAGAAGAGAGCAACAAATGTGGTGGGAAGGCTGGGGAACATGATTTCTGAGGAGAGGCTGAGAGAACTGGATTTATTTAGCTCTCTTCTAGAGAAGAGAAGACTGAGAGGCGATTTAATAGCAGCCTTTGACTAACTGAAGGGGGATTTGAAAGAAGATGGAGCTAGACAGTTCTCAGTGGCAGCAGATGACAGAACAAGAAGTAACAGTTTCAAGTTGCAGGAAGGGAAGTTTAGATTAGATATTAGCCTAAACTTTCTCACTAGGAAGATAGTAAAACACTGGAACAGGCTACCCAGAGAGGTGGTGGACTTTCCATCCTTGGAGGTTTTTAAGACCTGGCTAGACAAAGCCTTGGCTGGGATGATCTAATTGAGGATTGTCCTGCTTTGAGCAGGGGGTTGGACTAGACTCCTGCCGTTCCTTCCAACCCTAATTTTCTATGATTCTAAAATATTATAGTTATTCATTTGTCCACACCTTAATTTAGAGTAATATATAAAAAAGGGAAAGGGTGCTGAATATTTTGCCTGGTCCCTGATCCTTCAGTTTTTGAGGATAAGCAGAATAGTTTACAGCTGCTGGAGGTCTGAAGGTCTGGATATGAATAATTCTCTGTCTAACTAGTGTCCTGAGCCATCCCCACTGTGAACAAACACTGTTATTTATATATTGCCCATTACTGCAGCATCTGGGTGCCATGCAGAGTTATGAAAATCATAGAAAGCTCCATGCAGAGTGATAGCACAGCACATCAGAGTCTACATAGACTCTGTCAGATGGTTTATAGCATCACTGCATTTTTCTGCTGCTGCTACTCTGGCAGCTACTGCTGCAGCTTCAACATTTCCTTCTATGTCTCAATGTTTGAAAACGCATGAAAAGAAAATAGCCATATGGAGCTATGACCCCAGCCCAGGAGGCTACCAGAAATGAAGTCCCAGGACCAAATGCTAAGGCATGGTACTGATTTCACAGTTCCTACTTACTGGCACGGCATCACCTGCCATTCTTCTGTAAGAATCCACCAGTCAGCTTCCTTCTCTCCTGTTTATAATTAAAAAAATAATAAAAGGAAATTAGTTTGGGGCTTTGGTTGTCAGTTGACAGCTGTTCACCTTTAACCAGAGATCCCGCTTGTTCTTTTGCTCTTTCACATGATTCTGTTAGTGTTTGGATAGCTGCTCTTTTCCGGCCCTAAACAAACCCTTTTGCATTTCCTTTGCCAATTCTTCTTCCCTAAATAAACAGAGAAAATCACTTGGAGAACATTTTATTTATTTTGAAAAGATGACACTGAAAAGCAAGAATCTCATTCAGAAGATGATCCCAGTTAAATATTGTTAATCAATTTCTCTGATTTTTTGTTTGTTTTCAACTTTTCAACCTTTATTAGAGGTTCAGATCAGTGAGATGAATGGGTAAAAATATGGACAGTTTTCAAAAGGGTCTTATCACACCTGCAATTTTAGATGGAAATAATCCATAAAATAGTGATTTTGATAACATTTCTGATGCTATTTGCTTCCAGCCAAGTCAGAAACATATTGCTCTTGTGAAGTTTCAGTACTTCACAATCTCAGGGTGCTTCAATATTAGAATATTCAGTCAGAAGTGAGTAAGGTTCGATTTCCAGAACTGCTGGATACTTGCATCTCCAGTTAACTTCAACAAGGAGCTTCATGTGTGTGTCACTCTTAAAAGAAAAAAATCAAGCTGAAAATGTGGATCTGGTCCTTACAACAAACACCAAGTGAATATCAGAACTAGCCACGTGAAAGACTCCTGTTCTTTCAGTGTTTCATCAGATCAATGATAGGTGGATAGCAAAATAAATTTTGCAGTGAGCATGTTCCCTATGACTTTCAGTTTGGAAAGCCATGCAAACCATCCAGCTCCATAAGCTAAGCAAAAGCAAGCCTGGGCAACAAAATCCTGAAACAGCTTCTCTAGATCTTATCCAACATTCAAGTTCACACCATTTCATTATTATTCCCTAGCCTTTGCATAACCACCTCCCACAACCTTTTTCTTTACATTGCTTCATGTCACTGATAATCCAGTTTACCTTTTGTTCTTGGTCCTGAAGCTTCATTTCTGATCACCTCCTACAGCTGGGGTCATTGCTCCACATGGCAACTCCTGTGTTATTTATTGCTGATAAAAAGAAATCCCACCTGCAGTAGGATTGCCAGCACCTTGGAAAGGGAAGACATAAGGCAGACAGATCCTTCAGGGCCTCTGCGGCCTGGTTCCCTGCCCACACACATCACAATTACTCCCCTCACCCCCAGCACCCAGGGGACTACAGAACCCTAAGGGCAAATTTATACTGCCTCCCCACCACACTAAGTAGCACCCCACTGAAGCTCAGTACACTTACTCCACATGCTATATCCCAAGAAAATAATATCTAGGTATCCTTAGAGAAGTACTGGGCACATACTAGTAAATATGCTCCAAAGAGATTAGGACATTCACCCAGCACCTCTCTAAGGTAACATCCCTTTTAGGGTGACATACTTGTAGGATTGACATGTTGTTCTTTACTGCAGCATTCCCTAGTATAGCAAGGAGGTGGTATAGACATGCCCTATAGGTAGGCCTTATGTGTATTAGCAATGGCCTTTATCTACATTTAGAACAGTTTTTCTGGCAAGAGAGCTCTTCCATTACAGTAGTAATTGTCCCCCTATGAGTCATTGCCATAGGAAGCAATAGAGATAAAAGCCATGTCCAGATAAGCGCAGTTGCATGGTATGTGGTGCCACATACCGCATGTTCCGCTGTTCTCTGTGCTGCAAGGGAGTGGTACGGAGGGTTTTTTTGACCCCTGGATATCCAGGGGTCAAAAAAAAACCATGGGAAAAAAAAGCAGAGTAAAGCATGTGGCAGCAGCATCCACAGCCTAAAGCCAGAGCCTGGACAGCCAGAGCCACACTCCACTGCTGGCCAGTGGACTGCCACCGCTGCAGCCCCAGAAGGCCCCCAGGACCCCAGGTAAGGCTGCTGGGGTCGGCCCAGTACTGGCCGCAGCCTCCCCTACCCCACCCATGCAACAGAGCATGCATCGCACAGGCATTCACCAGGGACAACTAGCAGCGGCACAAGATGTACTGCCACTAGTTGTCCCTGGGAACGAAACGTCCACATGTCTGGACGTGGCCGAAGAGTCTTTCTGTATAAACTATAGAATAGTAGATCAAAACGTGGAGAGTGCTAAAGAGTATCATTAAACTATACAACCTTTTTTTATCAATTTCTCAATGCACCTATAGTGCCCGTATCAAAGAAAGTTAAACAACACCACATACTGAGCACATAAAGTGCCTGATATGTAGTTTAAACTGTATCACTTTAGAATAGCCTGCTGTTGATAGCCAACTCCTTTCAGCCAGCTAGAATTCTGATTTATTTTTAGACTTGGCCATCAAAGTAAGAATGATACCACTTCCACCAGATTAATGGCTATAAAAATGGCTGTTGTTCAACCCATTATTACTAAAGTAATTTGAACCCCCACCCAAAAACCCAGGAAAACTCAGTACATTCTCCTCTGCATCCACTTAACAGGCACAACCCTCCCATTCACTAGCACTCCAAGACTGTGTGCAAAAAACCCATTCTTTATTAGGAGAAAAGGAGCACTCAAACTCAGGCAGGAAACACAGCAGAAGAACACATACAGGAAAGTATAATAAAAGACCCTGTGCCTGACAGTTTCCAGTCACTCTAGCAGCAGTCCCTTCTCACCCACTGCTGAGAATAACCAAAAGGTGGAAGAGCCCTTTGGCCATGCCTCGGGGTAGGCTAACGATCCAGGTGGATCTAGACAGA
>NW_017728993.1:30095569-30100497 GCF_001723915.1 Gavialis gangeticus | reverse complement strand
AACATTTTGTCCATCAGCTAACCCCAATCCCAGTTTGGCTCAGCAAACAGAAATATAGACCAAGTTTCAAGGTCTGCTTCCAGTCTGGTCCAGCTGGGAGGTATCACCACCTAATCCAACTTTATTTATTAAACAGCTGGTTAGAATAGGTATGATCACTATCATATATCATCTCTTACAGCAAAATCCTCCAGGGAAGGGAATTAAGAACACTGAAGACTCTTGAGGAAGAGTCTTGAAAAATGAAAAAGTAAATGCTGGAAAATGTTCAAGGGAACTCTCTATTTCAGGGGAGGGCAATTATTTCAGGCAGAGAGCTGCTTACTGAGTTTTGGCAAGCTGTTGAGGGCCCCATAGGTAGCCCTGCCCCTTGACAGGTGCTCTGCCTCCTGGTCACCATCTTGTGACTACAAGTGCAAGTCCCACTCCCTAACCCCTGACCTTTGCCACCAAAAGTCCCTCCCCTTGCCCTGGGAAATACTCCTTTCAGCAAGAGGTTTTGCCATCTCAGAACCAGAAAAACAACAAATTATATTCTAAAAATAGAACATCTACAACTTTCACTAATTAGGTTTCAAAAATATTTTTGTCCTGATTTACATGCGTTTGTTTAGTGTACATAGAAGTGATTGCACAATAGCTTAAAATGAAATCTTACTCTTGTATATTGTGGGGACATGCAGGGTGGATATAGGTTTGTGAGGGGCTGTTGGTGTGTGGGTATGTGGGGTGTGGGGGAGGGTGTGGGGTGAGGGAGCATGTGGGTGTGTGTGGATATGTGGGGTGTGGGTGGGTATGGGGTTTGTGGGGAAAGGGGTGTGCATATATGGTAGTGCGAGGGGGGGTGTGGGTGCATGTTTATGGTGGGGTGTGCATGTGGGACTCACCCTACAAACAAACACACACACATGTACACTCTGTCCCTCCCTCACTGCACACACATCTCACACAGTCTTTCCCTCCTTCACTGCATGCGCACGCACACACACAGTTTCTCCCTCATTGTGTGTGCACACATATGTGCATGTGCGCGCACACTGTGTCTCCCTCCCTCATCACACACACACACACACACACTCCCCCTCCTGCTCCTGGCCCTGGAGTACCAGCACAGGCCTGTGCTCCTGCACTTCAGTGATGCAGCCAGGAGCCATGTGGTGCTGGACTGAAAGTGGCAGCAGGCAAAAGTTTCTGGTTGGTGGGGGAGGGAGATAGGAGTGCCAAAGCCAGACTGAGATGGCCTTGATGCTGAGTCTAGCCTACTGCCCCGTGATACTGTTACCTTTGACAGGCAGCCAGGAGCAGATAAATATACATTTTCTAGGGGCCCCACAGGCCAAATGGGCTGGTGGGCCAGATCCAGCACGCAGACCATATTTTGCCTCCCTTACTCTATCTCCATCTCAAGTCTCTCTGAGAATCTAATATTCCCCCAAATCCAAGCTCATGTCTAATTCTATTGAATCCAAGTGCTATTAGTGCAGGGGCAGGCAATAATTTCAGGCAAAGGGCTGCTTAATGAGTTTGGTGAGCTGTTGGGGGCTGCACAGGTAGCCCCGCCCCTTGACTGTTGCCCTGCCCCCTAGTCACCACATTGGGACCAGAAGTCCTGCCCCATAACCCCTGACCTTTGCCACTGGAAGTCCCCCGACCCCTTACTGCCCACCCTCATACTCCTTTTTGGAGGGGAGATTGCCATCCTAGAACCAGAAAAAAAACAAATCATACACTAGGAGTCAAACACCTACTATAAAATATTTACACTTTATGACAAAAAATATTTGGCATGATTTATGATTGTTGACTTTATATAGAGGGGATTGTATAATGACTAAAAAATAACGTGTCACTCTTTTATACCGTGTGTGTGTGGTGGGGTGTGGGAGAGTGTAGGGGGCTTGTGAGAGGGTGTGGCTGTGTAGGAAGGAATAAGGTATGTTGAGATTATATATATGTCAGGGGAGATTGTGGGGGCAGCACGTGGGTGTGTGGGGTGTGACAGAGGGTGGGGGTGTAGGGGTCCCCACACACTCCCCCCATGGCATACAGCCCCCATTGCCCAGCAGGAGCAGCAGACAGGGAGGTCATGGAACTTGTGCTCAGTGCAGGTGCCTGGTGGGGGACAGCTCTGGCCAGCGCTGCACAGGAGAAGGGAGCAGAGCCTGCCCTATTGCCAGGGCTCTGTGCCACATGCCTGCAGCTCCAGCACTCACAGGGGGGAAGCCCCACACTGGAGCCTGTTGCCTCCCCCACTCCCTGCTGTGCAGGTCCCCACACTCCACTGGAAGTGGAAGGAGCCCCACCCCCTGTTTCCCTGTGGTGTCCAGCATGGGGCTTCCCCATTGTGAGTACACTGCTGCAGGCATGCAGCGCAGAGCCCCTGGAATAGAAGCAGCTGGGCAGACTGTGCTCCTCACTCCCAGCACAGAGGTGGCCATGTCTATCGCACGGGCTCAGCACCACATGCCTGTAACTCTGGACTTGCACCAGGGAAGCCCCACACTGGAATCTATGGGAAAGTAGGGGGCAGGGCTCTCTCCACTGCCAGTAGAGTGCAGGGACAGACACAGCAAGGACCAGGGCAGGCAGTGGGCTCCAGCATGGGGTTTCTCCCTCTGTGAGAGCTGGGGCTGCAGGCATGCGGCACAGAGCCCCAGCAATAGGGTGGGATCCGCTCCCTCCCCCCATGCAGTGCTGGCCAGAGTCATGCCCTAATGGGCACCTGCACTGGTCACAAGCACCCTGACCTCTCTACCTGCTGCTGCTGCCAGGCAATGGGGGCTGCATGCCATGGGGGGAGTGTGTGGAGGGTCCCTACACCCCCCACCTTCACACCCTGCCTGGCTGAGGTCTGCACTCTGTCCCAGAGTTGGTTAACCAAGCTCACGGTGTCATGGTTGGGCGGCCAGGCGGTGGCAATTGGACACGGAACAGGCGGGATTTTTGGCGTGGAGTTCTGAGGCACGGAAACATAACGGTTTCAAACAAAGTGGGTTTATTTGACTTACGCTTTTGAAGGCGTAGGTTGCGATGCTTGCTTCAGTTACAGGGTAAAGTTACAGAACAGAACAAATGAAACAAAGGGGGTCTGTTGGCCCACAAGGTTCCCCAACGAGCCCTTGCATTCTAGCCAAAGCTAGGTGCGGCTGCCCGTTGGTTAGTCTTAAGGCTGGTCAACAGGTCATAAAGGGTTAAACGAACCATACAAACAAATGACAACTGTAACTCATCGAGAAGAACGAAGTGATTGTGATGCCAGTCCAATAGACACTGGGTGGTCGAAGGAAAAGCCGAGGTCGAGAGCCGAGAGGTGATGCAGCGGAGGGATGAGCCGGATCGTAGTCGATAATGGAAGCCGAGGTCAGTCAAATGCCAGGTAAGTAAAAGCCGGAATCAGTGTCGGAGCCGTAGAAGTAATCGAAGTCGAGGTCGAGGTCAAAGCCAGTAAGTTCGGTAATCAGAATAATCAGTACGATAGGAAACAAAATCGAAGGTATGAATTCGCTGTGTGAGATTGTGAAGAGAACCGGGGGATTGACTCCCAAATCGCTCTCTGCCTCGCAGTCCCTGCTGACAGCAGCCTCTGCTACAGATAACGCACGGTCTCTCACCACTCTCTCACCAACAACACCCACAAAACCCACACCGAGGTGGGGGTTAACTCACTAATATAGCAGCCCCTTAGCCAATCAGGCCACTTGGCTGTTAGAATTTTCTAGTACAATTACGTCATGCTCTTTTTAACTGAGCATGTGTGAGTTAGAGCTCTGTGTTGTAACTAGGCATGCGCAGGGCTGAAAAGTAGGTCACTGGTGATTGACAGGGCTTCAGGTCACCCAGGGGGCATGCTGTGGAAATTTCCATGAGCCAGTGTTATCTGCGCATGATCAGACTTAACTCATGTGTTGCCAGCACCTCTCTAGAATTTTGCTTGGACACTCTCCTGCTGCCCCTCTGGGTGCAGGCTCTGTGCTACACTCCCACTTCCACCAAGCTATAACTCCACCCCTCCACGAGCCCTGCCACTTCCCTACCTGCTGCCCCCAGCAAGCAGGTTCTGGCTGCAGCAGGAGCCTCACCCAGAGTTGCTGCCTGGGCAGAGCCCTTCCACCCAAGAGGGTGGGAGTGAGGCTCAGTAGGGTATGTTGGGGGGTTATACACATAGGCGCCTCACTCCAACCCTTGTGGGCAGACGGGCTGGGCAGGGTGCAATTAGTTGGGGGGTGCTGTGAGCCAGATAAAAGTGCCTGGAGGGCCAGATCTGGCCCGCAGGCTGTATTCTGCCCACCCCGTATTAGTGGAATTGTGGGTATTCATCCTATGGAAACGAAGCTTTCTATTGCAGCGCTTTTTTCTTTTCACTAATAGAGGGAGTAGAAAGCTTTCTTATAGCCATAGATTTCACACTGCTCTGTAGTTTTGACCTGAAATACCTGAAGCGAAATGATAGTTCCATTGTAATCAATAGCAAAATTTCCCTGACTACAGGACCTTTCCTGTTTGTTCTGCCAAGCAGTAAATATCTGATTTTCTTATCTCATACATGATCTAGATTTTTTTCATTGGCTAGTTTTACACTAATTTGGAATATGGCAAAATCTTTTGTGTGACTTCCAACTTATCATGTATCACTTTTTTTCTTTAATGCAGTAATAAAGTTAAGTAGAATTGCAGACACTCTGAAGGTAGGGCTTGGATCCAGAATGACCTCAATAGATTGGGATAATGGTCCACAGTCAGGTGAAGTTCAACAAGGACAAGTGCAAAGTCCTGCACTTGGGACAGAATAATTGCATGTACAAAAAAAGACCAGAGAAAGATTGGCCCTGCTGCAGTACTGCAGAGAAGGACCTGGGGGTTACAGAGGACCATAAGATGAATGTAAGCCAAAAGCTGCTCTTGTTGCCAAAAAAGCCAATAGCATCCTG
>NW_017728993.1:30086294-30090569 GCF_001723915.1 Gavialis gangeticus | reverse complement strand
TCAACAAGGACAAGTGCAAAGTCCTGCACTTGGGACAGAATAATTGCATGTACAAAAAAAGACCAGAGAAAGATTGGCCCTGCTGCAGTACTGCAGAGAAGGACCTGGGGGTTACAGAGGACCATAAGATGAATGTAAGCCAAAAGCTGCTCTTGTTGCCAAAAAAGCCAATAGCATCCTGGGTTGTATTAACAAGAAAGAATGTCACTTGCAAATCAAGGGAAATGGCTCTTCTGCTCTATTCAGCACTGATGAAACCTCACCTGGAATACAGTATCCAGTTTTGGGCCCCATGTTTCAAGAACGATGTGGACAGTTTGCAAAGGGTCTAGCACAGAATAACAAAAATTATTAGAGGTATAGAAAGCATGAATTCTCAAGACAGGCTATAAGAACTAGGGAAATTTAGCCTGGAGAAGAGAAGACAGAGGGAGATTTGATAAAGAAATGAAGAGAGACTTTTCTCTGTGGTCATACAGGACAGAACTAGGAGCAGTGGCCTCAAACTGCAGCAGAGGACATTTAGTTCAGATATTACAAGGATCTTTCTCACTATCAGACTTGTCAAGCATTGGAATGGGCTACTGGAGAGCTTGTGGAATCTCCAGCCTTGGTGATTTCCCAGAGTAGGTTGGACAAACACTTGGCTGAGGTGGTTTAATCTGGGGTAAACCTACCCTGAGCAGGGGGCTGGACTAGATGACCTTGTGAAGTCCCCTCCAGCCCTATGATCCTCCCTGATCTACATCAAACACTATTGCATGTATACATCCTAAGAATTTGCATTCAGTGGACTTGTACTTGTTTCTATCTGTTAAGAATCTGGCCAAAGATTTCAAAATTTATTTTCCATTTAGTTTCAAATGCAAGTCAACAACACCTGCCATTCTAGATACCTCAAATTAAATTTCCTGTTGGAAGGTTTCCCTGGGTAAATTAAAATATGCCAAGCTTTTATTAACTCCTGTATCCTTTCTGAGGAGTTTGGGGGAAAAATTGTTTAGTGTCATCTTACCATCATTTAGCAATGTCTTCTATTTGTCCTGACAACTGTTTGCAAATAATTCATTCTGGCAACTTTAATCTAGTTCTATTATATAAAAGTGACTTCATAATAATGCATAACGCAAAAAGGAGACATGGGCCCAGCCATTCCTTTCAAAATAAACTCATAATTAAAACAATGAATTGAAAAGTTTTCCAAAAAGACAGAGAACAATTTTATTGATGGGTTCTTAAAAGAATTTAATCAAGTGCCAAAGACAAGGAAAGCTGGTCTGTATATTTGTGAGCAGTATTTAAAGCAGATGAGTAGACTCTGAGGAGCTCATTACCAAGTACCAGTACATATGAATTTTCAGATTGAAATGTATAAACCAGATCCTCAGCTGGTGCAAACTGGCACATGACCCACTGAAGTAAATGAATTTTTTATGGTCTCTTTTAAAAGTATGGCCAGAGCTGGAGAGAAAATGGATTTTTCTGTTGCAGAAAACTTTGAAATTTAAAAAAAAATCATCCCAACTAAAAACAAAGTTGAAAAAAAAATCTTAATCTTTTTCAGAAATATTTTATAGATTTTTATGTTAATTGTTTATATTTCAATAGAAAAACAATCTGTTTTTTAAATATTGAAATGGAATCATTTCACATTTTAAAAAAAATGTTAAGAAAAGGGAGATGATTTCATGGGGAGATCAGTCTAGCCAAATTGGCATTTTCTAATACAAAACTGTTTTTCTGAAAAAAATTGACCAACTGTCTGATGTGACCACAATATTTCTCTATTTAATACAGTATGTGTTCTTGCTAATAATTTACATTTGAAAGATTGAGTTTTGTCAGTGTACATAAAGTAAAACCTAACAGTCGGTCAAAGTATGCTTTTCTATATTTTTAAATAAGCTATTAAAATATATATATTTAAAATAATTTAAGGAGACTTCAGGCCCCAAAACTGTTCTTGGGTACCATGAGAAAATGGAAGGCACTAGCAATTAAGCAACAAACTCTTAGGTTTTATCAATTTGGGCCTTGTGGTGACAAAATATTTTATTATATTCATTATCTCTAACATTTCTTTTATTCCTTCCTAGGGTTACAGATAGCTTCCCTTAATGTACATTTGGACTGGTATACCTGATTACTTCTCTTTATTCTTTACTAAAAATTACACAGAACTACATTTATCTTAATCATACTTTCAGTTCAGGAAATATTTGTCACTTTTGTCTTATAAGAAATCTCTTCCTAGCCACAATAAAAATTAAATATCTTTACTTCTTCATATGACAGCTTGCAGCTTAAGGTTTGAAGGGGGGAGGGCATAAGGCTGCCCATTAAATTATTGCTCACCATGATCATGCAAATTAACGATGACCTGTTCAACATCCAGATGCTTTCACCTCCAGGCTCCGTGCCGTCCAACTGGGAAAGGAAGTTGGTACTGCTAGGGAAGTTCTGTGACTAGTGTGACTGGGGAAGTCCCAGCTTTAGGGAAGCTAGGTCATTTTGAAGCAATTGACTGGAGGAGCCCAGTTGCATTATGGAAGCACAGGACAAATAATCTTTTCTTCTGGATGCTTTGCAGGCCTTTAGAAGCTGAGCCTCTGGTCTTTCTATTGTTGGCCAAACCCTGCCCCTTGCAAAGGAGGAACATGGAGGAAATTAACTGAGAATTCTTAGAATTTCCCAGCCCAGGGAACATCCATATAGAGAAGCAACAAGGCATTAGTAATTATTACTATTTCATCTACTACTTCCTTTCTCTGTAGGTTGACAGGGCCAGGTCTTTACAGAAGGGTCTAGGCATATATATGGGCTTAAAATATATTCTTATTTGGTGTGCTTACATGTTATGTACAATGAATATGACTGCATATGAATTCATGGTAATTATGTATGGCAAAGGATTAAATCATCAAGACAGTTGTTCATTGGTATGCACAGCCCCTGAACTGCAAAATAAGATTCAAATTACAAATAACAATACATGAACAATGCCCAGAAAACCTAGCCCTGAATACTTTACTGGTCTAGGCACTGTATGTACTGAAATCTAAGATTTTGTTATATTCTTTTTCTTCTAAACGTTATCTGTCCATTATGTCCCTATTACTCAATGTTCCCTTGTATCTTGTACTCATATTCATTACTGAGCCCTGTGCGCACTATTCCATTTGTCAACATCATTTTTTATTTGTGTTGTCAACCTAGTTTTAAGGCAGATCTAGTTCTTTCGTATTCAGTTCTCCTAATAATCCACAGCTTCATCCAACAGTATGTCATTATTAATATACCAATGTTAGCTTGCAGAATAGTCAGATATTAATATATTTTAAATGGGATTTGAAAACTTCAGACTATATTTTAAAGACACAAAAATTAAGCAAGAGAGAAAGTTAAAGTACATTGTTAAAGTGAAAAAATAAAAAATAAAAAACTATATTTTAATGTTACGGATATTTAGAATATGTGGAAATGTGTTATTGGTATAATTTGAGAACTTTATGTTACATACTGCCAATTGATATGGTAAGATATCATTTTAGTTGTTTTTTTGAAAGATAATTGTATCTCTTAATAATCTCTGCCCCTAGAATTTTTTTTATGAAAAAAAATAAAAATAGATATACTTTAGAACTGAAGGCTGTTTCAATGCCCACTGAAGTGGCATTTTAAAAGTTTGTGGTCCTCCTTTATTTTTTTATGGTGTGGGTGTGGTCATATTAGATGAAGCAAAACCCTACCATATGTGCTCAAATCCAAGACAGTTTTTTTCCCCCAGTCAACATGATGGGAGGGGAGCCTCATCTTAGAGTCGAGTACAAACCTAGAGCAGGTAGCATCTCAGCTCTGGCTTTGGCCCCAAGGCTGAAGCTGGACCTGAGCTGCCACCTCCCCCAGGATGGGGTGGTTCAGGAGGCTAAGGAGGGGGCTTATGGCAGGGGGAGATCATGTGATGGGGATGCAGGGTGCATGGGGGAGACTGGAGGGAACGTGGAGAAGACCCAAAGTGTGCAGCTTGGGGTTAGCATGGGAGAGACTGTGCAGCTTGCCTTCCCTGCCGCTAGTGCTTACTTTCTGTTCCCGCTCCAGCCCCTCTGGCCCCAGCCCTGCCAGGACTGGAGCTTCCACTTCTGTTTCTCCCTGGATGGGCTGGGCCAAGGTCAGAGCCATTGCAGACTGCCTCAGCCAGAGCAGAGCCACCCAGAAGATAAGCTGTGGGGGGATATAGGCAACAGGGGGAGCAGGGTTGGAGCAGATGACAATTTG
>NW_017728993.1:30086031-30086283 GCF_001723915.1 Gavialis gangeticus | reverse complement strand
GGCAACAGGGGGAGCAGGGTTGGAGCAGATGACAAGGGGGCAGGCATGTGGGGGGGAAGTCTGGAGTCAGGTACAGGAATGGGGGAGTAGGGAGGGGCAGGTACCTGGGATAGGCAGCAGGGGAGTAGGCTCAGGCATGGGAAGGGTAAGGGAAGGGGGGAAGGAGGTAGATGATGTGGGGCAGGCAACACGCAGCATAGGGGTGGGCAGAGGCACATAAAGGTGAAAAGGGGGAGAGATAGAGAGGGAACA
>NW_017728993.1:30079516-30081031 GCF_001723915.1 Gavialis gangeticus | reverse complement strand
GCAAGGGAGGCACATAAAGGTGAAAAGGGGGAGAGATAGAGAGGGAACAGGATAAGGGGGCAAGGGCTCCTTGACCCCCACCACTACTTTCTCTGTCACTGTATATTTTGTTTCTCCTATTTTTGGATAACAAATATTGGGTCCCTAATTATTACTTGATAATAAAAATGCTAAGTCTATGCAAATCCACTTGGAACACCTACTTAGTCAGTGACACATTACTCATAAACAGCTTGTCAAGAAGTAACCCAAGATGAAACACAACTATTCGGAAATAGTATAAAGCAGGTGTGCATCAACGATACTGTACCAGAGGCACAGCAGGGCAGCTCCATGGCCTGGACAATGCATGGGGCACTACAGCAGCAGCTATTTTTGTCATTCCCCCCCTCCAAAGGCAGTGCCCCTCCCTGTTTACATGACTGCACTGCACTTAGGATCAGACTGAGACCCCAAACAAAACAATGCTGAGAGTACTACATCAGCCATGTAGGTCTATGCTGTCTAGACAGATTGAAACATTTATACATGCAGATAAACAAGTGAATGGAGACATACACAAAAGTATACATGTATGTCAATATCTGTTTTAACTACTGTTGATAATAAAAGCTAAATGGTCAGCAGTAACACTTATTATCAGGATATTTATGAGGGCTGCCTAGAACTGGTTTTATAACTGAAGCAAGTCAAGGCAGTTAGACAAACATTTCTGATAAAGAAAATGAATACACTGCAAAAGTGTATGAAAACAAAATAGATTTAGGAAATGTCACTAAGGCACTTGGTCCATTTCCCACCTTGCCCAGGAGAATTTATATCAAATGTAATTTTCAGAATTACTATTTTCTTGTATCTAAAAGGTTGTCACATACCCTGGGATGTTGTAGCCTACAGATATGTAGTCCCAGATCTTCATTACTTTTAGGATTTTAAAATATGAACCAGACTACAGGAGCTGCAGAATGAAGGCCACTTGTCCACACATATTTATTCAAGTGTAAGACGACTCCCCAATAATTAGATTCTATATATGGAAAATTCATAAATTTGATATAGTTTTCCAGGTATAGAATCTAATTATTGGAGGTTTGTTTTGAATTTGTCATCTCCTCCTGCCACAGTTATAGCAAGGAAAATAAATCTGGGGGCCAGATAGCCCCGTTGCCCTCTGCCCTGACAACTTCTTCCCCCTGCAGCTCCTTCCCCCTCCTTACTGTCAGATCCCGCTCACCCAGAGCACATGGAAATAAGAAGCAAATTTGAAAACAATTACCTTAAAATAAACATAGCTGTAGTAATTTGCACATAGCACCCATAGACTTAGTTCATCCAGAAGTGATGCATTTTGCCTTTTGGGAAACTGCTGCAAGTTTTAGCACAGGTACTCTATAAACACACTTTTAAGTAGTACTGTAGCGCCTTCTTCTTTTTTATGTAATATATATGTGTGTGTGTGTGTGCGCACACACACACACAGAAGTTATATATACATCTAGCAAGTTTCATTCACAT
>NW_017728993.1:30077429-30078772 GCF_001723915.1 Gavialis gangeticus | reverse complement strand
AGCCTCTTCTTAAAGATCCCCAGGGTAGGAGCCAGCACCACTTCCCTAGGAAGTTGGTTCCAGCTCCTAGCCGCCCTAACTGTGAAGTAATTCTTGCAGATGTCTAATCTAAACCTACTCTCTAATAATTTGTGTCCATTGTTCCTTGTCATGCCAGGGGGCGCTAGGGGAAACAATGTCTCCCCTAAGCCCTTCTGGTCCCCCCTAGTGAGTTTATAGACAGTCACCAGGTCCCCCCTCAGCCTTCTCTTGTGGAGGCTGAACAGGTTTAGGTCCCGCAGTCTTTCAGTGTAGGGTCTGCCCTGTAGTCTCCGGATCATGTGGGTGGCCCTCCTCTGGACCCTTTCAATGTTGTCCACATCTCTCCTGAAATGGGGCGCACAGAACTGGACGCAGTACTCCAGCTGTGGCCTGACCAGCATCGCATAGAGGGGGAGGATCACCTCCCTGGCACTACTTGAGATGCACCTGTGGATGCATGACAAGGTCCAGTTAGCCCTGCCAACCGTGACCTCGCATTGTCGGCCCATGTTCATCTTGGAGTCAATAATGAAGAGGAACCAGTGGGATACTCTGTCATTGGCTTTCTCCAGGTCCAGGTTCAGCATGGTGATGTTCTGCTCTCATTCTCAATTCAGCTGGAATCCATCCCTTGGTTGCCATCAGGGTGCTTCCTTATTGCCTTCATATATGTCATATTATTAATCCAAAGCCAAAAGGCTCATGATTTACCATATCGTTCATTAGTCTGTGCCCCACCAGTCAACAGCATTTCAAGCCATGGTGACCTCACCTCAGCAGTGCTCAGTATGTGTGTGTACTCGAGATACCCCCCACAAAGGATCCATGTACTAATTAGCCCCCCATTCATGGCTGGAACTAGGTGTTCTTGTCATTAGTCCTGGGAACCTCCAAAAATTTATATGCAGATGAAGCACAGGGCAACCTGGTCTGGCTTCACCTCATGGAGGGCAAAACCACACTAATCATGTGTGACAGGCTGAGACAGAAGGGGCAACAGAGGGATTCTGGGTGAACTGTTTGGGGTCCCATTTGGTGATGTTTGCCAGACATTTAAGGCTGGTGAAGAAACAGGAATCATTGGAAATGGGAAAGAAAGGTGCATCTCAGCTATGGGAGCTATGGGAAGAGGAAGTAAAACTGTATTTGATGTATTGGCTCACCATGACTTGGAATAGAGTAGGTGCTGGGGCAGGGGGGCTGCACTTTATGGGCACTACCTGTCTTATTCAAATGGTTTGAACTAATTTATGCTTGCAGTAGGTTCCCACTGGTATGCTTGCCCAACATGGGTCAAGTAGTCATGCTGAGTGTTGGCTGTA
>NW_017728993.1:30075614-30077240 GCF_001723915.1 Gavialis gangeticus | reverse complement strand
CCACAGTTATAGCAAGGAAAATAAATCTGGGGGCCAGATAGCCCCGTTGCCCTCTGCCCTGACAACTTCTTCCCCCTGCAGCTCCTTCCCCCTCCTTACTGTCAGATCCCGCTCACCCAGAGCACATGGAAATAAGAAGCAAATTTGAAAACAATTACCTTAAAATAAACATAGCTGTAGTAATTTGCACATAGCACCCATAGACTTAGTTCATCCAGAAGTGATGCATTTTGCCTTTTGGGAAACTGCTGCAAGTTTTAGCACAGGTACTCTATAAACACACTTTTAAGTAGTACTGTAGCGCCTTCTTCTTTTTTATGTAATATATATGTGTGTGTGTGTGTGCGCACACACACACACAGAAGTTATATATACATCTAGCAAGTTTCATTCACATGCCACAATCAAAAACCCACACACCCATTACAATACATGCACCCACAGACCTGCACTCCTGTGCACCCACCCGCAGGCCTTCCCTAACCCAATCACACTGTCCCTTAGTCTTAGCCCTGGTGTCAGGATTTTAAAATCTCAGTTCATTTGTTGTCACTGTCACTGTCTCTGTCACTGAAGGTTCCACTGCTGCTGTCCTCATCGCTGTCTCCAGGTCGTTACCTTGCTGCCCTCTTCATTATCACAGTCCACTCCCCCCTGGGGGGAGCAGGGGTTGAAGAGCCTGTGCCAAGTGTTCCTTTGCCAGGTGGCATTGGCTGCATTCTGCCCATCCTCTCCTACCGATTTCCAGTAGTAGGATTGAAGTTCATTCAGAAACATTTTAATACAGTCTACCACCTTGGGGCTCATATGCCTGTATATCAGGAGATTCCTGGACTTCCACAGGGCACTCCTGATGCACGACACAAACTGATCAAAACAGGTCAACAAGTTCCCCTGGTGTTTAGTCAGGTGCCCATACAGCAGCACCTCTCTCATCAGCTGCCAAACCTATCACCACTTCACAGAGGTGCTTTACCTTTTTCCACACCTCCTTGGTGTATGAGCAAAGCCATAGGAGGTAGTCGATGGTTCCTGTGGCCCCTTGGCAGATTGCCCTTGGGCAGCTTGGTCTACCTTGCTGCCCCTCCCTGTGTTTCCATGCCTTCACTGGGAGGGCTCAGGGGGCTATCAAGCAGTTCAGGTGTCTGTGGTCTTTCCACAGGTCTTTGTGGAAGATCTACTCCTACACGGCTTGGCACTCGTTACCCAGGAGCAGGTCATAGAATCATAGAATCATAGAAGTAGGGTCGGAAGGGACCTTGTAGATCTTCAAGTCCGACCCCCCGCCTGGGCGGGAGAAAAGACTGAACTCAAATGAGTCCAGCCAGGTAGGCATCAAGCCTCTTCTTAAAGATCCCCACGGTAGGAGCCAGCACCACTTCCCTAGGAAGCTGGTTCCAGCTCCTAGCCGCCCTAACTGTGAAGTAATTCTTGCAGATGTCTAATCTAAACCTACTCTCTAATAATTTGTGTCCATTGTTCCTTGTCATGCCAGGGGGCGCTAGGGGAAACAATGTCTCCCCTAAGCCCTTCTGGTCCCCCCTAGTGAGTTTATAGACAGTCACCAGGTCCCCCCTCAGCCTTCTCTTGTGGAGGCTGAACAGGTTTAGGTCCCGCAGTCTTTCA
>NW_017728993.1:30070260-30074789 GCF_001723915.1 Gavialis gangeticus | reverse complement strand
AGTCAACAGCATTTCAAGCCATGGTGACCTCACCTCAGCAGTGCTCAGTATGTGTGTGTACTCGAGATACCCCCCACAAAGGATCCATGTACTAATTAGCCCCCCATTCATGGCTGGAACTAGGTGTTCTTGTCATTAGTCCTGGGAACCTCCAAAAATTTATATGCAGATGAAGCACAGGGCAACCTGGTCTGGCTTCACCTCATGGAGGGCAAAACCACACTAATCATGTGTGACAGGCTGAGACAGAAGGGGCAACAGAGGGATTCTGGGTGAACTGTTTGGGGTCCCATTTGGTGATGTTTGCCAGACATTTAAGGCTGGTGAAGAAACAGGAATCATTGGAAATGGGAAAGAAAGGTGCATCTCAGCTATGGGAGCTATGGGAAGAGGAAGTAAAACTGTATTTGATGTATTGGCTCACCATGACTTGGAATAGAGTAGGTGCTGGGGCAGGGGGGCTGCACTTTATGGGCACTACCTGTCTTATTCAAATGGTTTGAACTAATTTATGCTTGCAGTAGGTTCCCACTGGTATGCTTGCCCAACATGGGTCAAGTAGTCATGCTGAGTGTTGGCTGTATTTAGTCAGCTTCATAGTTTAGTTCCATTGCTGAGCACATGTTGCTTTAGCAGCAGTTCAAAGATAGACAATGTATTTAGTGAAGTTTCTTTGGTGTTCCTTAGTACTTGCACCCCAAATAAGATGTTGTAAGATTAGGGACTTTTTTCCCCACTGATCATTGTAGGGGACTTGTCTTATATTTAAGTAAATATGATAATCAGTGACATGTGCCTTTACACAGGGTGACAACTGCTATTCTAATGAAGGATTCAGCAGTCATTACCCTTAAAAAGAATACCATTGAATATCACTGGACCACTGAATCTCTGCTTCCTATGCTGTTCTGCCCAAACTGCTGACATAATATCCTTGGTTTGTTGAAAAAGTTAGTATGGTTGTAATCACGAAGTGTTGGGGCATTTTAATAATCCATAGTAGTACAACATCCTAGGGGTACTAACAAACTAAAGAAGGGATATACAACCCAAAACAGTTTGAGAACTACTGGTCTAGCTCATGCCTAGAATTTTTGTTATCTCAAAAATGTATTTAAAATATTTATATTTGTGGCAGAGCACCTTTGGGGTGCTCGCCACTTGGCAGGGGCTGCAGTAGGCTGGGACAGAGCCCAGCAGGGAAGGCAGCCAAGTGAAGCCCCCCAGATCTCATTTTAAGAGGGGAGGTGTGTGGCAGAGCACCTCTGTGGGTGCTCGCCACTTGAGGGCTCTCACAGGCTCCAAGGGGAGCCTGTTGTGGAGAAGCAGCAGGGTAAACCTTTCCCTGGTACCATTTAAAGGGGAAACATGTGTGGCAGGGCACTGTTTGTGCCTGCCACCTTAAGACCTAGGCCAAGCAGCCAGCAGGTGCCTGGTTGCGGCAGCCATTTTAGACCTCTGGCCACCCATATAAACAGCTCAGTTCCCTGCTGGCTGGGAAGGCTGTGAGGCTTTATATCATCCTGGAGGTAAGGGAGGATCTGTAGGGGATGAATTGGAGGCTCCTGGTCCTGGCCGGAAGTGGGTGGCCTGGTGGTGCTCTCAGTGGTGCGGGAGCCCCCAGGAAATGCCAGGCCAGGTATCACCTCGGTGAAAGGCGGGTAGGGGCACCTTAACCCTAGCCCTCACCTTTAGGTGAGTTAAGTGACAACGGAGGCAACTGGTGGCCAGGCATGAGACCTGTGGGGTGCAAGACCCCAAGGAAGGAGAATGGGGCCATGCATGGCTACAGCTACCTGAGCCCTGTGGGGTGCGAAACCCCGAGGAGGGAGAGTTGGGGCCAGGCATGGCTATGGCCACCTGAGCCCTGTGGGGTTCAAGACCCCAAAAGACCCCGAGGAGGGAGAGTGAGGGCCAGGCACAGCTATGGCCACCTGAGCTCTGTGGGGGTGCAAGACCCTGAGAGAGAAAATTGGGGCCAGGCACAGCTACAGCCACCTGAGCCCACCGGGGAGCAAAGTCCTGTGGCCCCAAGTGAGGGGGCGGTGTGGAGCCCCAAGTGAGGGGGTAACAATGAGTAGCCCTGAGTGAAGGGGGCAGTGTAAGCCCTGAGTGAGGGGATAAGAACACCCTGGTGAGGGGTGGCCCAAAAAGGGATGGAGATGAACTGCCCCAGTTGTGGGAGGAAGGAAAACCAGAAGGCCAAGAGCCCAGTATGTTTATAGAGAGAGAGAGAGAGTTGCCCCCAGTAGGGGCCAGAGTAAGCTTAGGCCCAGTCAGGGAATTGACTGACCACTACCCTGTTGAGGGTCGCGGGACAGGCCCAAAAGACGGTACGTCTGCCACCCAAGGGATGGACTAGCTAAGCCTATGGGCTAAGGGGAGAAAGGCAGAATAAGTTGTCGACGGACGAAAGAGACCCTGTGAGAGAGGGTGGGGTGTGTGAGGCCTGAGTGAGAGGCGGGTGTTATGAATGTGTGTGTGACTGAGGCCTGACAGCGCAGCCTAAGCTTGCTGTGGCGGTAGGCTGGGAGCACTGTAACAGCCGGATGCCATCTGCAAGGCATGGGCTGCGGTGTAGGGAAGGCACAGAGCCGCAGATAGTGCCCCCTGGCATCAGGGCATAAAATGGGCAGCCTCCCACTTAATTGACATCCTCATTAATTAAGGACAAGGCATAACAGGAAAGTCAGGTGGAAGGTGTGCCCAAAGGCAAGTGGGGAACCTAGCACTGTGGCTAAGCGGGGAGCCCCACTTCGCCACAATATTTTTATGAAATATATACTTCATTTTAAAAGTATTAATCTAAAATGCTGAATACAATGGTAAAAAAGTCCCACAAAGTAGATGGAAATCACTCAGCTTCAGAAACGTTTTTAATGGAAGTATTTTATTAGTGAGTGGTCATGTTTGTAAAAAGGCATCAATCCTAACTTACCATAAGGAAAAGGCTCAGTAGGAAAACCTCCCTCAGCTCTATTATTTTAATTAAAGTTGAGCAGAATATATTTCAGAAACATATTATTTATGGACAATTACAGATGAATCAATGTCCAGACATTTGCTAATGAAAATTGTTTCATATGTGTCTGCTACATTTTCTAACAACATTTTGCTGCAAGACAACACTTCTAACGAGTATTAGTGTCTAAATCGTATTTCAAATGCACAGTTCCAATGTTCATTTATGGGCCTGCACTTGTGTTTCTTGACTTTAATGAGAGATGGGATTCTCCAACAATTTCTAATGAGAGGCTCTAGCATAAAGGGACAAGGACATCTTCAACAGTTCTCACACTAGGTCTCCCGACAAGCGTAGCTGCCACTATTCCTGCTCTGAGTACTGTGGAACTGTGCTGAGAATCAGACCAACTGCCAGAATCACAAATGAGTTTCAGTCTTGTACTTTGATTAAAATGAACTCATCTTGTTTACTTGGGGTGGGATGCAAACACTAGGCAATGGTATAATGAGTCTTGTGACTGTAAGGGCCGGCTTTTGTCAAGTTGTACTGCTTTAACTAACCCAAAACAAAATCAGTTTAGTTAAACCAGATAAAATCCTTAATATAGATGCATTTAAATAGAATTAGCAGGCAACTGTCATTCCTTCTGAATCATGGTGTATGTGTGAGAGATCACCAGGACCTTCAACCCATATGCCAGGCAGGAGTATGGAAGACTGGAGGCTGCCCAGACCTTCAATCTTCCCTTTAGACCATTGAGACAGTATCCAAAGGCCAGACCCAGTCCAAATGTTTGGTACCTCAGTGGTTGTAGTGATATGTGCTTCTGGGAATCAATCCTGGGTCTCCCACGTGGCAGACAAGGATTCTACGCCTGAACCACAACAGGAGATATAATTATATTGCCCTTACCTAAATCAGCTTTACCATTTCCAAAGTATTTTCTAGTACATAAGTCACATACTTTTTCACTGGAGATATGGGAACACTCTATGCTGATATCCTGTCCCACAGAATAAAGTGCAGTTTTGGAATTAACATAAGCTTTTCAGTAGGAAAAAAGTAGGGAGAGCTGAAAATAGCAAATCCTTGAGCCAAAATAAATATTGCCATTAAAAACACCTTATTTTCTTTTTATCCAAACATTTTTCTAATCCTTTAAATATATTGCTTAAAAAAAGTTTTATAGTCACTCATACCTGTGTATGAAAATTAAAAACCTCAAATCAAGAAAATGAGGCTTTACATTCTTTTACGAAAGAATTCTGTATGTAATAGGCTAATGTATTAGAAACTAATGAAGCTTTTCATGAAAACCAATGATGTACTAAACAGTTTCTTTATGGATTTAATATCTATTGTGCATTTACAAAAGGGATGGCATGATTTGTTGCTTAGGTTCTAAAAACAAAAAGGGTCAAAGTCAAAACAAAACAGATGGGTAAAAAGTGACTATGAGCAGATTTTCTGAGTATGTGTCTAGAAGTTGCACTTCTAGGATGAGATAAAACCAAAATTAAGCTCAAAACTGAATTTTAAATGGCAATATTAGCTGGCAATATGG
>NW_017728993.1:30062973-30065260 GCF_001723915.1 Gavialis gangeticus | reverse complement strand
AATATCTATTGTGCATTTACAAAAGGGATGGCATGATTTGTTGCTTAGGTTCTAAAAACAAAAAGGGTCAAAGTCAAAACAAAACAGATGGGTAAAAAGTGACTATGAGCAGATTTTCTGAGTATGTGTCTAGAAGTTGCACTTCTAGGATGAGATAAAACCAAAATTAAGCTCAAAACTGAATTTTAAATGGCAATATTAGCTGGCAATATGGACACACTCATCTCTAATAAAGAAAATATATGAAATATTACAAATTTCTCCCTGCACATGTGGCAACTTAATGAAGAGCTCCATGTGGATTTCTAGCACCATGCTGAATGAAAAATATTCATAAAATTGCACTTAACTAATCTACTTCTGTTAAATTTTGCTCCCTACTATATAAATCAAAAACTAATATATGAACATCAGAATAGAAACATGGCCATCAGACCAGAATTTTAGCCTGCATCTTCTTGCTCCTGGTACCTCCTTCCCCCAGCACCCATGCAGAGGCTCACACAGTGAGGAAGGCAAAAAAGTGGCGGCAGCATGAGCCCAACGGTTCACTTTTGATAATAAATATAGTCTAGTCTAATAAATATATAACATCTATCCAAAGAATCTTATCTGCCTAAGTTGTTTCTAGGCTTTTCTCTATAGCCAGATAAGCTAGAAACTTACTTTTAAAATATATGTTGAAATTAATTACATGATCCCCATGACTCCAGCACCTTCAGCTTTAAGAAAAAATACTAAATATGTCAGGGGGCCCAATGAACCAATGCAAACAAACCAAAAACCAGAACTGGGTTTCTGCTGGCTTAAGCATCTCAGCAGTACTGGAGTTAACTAGCTGTTCTTCAAGTGTTCTTTATAGCACTTTGTTTTTGTCAGTCCCCATAAAGTCCCATCATCTTGGGCCCCTCTAGGAACCTGTGGGAGAGAAACAATCTCTGGCAACAATAGATTACTCCTAAAATTTTCTTATTTTACCTCCTAAATCTGACTAAATTTGAATAGAGTACAGACTTCACCATAGAATCTCTTGTTGTGGCTTGCATTTGAAATTAATATGTGGTTCGTGAGCCAAGAAAAGGTTTAACACTGATAGGCAGTGAGGTAAAATTAAATGTTTATTTGCTTTTCCTGCTTCACTTTGAGTTGGTTCCATGAGAGAAACTAAAGTTTCCTTTAAGCCACTGATACTAGGCAAAATATTACCACTACAGAAGTTACTTCATCTTAGTTCTTACTAACTTTTTAAAGTCTTTTAAATGTCAGCTCAGTTTGGCCTCTAAAAATTACTGTTTTGCCATGCTTCCTTGCTGCTGTTTCTGGCTGGATGCCAGCCAGGAAACTTTGTGCTGGAAATTTCTAGCTCTTTCTCAATGTCATCTTTTCCCAGGATAGCCTGTGTTGCCAGGAGAAGAAATTTCTGCCTACATGACAAATGCCATTTATTCAGTTGCATCTTTTACTCCATTTTGTCTTTACTCCCCAGCCAGAGCCACAAAATGCATCCTTTTTTTCGAATTAAATTACATCACTATAAAAAAACCTGACATTTCAACCCAAATGTTTCTTCTCCTGTTCAAAGGATTTAAAGGCTCCATAAACAAGTAGCATGCTTCTATGGAAAAATTAAGGGTAAGGCAATGAATCCAAGTCCTGTGAGGTCTTCTCCTGCTCAGAAACTCTTCCAAATTCTTCTCTGCATATGTGCTATCAAAGTATTAAAATTTATGCCACTTCTCAGGTGGAATTTTTTACGCTTGCACCTTTTCCGGGTGAGTAGCCCAGGTTACTTTATTTCAAAAAGAAAGAATTAGCAATGTCTTTTCTACAGCTGCAAAGCCACATCACTTATTATCGAAAGGTAATTGTAAGATACTGATAAGTGTTGTGAATATCAGTCCTCTAGAAACTGGACTGATTACAAACTGATTTTTCCGTAAGCTATTGAAGATCCATTACATGTTGTGACTTTCCACTGAGCATGATCTCGGTGGGTGAAGTGGAAGTTAAAGCCTATGATTGACTGCCAGTCAAAAAAAAAAAAAACTGCAGACTTTGTTTCCTGGATTTTGCAGAAAATCAAGCCCCAGTGATTCACTAAAAACAAAAATCACTGAATTGACGCACTCCTTAAAATATTTAAAGAAAGTAACTATCCAAAGAAAAATAGCACGTTTACAAACCATGTGTTCAACAGCTGTAAATAACTTTTAACAAGTTTGTAGCAGACCTTCAAAAGCTCACAAAAATGTGATTCCAAGCATTTTATTAGAGGTGTGTATAATAT
>NW_017728993.1:30052908-30057973 GCF_001723915.1 Gavialis gangeticus | reverse complement strand
AAAAGCCTGAACAACTGGACAGATCAGAGCCTGTGCACTCACTTGGTCTGGTAAGTTGGGCTGAGTAATAATGGCTGTCTAACTGTAGAAGGGTACACGCAAGTCAGTTTCCAGTGCAGATGGTGGTGTGGCATTCGTCTTGATTTTAGGGTACAAATATAACATTTCAGAGCAAGAGTTTAAAAATTACAAGACTCCTGGCATTCCTGTGTTGTAACCAACCCAAATCATGAATTTTATATAATTTTTATGCAAATTATACATTATTTAAAACTGGGTCCAGATTCACATTCCAGATTTCGGAAACTTTAGGGAACATTCAAGTAAACAAGATTTGGAATTCATGAAGAAACAGAAAAAGAAACAGGAGGAAGAACTGATTTTTTTTTCCATGGCCTCTGATCTCATTGTGAATACTGGACACAGTTCATCCTAAAAGTACATGTCATACATTATGCAATTCATATGATTTCTTTATTAGCTTTTCAAGCCAATAGCAAAGGCCCATCCAAATGCAGTGAGAAGTCCATAAATAATTAAAAAGCAAAATATTTAAAAAAAGTTTTTGTAATAAAAATGCTTAGAGGTGTGCGAAACAGGCTGTATTAGATTCAGATTTAGCCTGAATTGGGGACAGTGATTCAATTCGCTGATTGGGAACACTGTCCCCGATTCGATTCGGCCAAATCCGAATCTGAAGATTCAATGCTGATTTGGAGAATCAGCGATTTGGCCATAGAGACAGCTTTAAATGTTTTTTCTACATACCTCAAGTTACCAGGTGTGGCTCATGATTGTTGTGATGCTGGGGCAGATGGAGCATCCTACAGGAGTTGGGGGGGGAGGCCCTGTGTGTTCGGTGGCGAACCTGGAAGTGGATCAGAAGTAGTTCTGGTCCACTTCCGGATCTTTTGGGGAGTGTGCTGGGGGGGGCCCCCCACAGTCTTCCAGCTCAGCAATTGGCCACGGGGGGACCCTGGGTGCCCCCCAGGACACAGGAGGTACCAGTCACTGAACCAGGGGGGTGCAGGGGAGTCCCCCACACACTTCCCGGAGGACCCGGAAGTGGACCAGAAGTCCTTCTGGTCCACTTCCGGGTCTGCTGCTGAACACGCTGGGGAGCCCCCCATGCTCCTGTGGGATGCTCCATTCACATCACCATCACAGCATTCATGAGCCACTTGGTACCTTGAGGTATGTAGAAAAACATTTAAAGCTGTGCCTATATCTGAATCTCCAAATCTTTCCAACTCCCTCTGAATCAATTCGGAGGGTTCCAATTTGATTCAGAGACATTAAAGGGTCTCCTGATTTGATCTGGATTCAGAGATTCAGCCACCAAATTGGGCCGAATCTCCACTGAAGTGAATCAGGGACCAAAGTTTCACGCAGACCCAAAAGTCATGTCAATTAAAGTATCTGATCCTCATGCTACTAGCAGGCTCTCCATCATTCTTGAAAATCCCACACTGCACCACAAAGCAAGCACCTCCAGCCAAAATTCTGGAGGAGGAAAAATGAACTTATGTCATATCCATAAGATTAGCCAATCTCCCTGGCCAATTTTGGCAAAAGATCTCTCTGGAAAATGTTCAGCCAACATTTCTGTTTTAAAATGAGAGAGCTCCAAGTCTCAGTCTCCTGCAACCACTGGAACAACCGTGCCACTATTTCAATTAGATTACACAGTTTAAATATGGGAGGCACTGTTCTGCATGCTTCCTAAATAAAACTCCTGGAGATCCCACTCTCACATGCTCCCACATCATCTTCTTCTAATGAATGCAAGACACTGGCCTCTCATGCTCATAAAATCAGCTTTAGCCACACC
Source organism: Gavialis gangeticus (assembly GCF_001723915.1). Lineage (NCBI taxonomy): Eukaryota > Metazoa > Chordata > Crocodylia > Gavialidae > Gavialis > Gavialis gangeticus. Next base: position 30,056,142 of record NW_017728993.1, on the reverse strand, counting down.
TGCCAGCTATTGCCCACTGTCTTCACTTTGCGTCCAAATTCACTAAATGCATCATTTATTTTTTTTCACTTTGAATTCATCTTGCCCCATATGCAACTGGTATGGGGTGCATGGGGCTGCATGTGCCCCCCCAACAGGGCCGGTGCCCCCCCCAATGGCCAACACTGCTGTCAGTAGGGCTGATGTCCGCCCTGACATGGTCGGCAGCTTCTGCGGGTGCTCCCACGGATTCAGGAGGCACCAGTCACTCATGTCTTGCCTATTTCTAACATGACTTTATCTCTTGGCTTCATCTGGATCTCTCATTCCAGCCAAATCTCAGAGCCTGCACTCCATCCTTTTCTTTCTTAACTTCTCTGCTGCATCTGATTATTTCAATTAAGCCCTTTTTCTTTGTCCTTCTTTTCTTCTCATGATTTTGTCCCCCATCTTTTATCTTACCTTCCTGATGTTTCCCTCCATACCTATTTCAATAGCTATTCCTCCTTGTTCTATTGTAGGTGTCCCACAAAGCTCCATCCTTGACCCTTTCTTCTTACCCATGGGAATCTCATCTTTCACAGTTTGAACTCTTAAATAGAGCAGTGTGTGGCAGGGCACTGTTTGTGCCTGCCACTTTAAGGGCCTGGAGTCTGCAAGGCTTGGGCTGCAGAGTAAGGGAGGAATGGAGCTGCAGATAGCACCCCCCTGGCATCGGGGCAGGAAATGGGCAGCCTCCTGCTTAATTACATCACTTAACTAATTAACAACAAGGTGTGGTGGGTGAGAAGGCAGGCGGTTAGCCCAGAAACAGGTGGGTGGGCCACAGTTAAATCAGCCCCGAGAAGGCCCCCTGTTACACAGTGAATAGCTTGCTTTCTCTCACTAATGGTTACTTGCCTCCCTCAGTCTCAGCCTGGTCTTGTTGACATGTCCTCCTGGATGGCTCATTGCCAACTTTAATGTAACATGTCCAGGACTAAATTTCCAGTCTGTCTTTTAACACCTACTACAGTCTCCTCATTCTTCTTCACTGTTTACCATCAGCCTCTTGGTTACTCAGGCCTAGAGTTTGCTAGTCATCTCTGACTTACATTCTCCATGTCTTTTATATCTAGAATATGGGCAAATCTTGCCAGTTTACCTAGCTTTCTCTTTTGGTCCTGATAGCCAACACTCATCTGAACACTCACTATTATTTCAACATTCATCTTCATTATTGCAGTCATTTTTTCCATCTTTACTAACACCCACATCATTCCTCCAAGTAAGGACTTTTACATAGATTAAACAAGCAATTAATGTTCATGTATTATGTAGAAAATATTAATTAATAACTGGTAACATGCAATGCTTAAGGCACATCTGATCTTGCACTATTTTTTATGTCAGTATACAATTAAAATCAACATGCTCCTGATTTGCAATGGTGTCATTGAGATCAGAACTGGGCAGCATAAGTCTAGAACTGGCAAAATATGGATCAATATTTACTTAATATGTCACAGATGCTGATTTTGAAATGGATCACTGTGCTAAAAAAACTTCATTCTCCGGCAGAAAGAGGTGACTTGAACCCACCTAATTCTTCTAATTTTGAGAAAATCACAGCAAAATAACTCTTTCAATTTTACAGCTTCGTGAATTATTTCAATTTCAGTTTTATAGCTTCATTTTTGTCTAATTGCTTTTAGTTCCTATTAATAACAATAGAATAAAATAACTAGATAACTTGCTGATGTTAAAAACATAATTAAAAGCCATTAAAAAGCTCCCAATGGCTTTCTGCCCAGTCCTTGACTGTACATAATCATATTTTAATTATGAAAGTAATATATTGCCTGGTGTTCTGAAGAAATGACCTTCTAAAGTAAAATCAGTCACAAGGATTTCACAACAGCAGTTTAATTATGCATAATATATTTGTTACTTGCAAAACAAAACACCATTAAAATAATGGGTCTGTGTATTTCAAAGGAATCCAAATAATTTCTTCTATATGGTCACAATAATGGTTAGACTTTATTTAGTCTTGGTGCATATTTAAAAAAATGTGGGTATTTTGCAATGATACATCTTTAGTTTGATTTTTAAATCTATATGCCTTGAAAATATAGGAAATTGGCTTATAATAGGATATAAATGTTATGTTTACACTACCAGCAGAACACATCTTAGTTGTCCTAGAATTTATTCTTTGTGTTTTAGCAGGGCCTTCAGGCTCCAGACCATCCCTGTCTTGATTAGTTTACTATTTAAATAAGTAAATGATGAAAGGAAATGCTATTACCTCTATGTTAGACACAGGGAGCTGAAGCAAAGAGAAACTACATGCCTTGCACAGGGCCAGATAGGAAATGTGTGTCAGGTCCAGCACTTACCCCCTGATCTCCTTAGAACATTCCATTGCTTTTACCACAAAATCACCCCCTCCTATATTTCATTTGCCTAACACTTTCCATAACACTTTCATTTGCAATTGCTTGCATCTTTAACCTCTGGGGCCAACATTTTCCAACTTTTGTACCTGCCTCAGGCTGAATTTTTTCAGATATTTGATCAAAAACACTTACATTATTATTTACACTGAAGTAGTGCCCAGTATATGGTATGTGCTTTCCAACACAAAGGAAGACAAACCTCTTCCAAACAACATACTACTACATCAGATAGAGAAACAACAAAAACATTATCAAAGACTTGCTGTAGAACACATCCAGCTGCTGGGTTTTTCTTTAATAAACTTCTTTTACCTACTCAGATGCAAACAAACCAGTGTGCTGGCAAGAAATGTAATAACTTAATTGTATCTGTTACTAATAAGTGATTTAATAGCATACTGAATGTTAACACAGAGGTGGGCTTAGTGAAAAGGTATATGATACATAACCGTGAAGCTTAACATCTCAGATAATTTAAAACTGTTTATATTCATTGGAAGCAAATAGAAAAGCAATAATTGTAACTCCAAGGTTTATTTGTTTTGAATGTACAAATGACTGCCTAGAATTTCTAATGAGCTTCTTCCATGCATTATAAAAACTGTTATCCTTGTAGAAAAGGTCAGAAAGTTTGGGGGAAGCTGTGAGATTTAGGTCCATTATTTGTTTTGGTTTTTTTAATATAACAAACTGAATTTGGATTTGACCCCAAACTAGGAAATTTGAGCATCTTTACACATATTGGGGAGGCTTTAGAGTGGCTCCAAGCAGCATCTTGTGTATTCAGTGTCCCTCATTTCAAAATGGCAGCGGG
>NW_017728993.1:30050488-30052875 GCF_001723915.1 Gavialis gangeticus | reverse complement strand
GCATCTTTACACATATTGGGGAGGCTTTAGAGTGGCTCCAAGCAGCATCTTGTGTATTCAGTGTCCCGCATTTCAAAATGGCAGCGGGGACCCCCACCCCCCGTTAAAGCACCCCCACCACCATTTTGAAGCATGCAGACACTGAATACACAAGACATGGAGGCTGCTGGAGCACACTAATGAGCATGCTCCAATCAACTCAATTATTCAAGTCTGCTCCAACATGCTGTCAGAGTAGCATCCCTGCACATCTACAGTCACCCTATGACTTACCTTGTTTTTTCCCAAGCCAGGCCAATCATGTACTGTGTGTGTCTTTGCTTGAAAGCCCTTGTTTCATTAGCACCTCCTCACTAAACAGCCAATTTTAGTAGGAGTTTTCTTTTATTTACAGCTGGGGGAGGGACAGAATTTAAGAGGTTATGACTCCTAACCTAATTTAATGTACAGTGTTATATATATATAACACTGTACATTAAATAAAATTAAACTTTAAGTCTAGCAACAATAGAGAATTAAACTGAATATTACACACAAAACAGTACACTAAGAGAATATTATTAAAGTAATGAAATCAAATACTCAAGTTAGGAAGTGCCAGAATTAAACAGAGCTCAGAGCCAAAGATAAGCACAAAAAAAATAATTTCAGGTTAACCAGAAATAAAATTTCTCTCCTTGAGAAAACAGAAACAAGAAAGCTATTTAAAAAACCAAGTCAACTAAAATATTTATTTTTTTCTAAATCTAAATTGTTTGCTTTCTATTTTTTTCATTATTAAATTCCAGAAATATATTTACATCATTTCAAACTGAAGAATATAAACATTTCAAAAGGTCTTTTTTGTTTTTTTCAGCTGAAACTATTGGCCAAATTTGATCCAAATTTGTGAAGTTTTAAAACTATTTGCTAAAAAAACACTTCCAGAATCAAGATTGTGTGTTTAACCTCAATTTAGCTGTTAAGCATATACAGTATGATAGTCTTTAAGCTAAATTGAGCTCTCATAAGTATATGCATTAAGATACAGTCTCTAATCATGTTATTACATATTATTTTTTCTATAGGGAATACCCTCCCTCCATCAGATATAGGATGAACTTGCTCTGGGTTCAAATCAGAGTTGCATAATGAAGAAGAGTGCTGGACCCCCTCCCCTGATCTGCTGCAAAGTGGAACATGTGTAGTGATGAGGAAAGGAATTGCTGAAAGAGCAAGGATAGTCTTATGCTGCAGGCAGCTGAAGGCTATCCTAAAGAAATAGATCATGGAACATCATAGATTACAGAAACTAATAAATCCAGCATGCTTGGGACCTAGCACCTGCCAGAAATTTGAAAATTCTGGATTTTTGAATGAGTGGGGATGGGGCTAGGGAAGGGGAGGGGGGAGAGGTGCAGCACAGCCCAGCAGCTGCAGGCAGGTGGCATCAGCCGCTCCTGAGGCTGCAGCAGGGAGTAAAGTGGAGGGAACTGTAAGTGGGTGCAGGGCACAGGGCACAGCTCTTGCTGCTACATGCACCCCGAGACAGCTGCGGGCTGGGGGGCTGCCCTGGGCTCTTCCCATGTGCCCCCAGATCTGCATGTGCGATAAGAGCAGGATGTCACTGCAGGCTGGGTCCACCAGCGGCACCAGGCTCTTCCCAGTGCTCGAGGCAGGTGGCAGCCTGCCCTCATCTGGCATGCAGATCCGGGGCACACACCTTCTGAGAACAGCCCAGTGCAGACCCCCAGCCCACAGCCCTCCCATGCGTAGCAGCAAGAGCCATGCCCCACCCATCCCACTCCCCCCACCCACTTACAGTTCCCTCCACTTTGCTCTCTGCTGCAACCCCAGGAGCGGCCAACGCCACCTGCCTGCAGTACTAGATTTTTGAGAATTCTGGAATTTTGAGTGTCAGATTTATGAGGTTATACTGTATTTCCTTGCCTCCATCATGTACCTCCATGGGAGTCTGGGTAAGTCATTTAAACTCCAGGCAGCCACTAATCATAGAATCACAGAAAGGACTGGAAGGGACCTGTAAGATCGTCAAGTCCAGTCCCCTGCCCTGGGCAGGAGGTAATTGGGCTCAGACAAGCTCAACAAGCTATTTGTCCAGCCTCCTCTTTAAGACCACCAGAGATGGTGACTGCATCACACCTGCTGGAAGTGTGTTCCAGATTCTAGTTACTCATATGGAAAAGAAGTTTTTCCTTATACCCAACTGAAACTTTTCCTTGACTAGCTCATGTCCATTGGTCCGTGTCTTCCTAGGACAGGGGGGTGAGGGGAGGTTTCTGAAAAGTTTTCCTAGAACCTGGTGTTCTCCCTTGACATATTTCATAGTTTCTAGGGTCGGAAGGGACCTGAGTAGATCATCTAGTCCGACCCCCTGCCATGGCAGG
>NW_017728993.1:30041522-30045488 GCF_001723915.1 Gavialis gangeticus | reverse complement strand
CCCCAGCAAGGTGTACATCTACCCTCCTCTTAAAGACCCCCAGGGTAGGGGCCAGCACCACTTCTCTTGGAAGTTGGTTCCAGACCCTAGCCGGCCTGACCGTGAAGTAGCGCCTCCTGATATCTAGCCTAAATCTACCCTCTACCAGCTCGTGACCATTTTTCCTGGTCACTCCTGGCAGTGCTGAGGGGAACAGGGACTTCCCCAGTGCCTGCTGATCCCCCCTAACTAGTTTGTAGGCAGCTATCAAATCACCTCTCAGCCTTCTTTTGCTCAGGCTGAACAAACCCAGATCTCAAAGTCTGTCCTCATACGACCTGTCCCCCAGGCCCTTGATAATGTGGATGGCCCTTCTCTGCACCCTTTTAAGCTTGTCCACGTCCTTGAAGTGCAGTGCCTAAAACTGGACACAGTACTCCAGCTGTGGCCTCACCAACTCCAAATAGAGGGGGAGGAGCACCTCTCTGGATCTGTTGGTGAAACATCTGCTGATGCATGGCAGAGTTCTATTTGCTCTTTTGGTGACTTTGTCACACTGGTGGCTCATATTCATCCTCTGGTCAATTGACCCCGCCCCCCGGTCCTTTTTGGATGAAGTGCCATCCAGTAGAGCACCACCCATTGTATAGATATGGTGAGGGTTCTTCCTGCCCAGATGTCCCTGTTGAACCTCATATTGTTTTGCTCAGCCCATGGGACCAGCCTGTCAAGCTCTTCCTGAATCCTTGACCTGTCCTCTGATGTGTCCGCTTGTCCCCACAGCTCAGTATCTTCTGCAAACTTAATCATTGCACTTTTCACCCCTTCACCCAGGTCATTAATAAAGATGTTAAAGAACACAGGCCCAAGCACTGACCCCTGGGGTACACCACCCCTTCAAGGATGACACCACTCCTTCAACTATGACTAGTTAGGATCAGCCACTGAGCTAGTTCCCAACCCACCTCACAGTAACTTGGTCTAGGCCAGTACTCTCCAACTTAACTGAGAGGATTTATGGGAAACAGTAACAAAGACCTTGCTGAAATCTAAGTAGATGACATCCACCTCCTGTTCCATGTCCCAGGTGGTTAGTTACCCCTGGCCACTGACTGCAGCCACTGACTGGCCACTGGGGGGGCACATGCCCCCCCCCAGCTCAGGAAGCAGCAGTCACCCATGCTTACTTCTCATCTCATCCCCATGCTCCTCACCCAGTCTGTTCCAGTCTTGGAGCCCCTGCCTTCTCAATCCAATCCCAATCTGCTTAACAACTGATAGAATGATATGGCTAGAAGGGACCCTGAAGGATCATCGGGTCCAGCATGAGCAGGAAAGACATCTGGGGTCAGAGGGCTCCAGCCAGGTGACCATCCAGTCTTCTCTTGAAGATTTCTAGGGTACATGATTGCACCACCTCATCTTGTTCCATAGTCTGAACACCCCAGTTGTAAAGACGTTTTTCCTAATGTTCAGTCTGAAACTATCTTCCAGGAGTTTGTGGCACTTGTTTCTAGTTTTCCCCCACGGCACCCTGGTGAACAGTTGTTCACAGAGCCTCTGATGTATGCCTCTGATATAGCGGTAAGCCACAATCAGGTCCCCTCTCAGCCTTCTTTTCTTTAGGATGAAGTGTCCCCTCAGCCTCTCCTCATATGGCTTCCCATGAAAGCCCCTGATCAGGCAAGTGGCCTTTCTCTGGACCCTCTTGAGCTATAACACATCCTTGTTGAAGTGTGGAGCCTAGAACTGGATGCAATACTGCAGCTGTGGCCACAGCAATGTTGAGTAAAGTGAGAGAATCACTTCTTTGGATTTACTGGAAATGCATTAATTGATGCATGCCAGAGTTTTATTGGCCCTATTGGCTACTTCATCTCATTGCTGGCTCATATTCAGGCTGGGGTCTATTGTTACACCCAGATCCCTTTCATATGTAGTGCTGGTCAGGTTACTGATGCCCATCCTCTAGGTGTGCTGGGGGTTCTTTCTTCCCAGATGCAGCACTTTGCATTTCTCTACATTGAACCTCATCTGATTCCGTTCTGCCCAACATGTCAGCCTGTCTAGGTCTGCTTGTATCTGCAGCCTATCTGCAGATGTGTCTGCACAACCCCATATCTTGGTGTCATCCGTGAACTTGGCCAGTGGGCTTTTCACCCCCTCATCCAGGTTGTTGATGAAGGTATTGAACAGCATAGGGCCAAGTACCAACCCCTGGGGTACACTGCTACCTACATCTCACCAGGATGACACCAATCCTACCCCACAACCAGTTTTGCACCCACTTTACGGTCTCACAGCTGAGCCCGATATCCTCCAGTTTTCTGAGCAGTACCTCATGGGATACCAGGTCAAAGGCTTTCTGGAAGTCGAGTTATATCATGTCAACCACTTTTCTCTTGATCATAGAAAGAAATGAGGTTGGTCAGACAAGACCTGCCAGACTTCTTATACTTACTCCTCCTTTCTTCTCAAAATTTTTGCTTCCAGCCTTCTTGTCCAGCCAGTTCATTTTCTTCCCTAACTCCCTCATTCATGTCTCTCCAACCTGGCCTCTAGGTGCTGCATCTACTCATGTATCCCATCCACATTGGGTCTCATCCACAGGCACCAACTTTTGTTTTTTCTGGTGAGTGCTTGCAGTTGTAAAAACAAAAAAATCCCAAAACACAGTGCTTTATTTTAACCTAAGTGTGTTCCCATGCCAAGCCCCATGCATGCCCAGAAGAGCCAGCATGTTATTTCAACCCAGCTCTGCAGCATTTGTAAAGATCAGGCACTTTACTGGGACTTTTTTGGCACTTGTACCTAATTGTTGTATCTAATTGTTGTTTAGCTTTAGCTAAAAGTGCCAAAAAGCCCCGCTGAAGTGCCTGATTTTTACAGATGCTGCAGAGCTGAGTTGAAGTAACATGCTGCTTCTTCTGGTTAAGCACAGGGGGGGGTTGTTTTGTTTTGTTTTGTTTTTCAACATCTGCAAGCAGCCATGGACCTGGCTCATGGGTGCCGAGCACCGCTAAATTTTTTGGTGGGTGTTTGAGCCCCAGAGCACCCACAGAGTCAGTACCTGTGCTCTCTTCCCTGGTTTCTCATTCAATCAAAATTTCTACACATCCTGCTAGGTGACTCCTTTTCTTAGTCTCTTTATCAGCAACTCTCAGGTCTCTCCTGTGAAAGAAACCTTCTATCACCAAACTGGGACAAAGGAGAGATTATTTTGTCAGATGGGGCCTTGGAATAAAGAGAGCCCATACCCGTCTCTTCTCAAGGGAATCACTTTACTGGAAAGCTAAACAAAAGTTTAACTAGCATTTGAATCAAGTAGTGGAAATGCAAAAAAACAAACTCATGCCTGGGAGCTCTTTTGCTCATTAGTTGTTCAGTCCCACAACAATTTAGGTCCATTTTTCCCCAAGCTCCTCAGAGTTTACGACCACATGCATTTATCTGCGCTTTGATTGGATATATTCAAATTTCTGTTTCACTGAAACTTTAGGAACTGAACTGAACCAGTACTCTATGATCTTGCAAAAGATATACTTCTGGAAGAAAAGGTTTCTTATATTTTTCCTCCACCTGAATGGAAAGTTAAGTGCCACCAGTTTGTTTTGGTTAACATAATGGTGTTCATTGACAAGGCTGGTCTGTTGTTTTTTTTACAGCTTTTACAAAATCTAATACATTTGGTTACATGAGTTATTCCTACTAACATATATAAACTATGATATAATACATTTGGATTATCTAATTTAAGACCTTATGCTCTATTTAATCTGATCTGGTTGAAATGGACATGTTAATTGCTTTCTTTCCTTTACCAAGCTAATTGTTTGCAAAGGTTTACGTTATGCTTGGCTAGAAACAGGCTTTTAGGGCCTTCTGTTCTAATCACACTTCTGCAGCTTAAGCCAGAACTTCTATTATTTAAGTGTACATTAACAGCAACAACGTACAATTCTGATCTTGATATTAGTAGAGGGTGCA
>NW_017728993.1:30035361-30036522 GCF_001723915.1 Gavialis gangeticus | reverse complement strand
TTGCAAAGGTTTACGTTATGCTTGGCTAGAAACAGGCTTTTAGGGCCTTCTGTTCTAATCACACTTCTGCAGCTTAAGCCAGAACTTCTATTATTTAAGTGTACATTAACAGCAACAACATACAATTCTGATCTTGATATTAGTAGAGGATGCATACAAAATGGAAATGCTTATGCCAAGGTCTCTGCTGTGCTCCTTACACCCTGCACTCTACCTCCTTGTCAAATATGTCTTCCCCTCATCCCACATCCTTCTTCCCATCTCAGTTTCCTTTCCACGTCAGCCTCACTCTCTCTGCCAAGGTCTTAATACAATTGGTTTCCTCTCCATCTTGGCTCCCTCTTTCCATCTACATCATTTCAACCCTAGCTCCCAGATCCAGTCTCTTTTCCCAAACATTCCCAGTCTCCACCTGTGGTCCCTACCCATTTCCCTACCTTCCCCCAGTCCTACTCTTCTCTATGCCTCAGCTCCTTGTCCCAAGCTTCCCTATAATCAAGTTTTTCCCTGATAAATCAGTTATTGTTATGGTTTAATTATGGTTTAAATCTAATGAATTCATCAAATAAAAAGAGGCTTTTTCTTATTGATTCTATATCTTTAGATGTTGAAACAAATTATGTTTGTATACATGTCAAAGAGAAAAGAACAAGTACAGCCTACAGAACTGAAACAATAACTCTAGGATACGTGATGTAGATAAACCACAGCAATATGGCACTTAGAGCCTTAGTTTAAAATGCAGCCATGGATGCCCTAAAGCAGAATAGTGAAGTAGGAAAATGCCCATCTGTTCACATGGCCTGAACCCAGAAGCATGCGCTAAGCACATCTAAGACCTACTACTTTTCAGTTGTCATACATTTCAGTTTTCATATGAAATCTGCAGTGCCACAAATAAGATAGAGTGAGTGCAAGAGAAGAATCAAGGTTGAACAGGAGACAGAAAAGACAGACAAATGAGTGACAAGTAATGAACTATATAAGCAACTGATCTGGTGCAAGTACCTAACTCCCAAGAAACACACTCATCTCCAGTCTGCCTGCCAGAGCCACCACATCAGACAATTAGGCACCTATGCTCTTCTTCTCATCCATATTCAACACCATCACCCCAATATAAAGTCAAGATATCCTCAAATCAAAACTCAGGACTTTGTT
>NW_017728993.1:30028422-30035085 GCF_001723915.1 Gavialis gangeticus | reverse complement strand
TAGCTCTCAGCCTCTCATCATAAGGTCTGTTTTCCTGACCCCTGATCATGAGCATGGCTCTCCTCTGCACTCTCTCAAGCTTCTCCACAACCTTTTTGAATTATGGAACCCAAAACTGGACACAGTACTCCAGCTGTGGCATCACCAAGGCTCAGCACAATGGGCGAATGACGTCCCGGGATTTGCTTGAGAAGCATCTATGGATGCAAGCCAGCATTTTGCTCACTTTACTAGCCACAGCATCACATTGAAGGCTCATGCTCATCTTGTGGTCAATCATGACCCCCAAGTCCCTTTCATCTGTAATGCTAACCAGTGTAGCACTGCCAAAACTATAAGCATGCTGCAGATTTTTCCTCCAAAGGTGGAGAACCTTGCATTTCTTATTTTGGAGATTTGGCCTCCACCAAATCAGCCAGATCTCCAAATCAAACATGCCCCATCCCCCACCCTCTCTCCCAGCCCTGTCAATGGCTGCCCCACCCAGCCCCAGCCTCCTGGCTCTTTAAAAAAAAAGCCCAGCACTCACCAGCTGCTGCTAGGTGGGGGGGAAATCTCCACTGCTCCCCACTGCCCCATACTGCATGGGGGATTCTGCCATGAGTCCCCAGAAGCCCTGCAGCAGCCAGTGAGTGGGGGCTTTTTTAAAACATTTTTTATAAAGAACCAGGAGCTGAGGCTGGGCGGGGAACCACGGAGGGGCTGGGAGAGCAGGTGGGGGTCAGAGGGCTCTCAGGGGGTCTAAGGGAGCAGGCAGGGGATGGGGCCTGGTGGGGGTCACCCCATGGTCCCCTTGTCCCTCCTCCAGCACCCCACCACACCCCCTACTTACCGGCCCAGAGTCTGGATCCAGCTCCCTGCAGCAGCAAGCGGCAACTGCCCAAATCTCTGAAACACTCCAAATCTTTTCCAAATCAATCTGGAGAGCTTTGAATCAATTTGGACCTTTTTATTGGTCTTCTGTTTCGATTCAGATTCAGAGATTCAGCCGCCGAATCAGGGCAAATCTCTTCCAAATTGAATAAGCACCTGAAGCTTCATACAGCCCTACTGCTCATCTTCTCTCTGTTAATGTACATGCAGTCTGGGCAGCGCTAAAAGTATTTGAGCTTGCTCAGGGAGATGCAGAGATTTTAATTAAAAACTAACAAGAATTAATTTTGAAAACTGTGATTTTTCAAAGGCTTGTAGGCTTGGCCAAATTTGGGCAGATTTTTGCAGTGCCAAATTTCAAGTCCCTGCACCAAAACATAGCAGCACTAGAGTTTTCCAAAGAAAAGGTTGGCAGAATTTCAACAACATTGACAAGCAGCATATTTTCCCTTAGATCATTTTCAGAGGCAGCTGAATGTTTTTGTTAAAAAATTTCCAAACAATTCATACTGAGCCAAGTCATTTCAGCCCAAAGAGTTAATGTTTGGCAAAGTTGTAAGCAAAAAGGTATTATATTGGGGAGCATCAGGAAACTTTAAATATAAGTAGCTCTACAAGCTCCAGCCCCTTATTTCTTCCCTACGTTTGAAGTAGGGTACTTTTTGCTTGTCTAAAATCTCTCCCAACTCTACAGTTAGTCTGATAAAAGATATTACCAAAAAAAATCTTAAATTACTTAGGCCTCCTGTGACAGGAGTATCAATATCGGAGCCTTTCCGGGAGTGGCTCCGCCCTCCTGTAATGGGCCAACCGCCTGCTTACTTTCCTGCCATGCCTTGATCTTACTTGATTAGGAGATGGTTGTACTCAGCAGGAGGCTGCCCATTTTCTCTGCGCCCTGGTGACAGGGGCGCTACCTGCGGCTCCTTTTTCTCCCCTACACCGCAGCCCAAGCCTCGCAGATGGAGTTGACGTGGTTTGACCTGGGCCTTGTTATGTTCTGGCCCTCCTCTTTACTCCCAGGGCTCCTCACTGCCCCCTCTCTTGCTCTGGGGCTCCTCGCTGCCCCCTTCTCTCTCGCTCTGGGGTCCTCATTGCCCCCTTCTCTCTCGCTCTGGGGCTCCTCATTGCCCCCCCTCTCTTAGAGCTCCTCGCTGCCCCCCTCTTGCTCTGGGGTTAAGGCCACTGCACCCCGCAACTGCTGTGCCCTCTCAGGTGCCAGGAACCCCCACGCTACTGGGGTGTCCCTATGAGGCCTCCTCCAACCCCTAATAGCCTCACCCAGTCCTCCAGTCAAAACAGTAAACATAAAACATAATGCCCCTGGGCTACAACATAAAAACTAGACCATCCAGTCAGACAAAATCTACTCCCTACCAGAGAATGAGGGAGCGGGGTGGGGGGGAAGGAGGGCTCCCCAACCCCACCAGTGACCAGGGGATGCTCTCACTGCCAGAGTTCTCCCCTCTGTCTGTCCGAGCTGAGTCCCTACTCCCACGGCTGCTGGAGAAGGACTGCCCTCTTGGCCTCCTACCTGGGCATAAGAAGGGATAAGCCCTGCCCCTTCCTGTCAGCTGGTTTTACCAGTTGCCCCGGCAACCAGCACGTGTGCAGCCCTGGTGACTGGCAGCTGAGCCTCCCCCTTTCTGCCACTAGGGGTCTCCCCAGAGCAGTCTCTGCTCTCAGGCACAGGGCACCTGAGTGCACTGCGACACCTCCTAAGAGAAGCAGGTAACATTTTGAAAAATGTTACTTAATATAGACTAGAAATACCATATTTACTCAAATACAAAGTGAGATGTTGCCCTTCTCCCCCACCCCCAGTCAGTATGTGGGCAAAAGCCCCTCACCTTACAAATGTACACAAGGAAACCTCATTAAATACACTATCTATCATTAAACTGCTGCCAAAAGCAACATGTGCTCAGTAATGGAAACCAGCTATGAAGCTGATCAAATGCAGTAAACACTGAGCATGACTATAAAACATATGACCCATATGGGAACTTTTGGGGGGGGGGGGGGAATTTTTTTGTATTCAAGTTAGCTGGCAGTTCCAAATCCTTTCAACTGAGCAACACTCAATCGTTCAAACACCATATGTGACACTACAAACAGCAAGTATCCTCCACCCCAGACATTTCAGCCTGGGGCTTCAGATACTCCCAAATCCATTGGCGGCATCCTATGTGCCCAGAGGCTTGGGCTTCAGATGCCCCTGAGTCTCACTTGCCCTTTACCAAAGGCCACAGAAGCAAGCTAGAGGAGGGAGTCCCCCATTTCCATAAAGTAAGCATGTAGCTGAGATCCTCCCACTGGAAACCATAGCTGAGGTGCACCTTTCTTTCCCATTTCCAATTATTCATACTTCTTCACCAGCCTTAAATGTCTGGAAAACATCATCAAATGCCACCCCAAACAGTTCACCTAGAATCCCTCTGTTGCCCCCTCTCAGCCTGTTGCACATGATTAATATGGCCCTGCCCTCCATGAGGTGAAGCCAAACCAGGTTGCCCCACACTTCATCTGCATATACATCTTTGGAGGATCCCAGGACTCATAATAAGAACACCTAATTCCAGTCATGACTTGCAGGGGGCTGCAAATTTGCACATGGAGCCTTTGGGGGGGTATCTGGGATACATACACATATTGAGCAGCACTAAGCTGGGGGGCACTGTGGCTTAAAACCCTGCTGACTCTGCTGGGCCCCAGCCCAAATAACTATATAGTAAATCATGAGCCTTTTGACTTTGGACTAATATAAGCTACGTATGATTGTACTGTATTTAAGTAGGTACAAGATCACCTCTCAGCCTTTTGGCTCAGATCAAGTGTTTTGGCCTCTATCAAGTGGAGGCATCCAAATCCCCAGACCTCTGGGCTTGGGCTTCACATAGGATGCCTGCCAGTGGATTTGGGAGTATCTGAAGTCCCAGGGTGAAAGCATGGGATGAAGGATGCTCTCTGGCTATAGCACCATACAGTGTTTAGAATGATTGAGTTCTGCCTGCTCAGTCGATATAGCTTTTGGAACAATTGAGTTCTGGTCAGCTGGAACTGATTTGACCTAGAACACAAAATATATTAATAAAAAAATTAAGTAGGTACAAAAAATCTGTTTAAAAATGTATTTCTGGAGTACCTTTGCTAAAACTTGCAGCAGTTTCAAAAAAGGCAAAATGCCTCAAATGAACTAAGTCTATGGGTACCTGTAATTTTGCCTATATGCAAATGTTATCCCTCTCTTCCACATGCTTAGGAAGAGCAGGGTCTGATAGTAAAGAGAAGAAGGTGGTAAGGGGCAAAGGGCAAGGAGGCTATACAACCCCCAGATTTATTTTCCCTGATGTAGCAGTAGGACGGTTAACAAATTCAAGGGAAACCTCCAATAATTAGTTTATATACCTGGAAAATTTTGACACATTTATAAATTGTCCATATAGAGAATGGAATAGAATAGAATCTAATTACTGGGGGTTCTTTTATAG
The DNA here is from genome assembly GCF_001723915.1 of Gavialis gangeticus. Taxonomy (NCBI): domain Eukaryota; kingdom Metazoa; phylum Chordata; order Crocodylia; family Gavialidae; genus Gavialis; species Gavialis gangeticus. The sequence continues at coordinate 30,030,721 of NW_017728993.1, read as the reverse complement.
TCAGGGTCATCTTACATTCAAGTAAATGCAGTAATAATTTATGAATGGGCAGTACAAACTATTAGCAGAACCTTTTTAAAAAAAATTATGCAACAAAACTAGATGCTTGAAAACAAAAACTTAGTTTGCAATTTCCAGCTGCTCTCTAGGGTATTTAGCCACTTTACCTTTAAAATCAACCGAAGCTAGAAGACTAAATCCCCTGAATTGCTCTGCAAATTCCACCTTGATTTTGAAGATTACTATCCTTTACGTAATTACTTCTCAGTTGTAATTCTCATCTATCAAGCTTTGTTGAACAAGTCAATATTTTAAAAACAAATTTGATGTTTAAAAAGCCTGTAACATCACATCTGTTTTACAACTAATTAAATTGTTGTGTTTCGTTTTTTAAATGGAGTGAGATGTGCTAGCAGTCTGTGATGAAACAAAACTGACTGTGAATTAAGCCAAAGGCAAGCAAAGATAAAGTATCAGATGGTACACAGAAGAATCTAGGAACAGATTTATTCCCACACAACAGGAGAGACCCTATATGTAGTCATAGGCAAATTTACCCTGCACACCAATAAGCTTTGAGAGACATTCTTCTTTTTCGAGGTTGAAAGCTTCCCCACATTCTCCCTCAAGTAGTGCAGACCCCTACTATTAACTGTGCCCAAAAGGCACAATCTAGCACAAGTCAAAGATATGTGAAAGAATAGACTGGACAGAAAGTTTACATGAACATTAAAGGATGAATGGAGAGGTTCTATAGATATACTTAGCCTGTGTTGATGCATTTCTGTCAAACACAGGCAGATGCATTTCTGTCAAACGTCTGGGCATGGATAGACAAAAAGTTACACCACTTTAAGAGAAGTACTTGCTGCTCAGAAGCATATATTAGCTAATCCAGTCTAGCCGTTCCATCTATCTGCTCCAAACCTGCCGTAAAAGGAGCTAAAATGAGCTGACTTACCACTAATGAAACAAGTAGTAAAATATTGAGATTTAGCTTCCATGGAGCAGATAGAGGATTCCTCTGAACTGCAGTAAATCCTTTCCCTTTTCAATCAACATAATTGTTTTGTCTGTCCAAACTCTTTGACTCCATTAAAATTATGATCTGTGAAAGTGCCATGTTCTTCAGGGCATATTATTAATGGTCCTTTTCCCGTCCTTATGTTTTAAAATAAGAAGACTGTTTCTAGCAGATACAGTCTCCAGGAAATGGTATATCAGGGGATCACTGCATGGGTTATAATAAAAGTTGCAATGATGTAAGATAATGTATTAAAAACAGGTTACCAATAAAACCAAACCCTGTGCCAGAATGCTGAGTTCAGCCTTGCTTATGTACAGATTTCAAACTTGACCCTGGGGTGAGAACCATAGAAAGAAATTCTATACTGCTTCCTTAGTGGGCCAAACATCATAACAAATAAGCATGGCCCTGTCCTGCCTACTCCTGTTCTTCCCACACCAAATCCAAAAATAGACCAAAAAGCTGGCTTCACAGAGCCCTTTTCCACAGCTCATGTATGCCTGAGAGTATACGGCGGGAGCATCCAGCGGGGCACCCACAGCATCACTTCCCACCTCATTTCCAACTTTGGTTCATGCGTCATGAAAGCAGGTAAGTGGAGCATGCTTTTCAGCAGTGGTCTCAAGAGTGCTGAAAAAGCAGTATAGAGGACACAAAGGAAATCAAAACCCGTACTTGAAAATGACACAAATACACAGCATCTCTGGCACCAGAAATTCTACCCATACTACAACCTTGCTGCTTTTATTCTGCACTGAAAGATGCAAAACAAAGAACTGAATTTAACTCTGAACATATTCTGCCTTCTAGATTATCACTCTCTCTCCATTGATGAAGAGATACAATGAGACTGGCAATACTTTGAGCTAAACTCTCAGGCTGGGAGAGACATTCAAAATTCCTACAGCTGAATTGATTCAATCTTTGCAGGTTAGTCTAACCTGGATGGGCTGAATCAGTTTGTAACCATACAGACAATCCAGAAATGCAGGCAGTGGCTCAGGCTAGAAGCTGGGGGATGCTAGAGCAGTCCGCCCTTCCCTTCCACAGTGCTAAGCCATCAGGATGCTCTGATTAGGGACAAGTTCCCCTCAGCCCAGCAGGGAATTCATTCAGTGTTTATCACCCCACTAAGAAAACAACAGAGGGATATCACCAGCTGCCTGTTGATTCTAACTTTGTCCCAACTGCCACAGCACATGGTCTGCTAGCTAATGCTACAAGGTGTAAGGCAGCGGCCTGCTTAACAGGGAGGCGGGGGTGGGAAGAGCA
>NW_017728993.1:30016069-30023422 GCF_001723915.1 Gavialis gangeticus | reverse complement strand
AGAGCAGTCCGCCCTTCCCTTCCACAGTGCTAAGCCATCAGGATGCTCTGATTAGGGACAAGTTCCCCTCAGCCCAGCAGGGAATTCATTCAGTGTTTATCACCCCACTAAGAAAACAACAGAGGGATATCACCAGCTGCCTGTTGATTCTAACTTTGTCCCAACTGCCACAGCACATGGTCTGCTAGCTAATGCTACAAGGTGTAAGGCAGCGGCCTGCTTAACAGGGAGGCGGGGGTGGGAAGAGCAGAGGGAACCCAGGCAGACACCTGTACTCTCTGCTGAGCTCTAGCCAGGTGGCAGAGGGGAGGGGCCAGTTCTGCTGTGGAGCAGAGAGTCCCGCCCAGCCCAGAGAGCATGCCAGGATACTGGGGGAGTCTGATTTAACTTAAACCAGCAAGGGTTCTGGGAAAGACATTGCACAAACCAATTTGAACCAAATCAGTTAAGTCTGATACTACATTCAACCAGGTTTATCTCAAACCGGTTTCAGCCATTTTCAAACTGGTTTATGTACACTGAACGTCTGTTCTGTTACAGGTTTAAACCAGTTTCTGATCACTTAAGCAGGTTTATGCGTAATGTCTGTCCCTAACCTCAAGGTCTAGAAACAATGTTCTCGGTTGACAAAATAAGTACACCAATAGGCAAACTGAGCTTGACCCTACTGTGCTCAAAGCAAAAATCAAGATCCACATCTTGGTACAGTGTTTCTGTCATTAGACAGGAGTGCAAACTAGCCAATCATAATCAATAATGTAATCATAATCAATCTATAACGAAAAAGGGTCCTCCACAAAAGCACCATACCCCCAAAAATATGGTCTTTACTGGACTGCAGTATAGCTTCTGATCATTTTTCTTGTAAAATGCATCCATTTTACTCTGTTAATGTACTTAGACCACTGTAGTTCAACTGTAATTAAGACAAGGTCATAGCAAATGTAATTTATTACATTTAATAAAAGTAATGAAGTTCTAATAATATAAGTCTTTGCTACATTAGTATTATAAAACATATGAGTTAGCAAGTTATAACAGAATATATTAACACCAAAAAATCTCCTCTCTGGGTAGAATATTATGATGTAAATATTCTCTAGTGATTTTGGGAACCTAAGATTTTAAACTGACAAACATTCTAACAGAGCCCGTAGGAAGTCTCAAACTGCATACCACAAAACTTAGTGGCCTCCCTTTTCTAATGTGACCCGATTTTGGAGTCCTATATCCCTATATAGAAATTAGGAGCTACACAAACTAAACTGAATGTTACTGAAGCCATCTGCTACTGGCACCAATAAAAGCATGGCAGTCTATACACATGCAGGGAGGCTGCTCTGATGTGCTATGATTACAGTGCATTGGAGCAGACTCAATTAATCGAGTCTGTTTGAGCATGGTAATTATCACGCTCTGGCAGACTCCAGCATCATGTGTATCAGCATCCCTGCACTAAAAAATGGCAGTGGGGGCATGTGACAGGGGACCTACTCAGGACCAGGTCTCAATGTCAGCCTGCCCACCTGCCTAGGGCAGTCTGCCCTACCTTGCCTGCCATGACTTGCTGGTTAATACACTTGATGTAAAAATGTGGGAGGCTGCACATTTAAAGCCCCAATGCCTGAGGCAATATACACGGCTCTGACCTCTCTATACTGTGTCCCATGCCTTGCAGATGGCATCATAAGTCGTTTATAACTCCGGCCTGAAACCAGGCCAAAGTCTACCTCTTGCTGGGCCTCTCACATTCTACTCTCACACTACCCCTTCTCCCAGGCCCCCATTCACTCCACCCCCTCTCACTGGGTATCATTCACTCTGCCCCTCACTGGGCCACTCTCAACCCACCCTGCTCTATGAGCAGCCCACTTTGGCCATCAGGTTTATCTACTTGCACTTCAGCCAGTCCCTATGCAGACCTTCAGGTCACTCAAGCAAACCTACTCTACATGGCACTGGCCTTATACCTCACACTGGGCTGAACTCTGCCCACAAACCCTCACTAGGCAATTCATCCAAATTCTCATTCTAGTGGGGGTTGGCTCTTGTACAGCCCTTCAGGTTGCCCAAGCAACCCTACTCTGCACATACCCAGTGTAGCCCTTCAGGTCTGCCTGTGCAGACCCTACTCTACACCCAAACACACAGCCCTTCATGAGCCACCATGCACCCTACTCTTTGTGGGCCTCCATACGCTCTTTCATTTCTCACTGTGGCCCCTTTCTGCCCCCTCACTGGGCCTCGGGGTCCTACACTCCACAGGCTCAGGTGCTTGCAGATGTGCCTGACCCCCATTTTCTCACATTCTGATCTTAAAATACCCACTAGGTAGTAAGAGCTGGGGTTATAAGGTGCCCCTATGCACTTTTCACTAGGGAACATAAGTGGAGGAAGAAAAAAATTGTGAAGGGGCTAAGCACACACAGGTAAGTCTATGAGGGAAGGGGCAAGGTGCAGGATGGAGCCACAGGTCATCAAGGGGGCATGGGAAGGGGGTGGCAGCTCTCACAGCTGCACAGGCCCCAGGAGGCCACATGGTGGATCTGCATGGGGCAGGGCATGCTGCCACTGCAGGCTGGAGACAGGGCTAGGGATGTGCCAGGGTGTTCCCAGCAACAGGGGCTGGGCTGGGCTGCACTTGCGGCAGGCACTAGTGCTGCTGGGGGGGAGGCTTGGGGAGCTACAGTGAATTTTGGGGTGGCTGTAGCCCCCTCCCAGCACTGCCCGCCTCAAGCACAGCCTGGCCTAGCCCCCTCCGCCAGGAAGAACCCAACGCAGCCCCAGCCCATAGCTGCAGCCTGCCCTACCCCACAGAGATCCAGGGGCACACACACCCCCATGCCTCCCAGAGTGCAGCAGGAGCTGCGCCCCCTGGACAAGCCACTGGCAGCTCCATCCCTTGCCCTGCCAGCTGTGCAGTGCCTGTCCCAGCCCCAGCCCAAACTCCATTCCCTCCCTCACCACTGCCTGTGCACCCCTCCCCACCCCTGCTGCAGCTGCCGGAAGCCTGCGGCTGGGCTGCCTTGCAGCCCTAACACTGCCATGCCTTTGGAGGGGTTATGCCCCATTAGTGCCCTCCCCCCCTCCACTACCTATGCTGGGGAGGCAACTGGCCTGGCATTTCTGGGGAACTACCCTGCCTCGGGCAGTCCCAACAGGCCACCTTTCCCCAGCAGGTGCATTTTTCAGTCATACCCAGGACCAGGAGCCTCCTGCCATCCCCATAGCTCCTGCCCTTACCTGCAAAAAAGTTCTAACCTGCAGCTCAGCTTGGTTGTTTTCTTCCAGTTGCCAGCAGCAGACTGCTGGCTCAGCCCTGAGGGCCTGAGCTAAAATGGAGGCCACTCAGCCCTACCCTCCAATCCTTTGGTCCTCCTGCAGTCATGTGACCACCTCGTCAGAGCTGGCCTCATCAGAGCTGGGCTGCTCGCAGCCTTTAAGGTGGCAGGCACCAGAGGTGCTCTGCCACAAGGCACTTTAACTAAAGTTCATTCAACGAGCTTTAGTTAAAGCACCTCTGCTACCATTTTTCAGTGCAGGGATGCTGATACAAGTGACACTCTGGGCGCTTTTATTAAAGCAGCTCTTGGAGCCTCTTTAATTAAAAAATCTCCTCCCTCCACCCCTCACTCCTGGACCATGTCTATAGATGCCCAAAATGCCCTGTGTTGATTTAAAACATTGTATTTACAACTATATCTTTTTTATTAAACTGAACCAACTGAGCTGTCTCATTACCAATGAGAGATATGAGAGACAGGTAGAATTGCCAGGAACAGCTCTTTGTGGTGAGTACCTCAATGTCACTGTTACAGATTAAGAGGTCCAACATTTGTCCACTGGCATTCTGGTCACCATCTGCCCACCTGTGCTCTAGATCAGAAGTTCCCAACTTTTTTTTTTTTTATTGAGTACCCCTTCCAGATTTACTAGCTGCCTGCATAATCCCTACCAGCACACATTTTATATTTTAATCCCCTAAATGCCATTTATAATTATAATTAAAATTAAATCCACCCTTACACAATTTATCCTGCATACCACGCAGAAATGCCTTGCATACCCCCATGGCTACACATACCAAAGTTTGGAAATCCCTGCTCTAGACCTTAAACAGATCCCCTCTGCCCCTAGGAACCTATTACTTATATAACAAAGAATGGGGTTGGAGAAAGAGTATTAACTGATGATCCTAGGTCTTTACAACCTGAGTGTAACAGGTGGGCATCCTGGGGCCAGTCAGTCGTTGGCCCGCTGTAACAGGGTTCCATCCCCAGAGTCATTTGAGAATGCCTGGAGGCATCCCAAAGTCCTTTTTTTTTTTTTTTTTTTTTAGTAACTTCTGGAAACAAACTCCCCTTCACTCGCCTGTCCACATATTGATGTTTCTTTGGGTTCTTAAAAAAGAGGCTGCCCCAGGGTTTCCCAGATCTGGTCTTCGCTCTCAAACACCTGCAGGTGAGGAGCTTCTGCCCCTAAGGGCTGTTTGCAGAGCTCCATACCACCCCTTTACTGTGCCCCATGCTTCATGGGTGTTATCTGCATCCTTTGTCCACTCTGTTGGGGTCCTAACCAACACAGCTCAGACTGACAGTTGGGCCCAGCTTTGAGGCACTAGCTTCAGTCAATCTGCTCTGGGCCCCTGGCCCTCTGTGGATGAGTTCCCTGTGCCACCAGGCCCTCTGGCCACTGTAGATGCAGCTCTGTGGTGCTGAGCTCTCTCTGGCCCCTGTAACTGCACCTCTGTGGGTACTAATGAGGCCTCCACCTCCCCTACATCCTCAACCAGAAACCACCAGATTAAACTATAACATAAACACTAAGCTCCTGGGCTTTAACAAAACAAATACAGGCAATTAGCCTGCTTACCCCTGGCTCCACATCTCTGGGTCATTCAGCCTGGTGTTCTCACTGGCAGGGCTGCTTCAGTATCCTGGCGACTTCAGGAGTCTACACTCTGCCACAGCCTGAGCTGGCCCCTTGGCTGGCTCAGCCCAGGGCTTGTATAGTTCTGGCCTGAGCTCTCATGTAGTCATGTGATCACCCCAGTCAGCTGACCAGCCTGCAGAGCTACCCTTTAACCCCTGCTCTGCTAGCAGGCCATGCTCTGAAGACTCTGGTCTTAAAAGGGGCTGCTATGCTTCCTAGTAACAGGGCTAGGGTTCCCTGTTACACCCGCCCACTTGTCTCCAGGCTAACCACCCACCTTGCTTGCTTGCCATGCCTTGATGATAATGATTATGAGATGTCAATCAGGTGGGAGGCTGCTCATTTACTTGTCCTGATGCCTAGGGCCTATGTACATGGATCCAACCTCCCCTATACCATGTTGCATGCCTCGCAGATGGCACCCAAGGCCTAATCCCCAGCCTTCTTAGGCAGCCAAGTTCTTCTGTACCCTTCTCTCTCTAAGGTATGGTGCCCCAGGACCTTTGGCTATGCTGGCCCTGGCCTCACCTTCCAGCCCAATCAGAACCCCATGCCCCTGGCTCTGGGCATCCCTTGCGGTGGGCCCCTGGCCCTTTTAACCATTCTGGTCCTGGCCCCAGCATTGACCAGTTGAGGGTCCATCCAGTTAAGTTGGCTAGTGACTTGCCTTCTCTCCCTCACACTCCTCTGCCCCTTTGCTGGGCTCTCAGATGCTCAAGCTGCAGACCTGTCAATACCCACTCAGCTCAGGGCTCTCTCAATCCACAAGGCCGTGGGGGCTGGGGTTATAAGGTGCCCCTTACTCACCTTTCACTGGGGAGGTAACTGGCCTGGCATTTCTCAAGACTACCCTGCCATGGGCAGCCCCACCAGACTATCCTGGCCCAGCAGAATGTAGTTTTTGATCATGCCCAGGACCTCCTTCCCCATAGCTCCTTCCCATATACCTCCAAGATGTTGTGAGCAGCAGATCCAGCTGGGTGGTGTTCTCTCCACAGCTGCAGCCAGGAAACTGTTGGCTTATCTCTGAGGGTATGAGTTAAAATGGAGGCTACTCAGCCCCCCCTTCAATCACATGGCCCTCTTTCAGTCATGTGACTGCCTCATCAGGGCTGGCCCACGCCTGCCGGCCACCCTATTATCTGCTCTAAGCCCTTAAAGTGGCAGGCACCAAGGGTGTTCTGTCACACTGAGGCTTGGAGTTGAAGTAGCTGTGCCAGTGCTCTCACGTAAATCATCTTTGCTCCTTGCTGACCACCCAGGTTGATGTACTGTGATCATTTACAGACCATTTTGAAGAATATGTGTGCCAAAGTATGTATGTCATAGGAGAGATGCAGAGAGGAATTGGGAGAAACTTGAAAATCCTTATCCTTTTACATTCATTTTTTGTTCATGCCTATTCTGAATTTCAAAAACTTGTCAATTAATATGTTCCTATTTTTCTTTTTGATAGATTTAACCAATTGTTAGATTACAGGTGGTCAGAATGCTTGGACAGCTGCCTTGCAGTTATTGTTTTACAACTCCTAATTAAATAAAAAAGGCTGTATAGGAAGGTGGCAGGAGCCTGCTTAAAGTACTTGATTCAAAAGCATTACCATTCTAGGTCAATAAAACTGAAGAGTTATTACCACTTGCTTGACTTTTGTTGGATGTTGTGAACTTGATTTGGTCCAGTTCGTGGTACTGGTGTCCATATTTTTTAAATTACCATTAACACAAGATACACCCATTACCAACTAAGTAATTCAGTTACTATGCTGTCAATCTAGGACAGACTCCATGAACAATAAAATCACAGGAAAAAAAATAAAGTACAAAAATCAAAACATTTCCTAGATGTAGTTTGAATATTTTGTGAAGGAATAAATCCCTTGCACTCTTTTCACCCTGTGCATGGTTCAAGAAAATAAACAATTGTAATGACAACCACAATATGGTACTTTTAATCCCCAAATCAGAGAGCATAGTTATTAATATTGCTTCTCATTCATTAATGACTTTGGTAGAATTTCCACCTTAATAAAGATAGAAAATTAATCTGCATTGCATCTACCTCTTTTTTACTGCTTGACCTTCGAGAGAATCAGTAAGGTCTTTAGAGGAAAGACTGCAAAAGAACTGGCTAGCATAATAATTTGTTTCCATGGCAGCAAGCTCCAAATTCCTATTCTTGAGACCAAAAAGTAAAATGAAATCTAGATGCTTGACAGTTATTTCCTACTGAATGCTCAAGAAATCTATCAAAGAGCAATATCATTGCTGATGTCTGTGGACCTATATGCCTTCTCCAAGTCTGAGCCAATACCATAAGGCTAGCAAATAAGAAGAGAAATAAATACAAAAGAAGCAGTTATTGTTATGGTTTAATTGTGGCTTAAATCTAATGAATTCATCAAATAAAAAGAGGCTTTTTCT
>NW_017728993.1:30014925-30016058 GCF_001723915.1 Gavialis gangeticus | reverse complement strand
GTGCCCATCTGTGTCATGCCTCTGGTAGGCTGGCTACGGCTAGGACTGTATACCCGGGGGGGTTTGCAGGCAGGGCCTTGGGCCCTCCGCATGCCTTCCTGCACAAATTCCACGCTAACTCACGCACCGGCAAACAAGTGCCTGTTTGCGCAGCCTGTTTGCGTGGCTCCCTGGGGGGCTGGGCCAAGTAGGGGCCTGGGCGGGGACTTGACCTAGCCCAGCTCCACGCAGCCACCTCCTCCCACTCAGATAGGGGTTAACCCCTTCCCACCACAAGCCCCGCTTGCCTCCAGCTGTGCTGGGGGTTGGCAGGGGGCTCCGCAGCTACTGAGGGGTGTCTGGGGTGTCTGGGAGGCTTTGGGGGAGCAGGGGTGCAGCAGACTTTCACCCGCATGTCTCTCGCTGCTCTGGAGCCTAACTGGGGCTTTTTTTTGCTGTTTGGCAGGCCCTTTTAAACTGCGCACATGCGCAGTGGACCCACCGTCGGGGAAAGCTGCTCTCAGGCAAGAGGGGGCCCTGCCCTACTGGAAGTGGACTGGTGAGTACCCCCTCCTACTTTTCTTTCTCCCTGGGGGGCTGGGCCAAGTAGGGGCCTGGGCAAGGGCTTGACCCAGCCCGGCTCCACGGAGCCACCTCCTCCCACTCAGAGAGGGGTTAACCCCTTCCCACCATGAGCCCTGCTTGCCTCGAGCTGTGCTGGGGGTCGGCAGGGGGCTCTGCAGCTGCTGAGGGGTGTTTGGGGTGTCTGGGGGTCTTCAGGGGAGGCGAAGAAAGGAAAAGACCCTTTGGCAGTTGTGTCCATAGTTTATAGTTCAGAGTTCATAGATGTAGGGTCAGAAGGGACCTGAGCAGATCATCAAGTCCAGCCCCCTGCCCTGGGCAGGAAAGAGTACAGGGCTTATATGACCCCTGGTAAATTTAAGCTCATATGACCCTAGCTAGGTAGTTATCAAGCCTCCTTTTAAAGACCCCTAAGGTAGGAGCCAACACTACTTCCCTTGGAAGCTGGTACCAGATCCTGGCTGCCCTGAGTGTGAAGTAGTGCCTCCTGATGTCTAGCCTGAACCTACTCTCAATCAACTTGTGGACGTTATTCCTTGTTACTCCGGGAGGTGCTGGGGGGAACAGTGTCT
>NW_017728993.1:29991595-30009925 GCF_001723915.1 Gavialis gangeticus | reverse complement strand
ATCTTTCGCTGCTCTGGAGCCTGACAATTTAATCACTGTCCTCCGAATCAACTGAATTCGAATTGAATACTTCCCTATTTGCACAGACCTAATATTTTGGTTGTATATCTTGGTCTTGATTCTGCAAAGAAAAATGTATGAGGTTGGGGAACTGCACTGCATGGACCTCAATGGAGGATCTGTCTCTGGACTTCTCTCTCTAAGATCAAAACCTCATGCTTCCAATGTTATTACTTAAATTACTTACATTTATACAGACCCTTCAGACCCAGAGAACCTCAAACCAAACTGAAAATTCAAAAACTTTTCTACAATATAGCATTTTGCAGCCTTAAACTGAAAGGGTGCAAACAGACGTAGCATTTCTTCTGGGAGAAAGCCTTTTGTCCTGGGATCCTATCAGTCCATTGTCCCACTTTAAGTACCTTTGAAGTGTGTGAGCTAAAATATGTTACCACTTTTCCCAAGAAAATGCTGCGTACATATAAGTTAATTACAGCGTATTCATGTTAATGACCTATCATTCCAGAGATAAGCCTGCCAGGCTGTACACTCTATTGGCCACTTACTTGCAGAGGACAAGCAACATAGCTTGGGAGTAGAAAGGGCTGTATTGCTCCTTTTTGTCCCAGGTTTTGGGTCAGATCAAGCAGGACCTCAAATGAGATGTCTGTTTATAGCCACAGATTCACTCATATAAGTGGTGCTCAACCTTTTGGCCTCAGGGACTGGATGAGTGGTGAGGTTAGTCCACAAGCTGCACTGAGCCTGCCACCCCCACCCCAGCCCTCTGTGCACCAACCAGATCCTGCTTCCAACCCCACCCCACGCATGTCAGATGATCCCACAGACAGCACCACAGAGTTGGCCTTGTTACTTTCCAAAATTGTCATTGGATCTTTAATGACTACACTTGGATGGGGCATTGCTGTTCTGTGCCTAATTATCTCCTAATATCATACCAATATTTTAGACCAATAGTGAATAAGAGGGTAGATTTCTTCTTACTTAATCATCTACATATTCTTCAGCTGTTTCTCATCTAAATATTAACTATTATTAACTATATTAACTAAACAGAAACAGCAAAAGGAAAACAGGAAACAAAAAAGCCTTTTCAGTTCTACACCACTTTTTATGCAAAAACTGTCTGAGAAAAGCACAGTGACACATTTCACAGCGCATTGTCCCAAAGAAATTAAAATTACTGAACCACAGAGCACTAGCACTCTCGCATGGGTTCAGCCAACTGAAATGTCTTTTCTCTAGAACAATCTTGCAGTACTAGACGCTGCTGTACAGGCTAATTGGTGGAGAAACTTAAGTACTTTCCTTCCTACTTTATGCTCCCTCTGAGAGCAATCACTGCCATCCTTTCAGCTAAAAATTCAAGGAAAAAAAAAAAACAAACCTTTGCTGGTTGTTACAAATTCAGTGTTTCACCTTCTTGATGTCACCAGGCCTTACTTCTGCAGGCCCATAAACTTTCCATGAAAATGGCTAGATCATCTTTCTACTCCATTATGAATATCTGGAAAGGCCAACTCAGACCCTTAAAGGTACATGCAAATATAGTTAGGAAAAAAGAAGCAACAGAATGCATCCTCATCATCATGCTTTCTTTAAAGAGAAGAAAGTATTTCACTATCACTGGTGAAACATAAGGGACTGAACCATTTTCTACTATCCCCCAAAGCACATTTGTGGGGGGAAAACATCATACATGTGACTGAAAACAATACACTCTCTAGCTCACAGTTCCAACTGCCATAACAGCAGAAGTGTCCACAACACAGCCCCTGGCAACTTCCAATGAATATACGAATTCTACTAAAACCTTGCCATAATGCAAACCTCTAACTCACAACAGGTTAACCTGCTGTGTCACAACCCTGGGCCTTTTTCGGGGCCAGCATTGGCAGTATGTAAACACAGAGGGACTCGCAGGAGTCAAACAGGACATTCTTTCCAGGATTTGCACCAACAACGATAGTCATGTAATCTATCTCCAGGAAACACACAGAGGTCATTGATCAGCAATAGGCCATTGATCCCTGGGATGAGATTAGCCATTGAAAGGCAGCATGAGAAATATGGCAGTGCTATCTTGGTAAAACCAGAGCTCGTCATCAACACAACATCGAAGACAGAACAAAACAACATAGAAATCTTAACCATCAGTATGGACAACATCTCAATAACATGTTTATAAACCTCCAGGGAAGTTTTGTGATCATCAGTGACTTTGAAGTCACAATGGGTTACAGCAAAAACTATGAGAATGGCAACATGGTTGAGATGTGGGCCAAGGCATATCACCTAAGCCTGATCCATGACTCAAAGTTACCAATTTTAAGAAAGCAGACAGGAGAGGCTTTTCTGAAGACCTTGATAAAAAAGTGACACACATTGAACTAGTGTTGGATAACTATGACTTCTTCATGAAATCACTGAGCAAAACCTCCAAGGGTTATATACCTCAAGGATGTAGAACTGAGTATATACCAGGGCTTACTCCCATACTAGCTTTACTCCCAAATACAAAAAATATCAGCAATGTTTCAAAGAGATCCTTTCTCAGAAGACACTACTGCAGCAGGGACAGCCCTATCTAACATGCTCCAAAAAGAAAGGTGACAGAAATGGAAAGAATTGATAAAAAAAATAGATATGACCCACACTGGTAGGAAAGCGTGGTAAACTATTTGCAAGCTTAGTAACAACCTGAATAAAGTATAGCAGCACCACAACAACACAGCCAGCCAGGTGGCTCACCAACTTCTGCTAAATGGTAAAGCTTCAAACAGCCTACAATATGGATTAGACAGCAAACTGATCTGGAGGAAAATCGTTTTAGTATGCCATACACAATGGATGAACTTACGCCAGAATAAGCCACTTGAAGAACGGCAAAGCAGCTGGACTCAACAACATATGCACGGAACAAATCAGACACTTTGGTTATGGGTATTTCACCTCTTTAACAATTGCTCATCACCTCTTAGAATACCTAAATCAGGTGACAGGCCTATGTAATAGCTCTATTAAAGCCAGGGAAAAATGCCTCTGGTCCAGAGAACTTTAGGCCAGTGTCACTTCCGTGCCATCTTTATAAATTTTACGAATACCTTATTCTCAGTTCACCTTTAACCTCATATTGAGCAACATCTAATACCAGAACAAACTGGATTTAGACCAGTCAAGTCCTGCACTGGCCAAATACTAAACATCATCCAGCATATAGAAGATGGATTTGAGAAACGGATGATAACCAGTGTTGTATGTACAGACCAATCGGCGGCATACAACAGTGAACCAAAATCAACTTGCTGAAGTCTACAATATGAAGCACGACTACCACCTACCAATCTCTTTTGGAAAATATACATTTTTACATAGGCCTGTGCAAGAGACAGAGCTACCAGAGATGACAATAAAATGGCATCCCACAGTAGTGTGCCAGCACTGATACTTTTATATATGACCAACCCATACAGAGTAATATGAGGAGCTTCATATATGTTGATTATCTATGTATTACAGCAAGGGAAGGACTTCACCACTGTCGAGAACAGCTGTCATGTGCACTGAACTCAGATGACTACAACAAGAAGAAGCTTTTGTGCCAACCCAACCAAGACGCAGGTCACAGCTTTTTACCTATGCCATAGAAAAGCCATATAGAAATTAAACATCACCTAGGACGAACCCCACTGACTAATCACCTGAACCCTGTATACTTGGGGGTTACATTAAACCAAACTCTTACCTTCAAAGCACATGTAGAGAAGACAAAAGGGAAAATCAGTGCCCACAACAATGTACTGAGAAAGTTGGTCACTTCAAAGTGGGGAGCAAAACCTGCTCATTATGAACCACTGCTATTGCCTTGTGTTACTCTATTGCAGAGTATACATGTCCAGTATGGGAACAATCAGCTCATGGAAAGAAAATAGACCCAGCTGTAATAAAATAACAGGATGTCTAAAAGCCAACACCAAAGGATAGCTTATACTTCCTGACTAGCATCATACCACCTTATATCAGAAGAAAGGTAGCAAGCCAAAAAGAAAGATCATGACAGATGGAAACCCCCAGGCATCTGCACTATGGTCATACAGAAGTAACTACACAAAAGAGTTTTGTAATCAGTGTTGCACCATTGAACATGGCTGAGAGGGTGTGACTGAGGTTATGGAAGGAAAGATTACATGCAATCAGGTGCTATGAAATAGATCTGGAACCCCAGGAGGACCTTCCAAGAGGGGTGGATCTACATGACCAACATGGCAATGCCTGAAATCACCTGCGCACACAAAATGGAAAATCAAAAGCAAACATGATCAAAAGGGCTAATCTAATCACATAAATATATGCAAGTGCAGTGAACTGCAGAGTCTGGGGCACATGGTCATTTGCCAACTCCTTGGCAAGACCTGTATAAAGAAGGACCTCACTGCAGCAACAGAAAGAGCCTTTGCTTGAGCACAATTCCAGAAAAACATATAGTTTTTGACAAAGGCAGGAGAACAAAATCCTCTAGCAATGGATCTTTCATTCTCAGCCTCCCTCCTCCTTTCACCAGCTCCTGCCCTGCTTTTGAAATCTGGGTCCCATTAGGACACAGAGAAAGCTCCCACAGAGCTATACAGGATGTAGACACCTGGACAGCACGCAGAGCGTGCGAGTTCTCCTGCTTCAGTCCCTCTCTCCTCCACAGCTTCAACAGAGGACTACTCCAGCTTGGATGCAAACTAAGCACTCTGGAGTTGTACAGATACAATTTCCTGCTATAAATGCCCCAGTTTGGCAAATGGTTATACAGGGGGAAAAATGTTAAACAGAAAGCATATCCCCTGCTTCCCTCATTTTTCTTGCACATTTTTAATGGAAAAAATGTGAACACTTTAAGAATATATTTTCTGTCTTTAACCTGTGTTTTTGAAACCCTAAGGGAAAGGATCTTACTGCACCCCTCAGTAATTAAAGTTATATTATGAAGCAGGCAGTAGATGACATTCACAACATTATACTGAAGAATTAACATAATTGAGACTTTAGTCAGGACACAAAAGAATAATTAATAGGCTAGAACAATATATTCTAAAATAGTCCTTTGAAGTTTATTATTAAGAAACTTTTTGTGGAAATGAAAAGAAACTTCACCTCCTTATATTTCAGGACTGATTCAAATAGGGGACTTTAGTTCAGACCCCTGCTAATTTGAAATTCCAACCCCTAAACATGACTCTTATAAGAAGCAAGAATAATATTTTATGTTTGTCTGACTATATTTTATGTCATTTTGATACTCTCCAGATGTAAATTGTGATATCTGATATTTCCCAAACACGCTAATTCTGGAGATCCCTACAAGTAAACACCAAACTGATTTTTATTTCTAATCCCATCTTCTTCCTGGCAACATTTACCCTAGCTTACAATGAAAATGGGGCCCAGTCTCACAAGATACTGCATGAAAACACTGAAGACAATAGGAGTCGAGGGCACTCGGTACCTTACAGAATCAGGTCCCAATAATCAGCATTTAGACAACCATAAAATGAGATCATTATTTTTCAGCTAAACTGAGACTGTAAAGTCATCCAAAATGAAAAGCCTATTCAAATTAAACCCATATGCTGGCCCATTGCATTGATTGAAATATAAAAGGATAAGAGTTTATTTTAAAATCTTTGTTCCAGAATTTTTGTGCATTAGATGTAGCTCCTGTGTCTACTCAGCTCAGATTCTGCATAAATTATTTTTATTTGGCAAAGGTGAAAGATTTGGTAATAAAATTAGATAACGAGTATTGATCTGCTGATTTAGGCTCCTCTACACATGCCTAATTTCATGCAGATGAGTATTCCTGTTGAAGTCAGTGGAATAACCATGGATGATCGTTAGAATTTCATCCTCCTACTTAGCCTGTAATGTGAATACTTTGTATACATGTTTCAGTTTCTAGCCAAGCTATGAGAAGCACAATTACACTTTTTTGCCCTCCTCAGAAACAAATATTTTGTTATTTAGTGAAAGAAAATAGGGTAGACAATCTCATGACTTTTTGGCAGAGGCCATCATTTTTTCCAGGGCAAGGAAAGTATTTTTATTTTCTCTGAGCTATTCTCCCCACTCCTTTTTCTCAATGATTAGAAACAAAAATGAGCAGTCTAAGCCAATTGACTCAGGTACAGTGTAAGTGTGCAGCACCCAGTAAAGTCAAATGAAGTTTAATGCAAGTGAAAGTGTCTCTCTTTCCAAGCAATAATTAAATTTACTTTTTATTCTTTAACTCTACTCTGTTGTGACAAGAAAACAAACAAAAGCCAATTGTTGTCCAGCCATTAAAATATTCTAATGTCCCAGGTATTATTCAGATATAACAGAGCAAGAAACAAAATCATCCCATAATTATGCAGTATGTTTTCAAAGAGAAATAAATTGAAATAATAAGGTTTTCCATCTGTATAGTACCTTTCTGCCAAGAGTCTCAAACTGATTTTACAAAGATAAGTTAGGAAGTTATTTTAGGGAGAATCTGACATGTAGGGCGCATCTACACATTTCCCTACAGTGCCATAGTGACGGGCTACGTAATTGCCAGTTACACCGCCACAGTAGTGCGTTCCTCAGTTATAGAGCACTACTATGGTGACATAGTGGCGAAGTCTAACCATGCACCATGCACAAGGCGAGTAACCACCCGTACTGCACCAAAAGGAAGTACTACAGCACAGCGCCACAGCAATGGTACCATACAGTGATGTGTAGACGTGCCCATAGAGAAGTGACTACAGATTCCAGTTCTCCATCCCAATTCTCTGCTGTAATGCAGCTTTCCCAATTTCTAGTGCAATGATTATTGTATTGTATACGGTAAAACACTGTTTTACTCCTAAGTTACTTTAGCACAGTGTGGTAACTTCTGAATATGTTTTTCATTTTGATCATGAGAAAACAATAGCATCTCTCTAGTCAAGCCAGCTTTTTCTGTAACCTATGTGGTAACAGTTTTGTGTAATATTTGGATGACTCATCGGATCAGTTTTCCTGAAGCAGTTTCCTTAGAAATCTGCATAAGAAAAATTTACTTGCCAAATATTCCCCCTGCTTTGCCAGATATTATGTTTCCAATTAACAATTTAAGAGAAAAAAATCTGGCACATGACACTGACCATATTGAATGGGTTCAGCCAAACTATTCTGCTAATAAATTTTCTCTTACAGTTTTGTACACTGCCACCAAGCCAACAAATCCAGACACTCATCTGAGTTTTATCAGTTTGTCTCACTGAATGTTGTCAAGACTCCATTCTTATGAATAATGCCATGAAAAAGGAAGTAAATGCAAGTGAATGAGAAGTCATATTACAGAACAAAGAAATGTGTATGACAATAATTTTCCTGAATTATAAACCTAAAAAAGACACTTACCACAGGTCTTCTAAAAATGCTCAATAATAATTAGCCCTGTGGAACACTGAATTTGCTCAGCTCCCTGGAAGATAACAGCAAATAAAGGGGTTCAGATTCTCATAGAACAAGCCCAATAAACATATTTACACACAAAAAAACTTATTGCAACCCAAAAGAACTCAACAGGAATTGGGACTATCATCATCTTTTAGTCCAGCCTAGGAGCTGTAATTTACACTTTATAAGGCTATTAAATATTATTATAATGTCAGACTCATTATCTGCTATGTTACTTTAATTGTACACCTGCATAGCACCTTTGAAATCAGTTGTGTTAGAACTTGAATAATATGGGAGTAAGGAAGCTGTCAATTCAGACCTTTTTTTCTTTCTTTGTTTCTTTTTTTTTTTTAGACTGAAGTTACAATTTTGGTAGCTGTCTTCTCCATGAGTGATGTTCTTTCCACATAGATTTAGCTAAAGTCCATCAACACTTGTTAGTTTTTTGACATAACAATTTCCTGGACTGCTTCTGCCCAAAGTTTCTTCAGTTTATATACATCATACTGAGATCTATTTTCAGAGCTGGAACCAGATCTCCATGCACTGGGCAGAAGCTGCCAGGCTGAAGCTTTCCCCTACCCCTGCCACCCAGAATGGCACAGCAGGGGCAGGAGTGGGAGGAGGAACCACTGGAGGTGAGGAGAGCGGAGCAGCACTGGGAACAGTCCCACCAAAGCTGGCTAGGGCCAGCAAGTCTGTTCTGCTCCCCTCACCTCCCGCTGCGGCTCCTACTCCTGCCGTGCCACACCACTCCAGGAGGGTTGAAGCTTCATCCCAGTAGCTTCTGCCCAGCACATAGAGATGCGGCTCCTGCTCTTGGCTTCCTTCCACGCACTCTGCCCATCTGCAGGGGCTGCTCGTTGTGGCATAAGACAAAAGTGATTCAAGAGAGTACGGAAGTCATCGCCCTGTCATTACCCCCCATCATCCCTCCCTCCCATATAAATGGGCAGCAGAGCAATTAGCCCTGGGGAAGGGTTCTATATATAATTCTCTGAATCATGGTGTACACATAAGAGCCTGATGAATCCATTTGTAGCTGACAAGCCCAATTAGAGAGTGACACAGCTTGTTACAAGTTTTACAGATCCATACATTTTTCTGAGTTGGAGTCCAAGTTTCCAGCATGCTTCTTCCTTCTTTCTCACTTTGCTTCCATCCTCTGGATCAAAGCTGCTTCATGCTGAGCTGCACCCAATGCCAAATGTTCCCTCCAGATTGGATGGGATTCTGAGGACTCCTCCCAGCTTTCTCCTTTGATGTTAAATGACTTCATATAATTTTTGTGGTACTCCCATAGAGGACGACCCTGCTTCCTAGAGCTCTCTCAAATCTTGCTGTCCAAAATATTCTTGGGGTTATGGTCTCCTCCCATTCTCCCAACATAGCTGAGCCACCTCCTCTCCTTGAGAGAGGTTTCTAAGTGTGTCAGTCCTGCATACTGCAGCACCTATATGTTTGGCATTTTGGCTTCCCACTCTGCTTTCAGGATCTTGCACAGACATCTCATGTGGAAGCTGTTCAGTCTTCTGATGTGCCTAGCATACGTAGTCCAAATTTCTAAACCATAAAGCAAAAACAAC
Organism: Gavialis gangeticus; assembly: GCF_001723915.1. Taxonomy (NCBI): domain Eukaryota; kingdom Metazoa; phylum Chordata; order Crocodylia; family Gavialidae; genus Gavialis; species Gavialis gangeticus. The sequence continues at coordinate 30,000,857 of NW_017728993.1, read as the reverse complement.
AGCATGCAAGTCTTGTAGGTTCACATCTTCACATTACTTGATAGCCCATGCACATTTCTCTAACAGTCCAAAATCATTAGCTGCTTTTTTAATTCTGTTAGTTCAGTCTGAAGGCCAAGATTCCTGCTGATTGCAGAACTCAAGTAGCCAAAGCGGTCAACACCACCAAGAGATTTACCTGCCAGAGTCAGGTCAGGCACTGGTTCTTCCACCCCTTGGTACATGATTACAATCTTCTTGAGACTAATTGTCAACATAAAACTCTTGCATGATGCATAAAATATGCTCAGGAGATTTTGCAGGGAAGATTCACTGTGTATGACCAAGGGTGCGTCATCCACAAACAGGACATCTCTCAGAATCACCTCTTTCATCTTGGGCTCTATTCTCCTGACAAAAGGTAAAACTCTAGTAGGAAATGAATGGAAACATTCATGAAGGGGACTTCTCAAACTATTTCCATTCACTTCCTTCTAGTATTTACCCTCTATCATCAGATTGGAGCCCTCCCTTGTGATCTAAATGCAGAGAGAATTATTGCACCATGAGATTATTACAATGCAACCACAAAATATGCCAGTACTCCTCAGCCATTTTGAAAGCCTCAGCTAAGATATTAAGTTTCAGAAGCTTGGCTGAAGGTAGTCAAATGACCAGATGTTTAGAAGTTCATTTTGGATAAGGACCCAGACATTCATATCCAATCTTATCCAGCCCAACAGCCCAATTTTGCTTAGCAAAATTTCCCACCCATGATTCATCTCTTTTTATAATTGATTTACTAATTATTTTACTTCAGTACATCTAAGCTATGGTTTTAAAAATTGCCAGCAATTTTAACCAAATTCAGTGTTATGAAGATAATATAAAAGTTGGTTCATAGAGGATGGTTCTTGACTAGTTTTTTGTAGCAACATTCGTATGTTATTGTTAAAATTAAAATACTTAGAACCCTTGCAGAAAGCTGACATAAAGCATCTTTAATAACTATAGTAATATGGATGTTTATGTCATAGAGGTGTAGCAGAACCAAGTCTCACCTACAAGTCCTTGGACACCCCCTAGTGGTCTTGTGGATCCTGCTTTGTTTCTGCTGTAGGGTGGCCTCCCTTTTTAACTGCTACACCTTTGTTGGACTAATTTAAATAGGAAAACAATAGGGCCCTAGAGCAAGCCTTAGTCTGTCTTCCTGATCATGGATCTCTCTCAGACTCTACTGATCATAATCCTGCCCTCACTCAAAGGTTGGGCCCCCTGGCCCATAAGTGCCACCCAGACTCCAGCTGCCTTATGAGTTATTCATGACCTCCAACTTCCCCTATAACCTTGCCCATGCCCCACAGGTGTTATAGCCTGTCACTTCCCTTTGTTGGGGCATCAGCTTTGCCAGCCTCCACCCCTTTTCTTTTGCTGGGCCTTCTAACCTAAATCTACCATGCCAGATCAGGCTTCCAAGCTCTAGCCTTCATCTTGTCCATCACAGCTTTAGCCTCACCTCTGTTCTTGCCCTATAGGCTCCTGGTCCTGGCCTTGTCCCTTTTTGGGCTCTTCAATTTTCCCCTTTTGGGCTATGGGTCCCTGACCCTGGTTCTTGCCCCTTTTGCGGTCTGAGTTTCACCCCTCTAGGGCTCTGGTCTTCCCCTCTAAGGCTACAGGCTCCTGGGTATTGGTTCTCACCCTTTTGGGGCTCTCAGTTTGCCCCTCTTGGATTACAGGCTGCTAGATCTGATCCTCACCCCTATCGGGCTAAATTCTCAACTTCTTGGGCTACAGGTCCCTGACCCTGGCTCTGCCTCCCTAGCACTGCGCTTCTGGCTCTAACTACATCTTGATCAGTGCCTGTGCCTTAGTCCCCCTGGCTTCAGACCACTACCATTACCTGGCTTTGGCCTTCCCAACTGCTGCCTGCCTGTGGTTTGTGTCTGTTCTGCTCCCCCCCCCCGACCCCTCGGCAGGGGCTTAACTGCAGCCATGTGCCCTCAGGCACAACTGGGACCTCTAACCTTCCCTGTTTGTCCCAAACCCAACAAAAGAATAAGCCCACTGACTATAACAAAAGCTTTAAGCACACTGGCAGTATAATTAAAACACTTCTCATCCCAGTGCTGAGGTCCTTGCAAGCCTTTAGCCACTTACTCCCAGTCCTCATTTCCACTGGTCCCAGTCAGTAGCTCAAGTTACAGCTATTTTGATCCAGAGCTCCTTCCCTGGCAGCCTTTAGGGCCTAACTGTCCACCCTGGCTCAAGCTCTGGGTTCATAGCACTGACCTTTCCTGTCGAGTGACTTCCTTGGGTTGGATACAGGTGTTCTTTAAGCGTACTTGCCAGCTTCACCGCATAGCAGCTAACGGCTGTTGTCTAGCTGCTGCAGCAGTGCCTAGCTTCCCATGCAGGGCTCTACCCAGCAGCCCCTGGGGACCTGCTCTTTTGAAGCTCCTAACAAGTAATCTGAGGCTCTCCATGCATTAGACTGGACATTAGAAAAAAGTTCTTCAAGGTCAGGGTTGCCAGGATATGGAATGGGCTTCCTAGGGAAGTGATGCTCACCCCATCCTTGGGGGTCTTCAACAGGAGACTGAACAGGCACCTGGCTGGGATCACATGATCCCAGGTTTGGTGACCCTTTTCTTGCCTGGCAGGGGCAGGGGTCAGACTAGATGGCCCACTGAGGTCCCTTCTGACCCTGGAATCTATGAATCTATGCATTCATTTGCCTCTCTTAGGGTAAAAGGGGCCCTAGGCTCCTGTTACAGAGGTTCACAGAGCCACAAGTAGCATAGTAGTTTCTAAAGGCAGGAAAATGAAAATCTTAGAAAATACAATGTAAAAACAAACATCCCAAAGAGTTAAAGAATAAAGTTATTGCAAGATGTTTTCTTCATACGAGCACAAAGATAAAATGCAACATAATGCAACTTGTAAATAAACAGATTGGGCAGTTTTGATCCTTGAAGGAGAAAATAAACAGAAAGAAAAATAGCAACGCAATGGGAGTTTCATCCAAATGGTGATAGCAGCACAGTTCAATTTCTGTTTCTTTCTAAAAAAACCCTTTCTTTTACTTTAAGCAAAATGCCTTGGTGATGTTTTCTATAGCAAGAATGGAGCAGTTTAACACAGAGAGCAGAAATCAAGCCTCTAATGGACCTTTCAGCACAGTGATAAAAAATGTATACAATTTTAGAAACAGCAGGCTTCAACATGGAGAGACAGATAGCCCAGTAACATAGAAAATGGCAGTAAACATCATTTCCCATAAAATATTCCAAGTATGAGGAAAGAAATAAAAATTGTTAACAGTTTTATTTAAAATGTTTAGTTTTGTGAATAGCATACAAGTACAATTGTTTTATAGGTCTTCGACAACTCCAGTTCTGGAAACCTTTACTGCTGTAAGCAGTCCTATTGTTTTCAACAAGTGGATTTTTACATGAATCAGGTTTGCAGAACCAGCCCCCTTAAGTATATATTTAATCTCAGTCACTTCACTAACCTTTTCATAAGAAGGGAATAATACCCAGCTACATTTTATTTTAATTAACCACTTCATCCACTTTTCTAAGTTATCTCATCTAGTTTAGTGCCATTTTCCATCCAGATTTAGAGAACACTCATTTAAAATGTCTTACAAGAGGCTTATAAAAAACACAAACTGCTGTGTTTCATAACAACAAATGTCTTATAACTAATGGTGTGGGACACTCCACTTAAAATTTGTAAAGCATCTGGAGAGTCTTCCTAAAATAAACTGATGTTTTGATGTGAAGTTAAGAAATTAGTCTTTGTAAATCCATACTTTAAAGCTGTTTGTTTGCTAAATATAAATTCGAGCTAATTTAACCTTCATTTAAATTATATGCATGTTATTACCATCATTTTGTAATTTAGCAATACAGTACTAAGGTTCTTCTGAAACTGTGGGAAGAATACATAAGACATCAAATGAGTTTTCACTACTTTGTTAAAATCCCTCTTTGATGTGAATTTGCCATTAGGCTTCATCTTTGATCATTTTGCAGTTTTCAGGCATCCTTGTGAAAAGGTGGCTGCAAGAACTGGAAACTCCTCCCTCCGTCCTTGCGTTCCAATAAGGCTTAAACTACCCTTCTATGTCTTGAATATCTTCAGAGGTCTCGTCATTGCCCAGTTCTTTCTTCTCAAGTCCATGCAGCTTCCGTTGTTATTTTTATTGGGTCTCAGGAACACTGAGCAGTCTTTTTTTTTAATTTTGTCCATCAAAAGATATTGCATCCCCACAGTCCTGACAGGATTTTCCAGAAAACAAAATGTGCTGTCCTCCAAATATCCAAGTTTTATTGATCCCTCAAATGTGCTCAAACACAATCATCATGTACAAGTGACAGAGCATACTGCAAGAGAGATTTCTCTTCACTGAATGCTAATCATGGTATGTTTTTGTTGCTATGGTATTAATAGATAATGATGGCTTCTTTCCTTATCTAGTAATAAATTTTCCATTATATATTGTACAGCACATTCAGCCATGAGTACAGATTGCTTGATTACTCTACAATACAGACATCATTTTGATAGATCATATAGTTACAAACTGCTGTATGGCCTGAGCTAGTTATTGTTTGGTGGGCTATGTGATACAAACCAGGTAAAAACTCACAAGTTTTTTTTGGAGGGATCCAGTGGTATAATTGGGACAGAGTGAATGAGGCAAGTGCCCTGGGCATCAATGGGGCAGTTGTGCTGGTGACAGCAACCAGAAGTCACCACTGCCCCTGGGACCCTGGTGCCTGGCTACATCCCTGCACTGCCTGGAGGGTTCCATAGTCTTATTAACTTATATATGACCCTTTTTCTCATTTTAGGACTGAAATGATACAACCTTTAACATGAGCATACACAAAGGGCACAAAAATAGTCGAAGGACTTCAAAATAATTTTTGCAGGTCTCAGTGCATGTGTGTGTGCAGGCATGCATGCATGTGTACTGCAACAGGGAACCCTAGCCCTGTTACTAGGAGACAGGGTGGTCTGGTCAAGTAGGGGTTAAAGCTCAAGCCCTACCAGCCGGTCAGGTGACAGGAAGAGGAAGGCCAGGATCCTACAAATGGCAGGTGGAGAAGGCCAGAGGGGCAGCAGGGAGGGGGACTCCCAATGACCACAGTGCTGCAGCTGCAGTTGCAGTCTCTGTCAGAAGACTACGGATGCTGTGAGCCATCCTCATGATCATCTAAAGTAAGCAGACATGTTGCCTCTCTTGTTTCTGTATTATCATTTTGTCCATTATATGGCCTTAGAAGCCTATGTTTTGTGTTGAATGTTAAGACTGGTGTTTTGGGTGAGGCTATATGGGGAAGGAGGAGGCCTCAGTGGGGGCCCACTGCAGTGTGGGGACCCCAGCATCAGAGAGGGAGTAATATTTGGGGGTGAGCAGACCCCAGTGCCACAAGATGCAGAAGCCTGAGTGAGTCTCCTTTTGAGAGCTAGAGCCTGGGAGTCAAACCCTGATTAGTGGGTTTTTTTGATTGACAGGCCTAGCTAGAGAGAGAAGGAGTAGACCCACAGTGGCCAAGACCCCAACATGAAGAGGAACTTACAAATACCATCTGCGAGGCTTGGGCTGTGGTGTAGAGGAGGAACGGAGCCACAGATAGCACCCCCTGGCATCGGGGCATACAACAGGCAGCCTCCGCTTAATTAACAACAATTAATTAACAACAAGGCATGGCAGACAAGAAGGTAGGCAGTTGGCCCATAACAGGTGGGCAGGGCCACCAGTAGATGGACCCTGAGCAGGACCCCCCCCTGTTACAGTACACATGGTATTTCACTGTGTCTTCAAAACAGAGTCAAAAAACAAGTGCCAAATACACCTTACTCAGAAGCAACTCCCACAGGTGAGGAGTAAGAATAGTTTGCATTTTTACCACTTTTCTAAGAGCATTTAAAATGTGAATTGTCACCCTGTATGGTCACCCCTCGTAAGCAGGCCACACACCCACTTCCTTATCAAGGCCAGTCAACTCTGAGGTCCAGGTTTCCGGCCAGTGGATTAGTGGATTTATTTTATTTATTTTTCAAGATCTAGTATAAAACATGACTGGCTAGAAAAACTTTCTTCGCACTTTTACCCTAAATGTATTCATGGGTAGTGCATTTGGTCATGAGGTAATATTGTCCTTTAGTCTTCTCCCTTTTTGGTGTATGCCATCCCAATTGTTTTAGATCATATTCCCTCTCAGCCTTCACTTTGTTAAGCTAAGCATGTCAAGCTCATAAAATAGGCTTTCTGTTCCCCCATTCTTCCTTTTAGCTCTTCTCTGCATCTGGACTAGTTTGAGTGCAATATTCCATATGTCCAATGCCTTATAGTTCTATATCTCCATTAGAAATACTTCACTTGCAGAATCACAAAAGTGCTTTTTCATGGATTAAGGAATCATCTTGGTGATTTACAGCCTCCTTGTAAGCAGATAATATACCCAGGTCTTTATCTTACTCTGTCATTTCTAGCTGATGAGCTCCTAGGTCATTATTGAAATTCATGAACTTGCACTTTGCACTATTAAATTTCTTCTTATGTCTGTTGCTCTTCTACTACAGTCCTCAAGGGCATCCAGTTCTTCACATATAATACACCAATGTTCCTTTGTACTAATGATGCCTCCCAATTTTGTGTCATCAGCAAATTTCATTAGCACACACCTACTTTTTGATGCTAAAATTACTACTGACTGTATCCTGTACTAAAATCAGTCCTTTAGGAAATTTACTTATAATATCACTCCAACCCAGGTCATCTCCTTCCAGCATAGCCCATTGTCATTTCCCCTTTAGCCAACTCCTTACTTACCTTAATATAGTTGAAAATTATAAGCATCTTCTTCAATTTAACCCATGTTTTGCAACGTGATACATCTGTATTTTATTAAAGTCTACCTACTATACTTTCTTTATCTAAAATATTATGAAAGAAAGATATCAGGTTAGTCTAGCATAAACTGTCTTCTGTAAAACCCCTGTGGCATTTCATTCCCATTTCCATTTATCTCCATGTTTTTAATTATTCTTTCCTTCTAAATGAAAGCCTTATGCACTACTGAGGTCAAATTAATGACCATTCCTGCCTTGACCACTTTTTCATATTTTCTTAAAAAATGAACACTACCTTTGCCAGATTTATTAGAAAACTTTACTGGACTTCAAATGCCATATGTAATTTCTTCCATTATTCTAGGATGGAGATAATTCAGTCCTCTCCAGTTTAAGCACATGAAGTTATCTGAATTTTGCTTCCAACTTGGAAGTGGTCTCCAATCTGCTGAGATTCAATAAGGACAAGTACAAAGTCCTACACTTGGGATCAAAAAATTGCATGCACAAATAAAAACCAGGGAATGACTAGCTACGCTGCAATACTGCAGAGATGGACCCAGGGACTACAATGGACGATATGCTGAATATGAGCCAACAGTGTGCTCTTGTTGCCAAAAAAGCCAATAGCATTTTGGGTTCCAACAAGAGTGTTACTTGCAAATTAAAGGAAGTGACTTGGGCATTGGACCAGGTTACCTAGAAAAGTGTTGGAATCTCCATCATTGGAAGTTTTCAAGAACAGGTTGGACAGACACTTAGCTGGGATAGTTTAGTCAGGTGCAATCCTGCCTTAAGCAGGAGCTGAACTATATGGCCACATGAGGTCCCTTCCAGCCTGGCTACCCTTTCTTGAAAACTGAAATAAAGCATACATTTAGTTTTTAGGCCATAACTTGATTGTCTTTAGTACAGAATTCTATTCCCCTAGAGTAGGGGTGTGCCTGCTCTGGCCTGGGGGCCAGATCCAGTCCACCAGCCTATTCTATCTGGCCCATGGGGCCTCTAAAAAATTTGGAAAATTAATATTTATTTGCTCCTAGCCACCTGTCAAAGATGACAGGAGCCAGGGTAGTAGGGTCCAGAGGAAACTGGTGGCAGGACCCAGCAGCAAGGCCTGCCCAGCCCTGTCCCCCCAAACAGAAACCTCTGCCTAGCAGAGGCTTCTGGCCTGGGACCATTGGGCTTTTCCTGCTTCCCTATGCCGGAGAGGGAATCATGGCCCCCAACAGCTTGCCAAAACTCAGTAAGTTGCCCTCTGCCTGAAATAATTGCCCTCCCCTGCCCTAGAGCATATAAATGGCAGTTTTCCAAATATGTAAGCAGTATTTTTTGGCATTAATGCACATGTTTCATCTGCACTGCCTATGTATACCTTTATGCATTTAGACTGGCCAGGGACAGATCAGAGCAGGTGGAGGGGAAGGGGTGTGGTGTGGTGCAGAGGCGCAGTTGCACACCCTTTCTTTTCCTGCTCCACCCAAATTTTAAAACTAACTGCCTGGGAGGGGCATCAGAATTTCTATTCAGACAATGCTGAGGGAGTCAGTTGATTTGATGGCTCTTATAATGTGCCTGATTACTGGTAAGCTCTCTTTATGCCACAAGTGTTATTAACCCTCTCCTTTTTACTAGTCTTGATGTCCAATTAATCAAATTATCCTTTCTTCTGCAATTTTTCTGTCTGTTAGCCATTCCTGGTAATATCTATCAGTTATTTCATAGCCTTGCACACTGTTTTTAGTTCTAGCTTAAAAACCTTAACTCGGGCATGGTAATATTAAACCCATGTGAACATTAGCTCAGATGTCAAAATGACTGACAATGAAGCGTTAGATATACTTTCAAGGACTCAAGGAGTCTAGGCTTTGTTTTATGAATCTGAATGAGATGCACATTTAATTATATCTTCAGGACTAATAAAACAGTATCTTTTGATTATTTTGGCCTACTTTATTGTGTTTTCTAAACTTCATGTATAACCTACATATTTCATGCACATTCCTATAAAGTTACATTGTGTTATTGCTTCCATCTTAAGCTGAACAATATAGCTCTGTACCTCTAGCATATTCATAGTTTCATAGTTTCTAGGGTCGGAAGGGACCTGAGCAGATCATCTAGTCCAACCCCCTGCCATGGCAGGAAAGAGTACTGGGGTCAAACGACCCCAGTAAGGTGTTCATCTAACCTCCTCTTAAAAACCCCCAGGGTAGGAGCCTGCACCACCTCCCTTGGAAGTTGTTTCCAGACCCTTGCCACCCTGACCGTGAAATAGCGCCTTCTGATGTTTAACCTAAACCTACCCTCTGCCAGCTTGTGACCGTTATTCCTGGTCACTCCTGGCGGTGCTCGGGGGAACAGTGACTCCCCCAATGCCTGCTGATCCCCCCTGACTAGTTTATAACAGGCC
>NW_017728993.1:29990469-29991390 GCF_001723915.1 Gavialis gangeticus | reverse complement strand
AACTGTAGCCTGTTGCTCCCCTCTATTGTGCCCACATCCCCCCACATCTTAGTGTCATCAGCAAACTTGAACAGGGTGCTTTGCACCCCCTCATCCAAATCACTGATGAAGATGTTGAACAGGGCGTCCCAAGGACCGAGCCCTGTGGGACCCCACTTCCCACGTCCTTCCAGGTCGAGAAGGACCCATTCACTACTAGCCTCTGGGTGCGACTCTCTAGCCAGTTGGTGACTCATTGGACTGTATGGGTGTCTACGCCACAGTCCCCCAGCTTCCTAATGAGAATGGGGTGAGAGACAGTGTCAAAAGCCTTCCGGAAGTCCAGGAAAACTATATCCACTGCTACCCCTGCATCTAATGATCAGGTGATCTGATCGTAAAAGGCCACCAGGTTGGTCTGACAGGACCTGCCACTGATGAACCTGTGTTGCCCCTAAGCATGCAGTCCCCTGCTGGCCCCTCCTGGATGTGTGCCAGAATAATTTTCTCAGAATATTAGTAAATCTTCCAGTTTCTCTTTAACTGGAGAAAAATGTGTTGTTATATGTGATGTTGCACAAGACCACCTATACTCCACCTTTCCAAAATCCTAGGTCTGGCTATGAGACTGACCGTGCTTAGTAAGCTGTGCACTGGCCGTGTACATGCACTCATTGTGGAGGCATAAATGTATGTAAGCCTCGGAAATGTAGCCAGGCAAAAACCCATGGCTTACAGATGTTAAATGGAGGCGGACAATGACCTGCCTACATTTTAGCCCCAATACCTGAATAGCTAGTGCATTTCTTTAGCTAATAAGAGACTAGGGGCTCCTACAAATGTGCAGCAAGGCTGCTTTGACGTGCTGTAAATACAGCACGTCAAAGCACAGAAATTAACAAGCTCCAGCAGCCTCCAGCATCATGTGTATCAGCATCCCTG
>NW_017728993.1:29984206-29987427 GCF_001723915.1 Gavialis gangeticus | reverse complement strand
TCGGGTGGTGTCTCCTCGTCTTCCTGTGGCCCCCTCCCCTGGCAATGCTAGTGGCAGTGGGGTGCTTTAAACTAAAACTCATTTGAGTTTTAAAGTGCCCTGCCACCATTTTTCAGCTCAGGGACACTGATACACATGACACTTGGGCACTTTTAATTAACACAACTTGCTAATTAAAGCACCCCCTGACCCCCCTCCCAGAGCATGGCTATAAATGCCCAGAAGTTCTAGGCTGCCCTCACTCAGATTAGGTTTTAATCATGCATTTCTGACTTCTCAGCACAGTTCTCTAATCACCATGCCACTACTTAAGCATTATTACTTCTTTTGAAGCTGGCCCCCTCAGCAGTCAAGAAATGGATAGAAAAGAACTAGCTGAACAGTTTGTGGCCCAGCAAGAGGGCTCCCTCTTTGAAAGGAAGAGTTTTAGACAAGCCCCTTGCTCCCAGTGGGAGAGAAACTTCCCTGCTGCACTGCCCTCCATCTATTTTATATGGTGACCCAAATCATTTCTGCTTCATCCATTCTATTATTTCTTATTCCTTACTGCTTCCTCTATCATTGGCAGAGGTCACTGGTGACCTAGGCCCAAGCCTCTGTTCTATGTCCTTTATGATCAGGCAGCTGAATTAAAGTAAGGCAATATACAGAGGCATGAAGTCATCAACCCTTACCAAATGCTTCTCTGATTTCTTCAGACTAACAGGACTAACTACCTCTCACTGCAGTAAGTGTCTACCACAAACAGCACATATTAACAACCACACCTCCTCTAACCTGTCCCTCAGTCTCTGTGCTTGTTTACAGCAGAACAGGGAGTTAAATTTAAGATTTTCATCTTCAAGGCTCTCAGTGGCCTAACCCAGGATATCTGAAAGATCATATCTGAAAGAGGAAGACCATGATTGGCAATTTACTTCTCTGGCACAATTAAACTTCCTTTCATGAGGGTCAAGCTCATCTGTGCAGAAGACAAAACTCTCTCAGGGCCAGTCCAAATGAACTGCTATGGGAACTAAGGGCAATCAGAAGTCCTATCACCTTCTGTTCCAAGTGAAAAGTGAACTTCTCCAACTTGCCTTTGCTAATGAAAATTATAGCAGCAAACACCTCAGTTAAAAACCTCTATAGGACACATACAATTCCCCCAAAAGGGGAGGCTCAGAGCTAGAATGAAACGTACCATTTACGGTTAGTCAGGTTGATTAACATAAAGTCTAAGGCGCAATTGTGGGTTTGTTTGGCAATCAGAAAATTGCCTGACATGCAGGATGGGAAATTAATCATTGTAGTCCACTTCAATCATTGGCAGTACCATGCAGTTAGCAGCCTTGAAATTTACTAGTTCTTCTCAGTTTCAAGGCTGCAATTAAAAACAAGGCACTCTGAGTAACAAAGCAATTAGTCTTAAAGGGTGCAACAAATGCAAACAACTGAGAGCCTGCTGTTCCCACAAAAATAGCAAACATGCTTAAATCAGCTTAAGCAGTGCCTTTAGTACTGAAACAAGTGGAATTAGCAAATTTATAGTACCCTTTGCATGATTGAAATGAGTTCCAGCCTTAGTCACAGGAATTTAAAATGGTTCATACAGCATTTCTATCAAGCAAGTGGATATTTTGGTGATGAGAGTAATATAGTAATGCATACGGAGAAGAGGAAGACATTCTTGTACAATTCCAGACCCAAATTGAGGGAAAAGTAACAGAAAAGCCTTCACAGGCAGATTTGGTTTTAAGAAACTTATTTTCATACTGGACAGACCCAAGAGGTTTGCTGTTAAGTAGCATACAATCTTTGTTCATTTCAGATGATGAACTCAATCTACAAACTCACAGATTTACTAGGTCAGCATTCACTGAGAGATGGCCCCCAGGACAGTAAAAAGCTAATAACTAATAATGACCATAATCCATTGCTATTTTCTATAAAAATGGGTGCTGTATAGCTAATACAATAAATTTAGATCAAGCCCCAAATTTTCTGATCAAATGTTGCCAGAGAGCAGTCTAAGGAAGAGACAGTGGTGAATGAGACTCACATGACAGCAAAGACTAAAATTCCAGGCCAAAATAAAAAGCTGTCTGTAAAACACACAACAAAACGCTAGATAAACTGGAGTCAATCTGGAGGTTCCAGCACGGGCCTAATTGAAAATATGGTGCATGATGAGGTAAAATCAATGTCTTAAATCAATAGAGCTAGACTCATTTTCCCAGGCCAGCAGTGTTAGATAGGGCTTATTAATCTTATGGAATCATTTCCTCACCAAACAGTCAGTGCAGGCTTTGTCATTTATTTTTAACTGCCGGCAAAAGCAAGAAAAAGTACTGCAGCACACAATATCATTTGCAGATGATCAGCACAGTCCTCTCATCCCCATGGCTTGGGCAACTTTCCATCTAAGAACTATGGCCCAAATCCAAATCTGCTTCCACGCACAAGTAGTATTTATGTAGATAAAGTTAACTGTAAAATGGCATTTCAGTATGGTGATTTTAGATCCTTCTCCCTTGGGGAAAACATTTAACTCCATATAAATTATACTAAAATGGAGGACACAAGCCTTTCAACCTTTTACTCCAGTAACTCAGGCTGTTGGCATACAGTACACTTAAGATGTGATTAACCGTATGAATCATGTCTTAAGTAGTTACCCAGCCACATGTTAATGCAATTAATGGCGTGATAAAACAAAGAATAAACCACAACGTTATTAAACAACATATGTGTAACAACTTTATGGCTGGTTCCTATCACACCATTAACTGAAAGTGTAATCATGCGGATTGTTGTTGCATAAATTGCTGATTTTATTCCTTGGAGGCTAGTTCAATTTACCTCTAGAAGAGAGTTACACTTTTAGGCTGGATCCAACTCTATTTTATTGCTTGCAAGCAAGCCGACAGAGGAGCTTGTTGCTCAAATCAGTGTCGACCCTAAACAAAGCGCACGCGCTGCTTTTATTGAGCTAGCAATTTTTAGTTGGCGTGTTACATTTTGATTGGTCATTACAAAACAAAACCTGGGCAACATGTAAGACATGCGTAGTGGGCCATCCTGTACCATGTGGGTGGAAAGTTACAGAATGCAGGGGTTAATACTAAAACAAGGAACAAAGAAACATAGAGAAAAGTATCTATTTTCACTACATTGCCCCCCTCAAGATGCTTTCTTCACTTCACACCTCATCTTCTTGTGCTGTTGCTAATCTTTGGTAA
>NW_017728993.1:29974367-29979206 GCF_001723915.1 Gavialis gangeticus | reverse complement strand
AGGAACAAAGAAACTTAGAGAAAAGTATCTATTTTCACTACATTGTGGCTCCCAGCCTCCAGAGTGCATGGGAGCCCTTGACTCCCATGTGCTCCCAAGGCTGAGGGAGCAGATCAGCTGACTGCAGCCTCCAGCCTGGAGGATGTATCAGAGTCAAGGACCCCAGCGGGCTCCCCAAGACTAGAAGCCACGATCAGCTGGTTCTCCCAGCTGCAAGGGTGCATCGGAGCCCTTGACTCCAATAGGCCCCTCAGCTGGGAACAGAGGCAGATCAGAGCGCCCAGCCTTTAGGGTGCTGCTGAAATCAAGGACTCCACCGTGCCCTCCACACCTGAGAGCTCAAATCCTAGGAACCCAAATCAGTCCCATAAGTGCATGGTGCACCCCTGTGGCTGGGAGCCCAAGTCAGTTAGTTCATGGCTCCCAGCCTCAGGGGAGCATAGTGTGCACCCATAGATTGAGCCCCATCAGCTGATCACAGGTCTCAGCCATGGAAGCTTGCTGGATGTGATGGGATATGATGCTTAATCCCATGTTGAACACAGCAGGAAGCATGATTGTGGGTATCATGCATCAGATCCCATTGCACTTGCTTGCATGTCTTCCAGAGGCCTCAGTGGACCTTTGCTCAAGGAATGGCAAACCCAGTTTCCATGCTCTTTCACCCACAGGGAGCTTGACTCAGCACTTTCCACTTCCCAACCTAATGCTATAATCATCAAAGTAGGGACTAAGCAGGACCAGGAGCACCCTCCACCTCTCTGTTGAAGCCAAGAGACAGGCAAGAGGGGAAAATAGCATATTTACTTAAATACAAGATGACCCTGAATGTAAAATAAACCCCCAATAATTAGACTGTACACATGGAAAATTTATAAATTTACTATAATTTTCCATGTAGGGAAATGATTATTGGAGGATCATTTTAAACTCATCTTCCCCTTCATTACTATACCTGGTGGGTGGAGAGATGATGAGGGGAGCAGTAAAGGGAAATAGACAGAGGGGGAAACAGTAGGAGGGCACATGGTAGTGCAGATAGGGGGCAGTAATGGGGCAGATAGTGGGGGACAGGAGGTAGGGGACAGGCAGTGTGGAAGCAGTAGGCAGGCAATGAGAGGCAAGCAGCTTCTCTCTGATGCCTGCCCTCACCAACCTACCCCCCCCATTCTGCCTGCTCCCCTCAAAGCCTCAGGTTTCCCCAATTCCCCTGCCCTCCCGCTCCACACTGCTTCTGCCACCCACAGCCTCAGGTCTCCACCCCCGTTCCTCCCATCTCCTGCTCACCCAAAGTCTCTTCCTCCCTGCCCTTTGCTCTGCACCAGCAGGCTCTGTCCATGCTGCAGCCTGGGGCATGGGGGCATGCCTCTCCCTGCCTGCCCTGTAGCAGAAGCATGAAGCTGGTACTGCTGCTCTGTTATAGGGCTGGGTCGGAGCCATGCTCCATGCCCCAGGCTGCAGCAGGAACAGGCCTGCTGACATGGAGCAAAGATAAGAAGGAGTGCAGCAGAGGAGAAGAGAAAGGGAAAAGCAGGGGGTGGGGGTGACTGGAGGCTGTTGGGGAGGAGTGGCAGGGTATGCAGAGGTAGTTGGGGTGGCAGGGCAGGCAGAGGCAACTGTCTGTCCCCATCCTGCCCCACTGCCTCATGCTTGATAGTGCTTCCCTTCCCCCCATATTAAATGAGGGAAACAGCCTTGCCTTCTAATCGAGTAAATATGGTAGTAGGACCAGGAGAGCAAGTAAGAGGGAGTCTCTGTGAGTGAGCAGATATGAACACCGAAAGAAACCCAAGAAACTTTTTTAAGTGACATATGTTTTAAATGATGTAAATGTAACCCTTTTGCCAGACCCTGGACTGGCTGGGTTCCAATTTAGGGGTTTAACACCAACTTTCTAAAGCCCCTTATACACAGGCAGGTAAAGGCATGATGGGATTTAATGCACGATACACAATCGCACATGTTGCCATGCCATACATGCATGGCAGAAAGAGCAATTTCGGGATTGTGTATTAAATCCCATACTGCCTTACTGCCTGTGCAAGGAAAGCCTGATCCCCAGTCCCCCCCTGCATTGGCAAGAAACATGCCAGGAGCCCCCTCAGTTGAGAGATCCCAGCCACAGGGGTGCCCCACGCACCCTGGGGCTGGGGATCACAGGAGCTGTGATCTTCCAGGCTCGGGGGTATGTAAAACCCTTGGGCCTGGGGGACAGCATCTGCTGCAATTTCCCAGGCTTAAAGGCAGGTAAAATCCCTAGGCCTGGGAGACTGCAGCAGCAGACAGGTCTCCCAGCTGCAGAGAAGACATGTGCAAATTACAATTTGATGGCAATCAGCTATAAAATTAGTACACATTTTCAAGGTTTAGGTTTATAGCTGGTTGGGGTTTTTTATGGCATGACGGCTACTTTACACGTGGAGCTGGTGTTAAGATAATTGCATAATTAACCAGTTAATTGTGTGATACCTGTAACGTGTCAAGGGGGGCAAAATCTGGCCCAAGCCCCCACCCAGAAACTTGCAAAAATAAATTTTATCTTGGTGTTCTAAAGTGAACAAACGTCCCCACTTGTAAACAACATTCAACTAAAGCAGGGTCCGTAACAGGGGAAAAAGGTATAAAACACACAACCTTAGAGAGAACCTTAAACATTAACAGAAACCCAAACAGTTAATAGTTTCAGTCACTAGCAAAACAAACCAAGGAAAGGAAAAAGAAACTCGTTTCTTTTTCCGGAGCGGGCTGCAATATGGGAACTTTACCACTTTACCAGCCAACAAGGAACCCCGAACAGTGAGACCGAGGCACAAAACAAATTCCTTGCCCCAGCATGGACCTTCTCCTCCCCCAACTCATCAATATGTATGTTTATTCTGCAACTAAGATTTCACTTACTTGGATTTACTTACTTTCCTGGGTGGAATAAGATTGCAATAGAGTATAAGTGGCCAGAACAGATGCTTTCCAAAGCATTCGCCAAAGATCCTCAAGGAGCATGCTGCTAATATCGGGGCCTACGTGTCCCAAGTAAGATTCCCTAGGTACCAGAATATCCACAGCTGAGTATGCACAGAACCACTTAACTCTCAATACTGTCAAGAAGCTGTATGCCTAGCTCAAGTCCAAGTCTTGTGAGTCACGAGACACTGCCTTTGGGGCCCAGCAAATGTTCCCAGGATTTCCTACAGAATAAAGTTGTTCACACAACACAGATAGAAGAGACATAGCCAATGCTGTTCTTATCCCTATTCAGGATATAGAAAGCCAGATTCAAATCCTCTCTCTGCTTCAGCAGACCCCACGTTTCCCAGGGGACTCCCAAACTGCAAGGCTATCAGATCTGCTGGGGTGGGACTCTAATGACACTTTGTTGAGGCTCTTCCATTTTGCAGGGAATAATCAAATATCTGTTGTCCAAAGAAGAGTGAGAAGAGCATGCTTCTCTAGTCAAGTGGTTAGAGAACTCACCAAAGCTAAAGGGAGACCTGATTTTCAGACCCCACTCAGATGAATGCCTCCATTTTTATATTACTGTGGAGGAGAGACTGCTCCAAAGTTCATGCCCAAAGTGGGCTTACATTTTCCTTCTTCTTTTCTCTTTCTCCCATCCAGTTAAGATGCAATTATTTCCATACAAAGAGAAACAACTTCAGAATGGGTAAAGCATGCAACTTGCTGTTCCAATTTACATTTTTGTATATAACCAATATACATTTTCAAAAAGAGTATAATTTATCTTGTTCATGATGAGTCATTTACAACCAAAAAAACCCTTATCACAGTTCTCTCAAAGTGTAGAGAATGATTAGAGTGCAGCCTTTACTTCCATGGCTAAGATGATCGTCAAGAAAGCAGCACACTTGAGAAAAATGTTCCATCTATCTGAGGGGCATTTTTACCCCTATCTTTTTGTTCCTGAGCTTTTCAAAATTCACCCTTAAACTCGATGCTTCACAGAGTGACTTCATCTTCTATCCCACGTACGCAGTGTTCTGCAATGTTCCTGGCTTAGGTTTCTTCCAAACATTCCACTCCAGACTTCAAGGATATGGAGAAACTGAAGACCTTGAGTGAAATAAAACTGTTGAGACGTTCTCAAACTCAGTTGCAAAACAACCACATGCTGCCAGCAGTACCTCAATCAAAATTATCTGTTGTATTGGGTAGATTTCCTTCCCAGTGAAGATTCCACATGACAAAGTGATTGCTTAAATGAAATCCATAAGACCCTATAACTCAGGTCCCAGGACACAAAGTTACCTGTATATATATATGGGTGCTTTCACAAGTGACAGTTTTCATGTGGTTGGCCCCTGAAAACACTCTACAGCTATGACTTAACACATGGATGCAGAACACTTTTTAAATGGCCAATTGCATGAAAAATGAAACCTGGTAAAATGAAGTATTAGAGCAAAATGCTGTAAGGCAGAGCACCTTAGGAAACTTGTATTTCCTCCAGGGTTTATTTTTGTGCAAGGACGGGGCTAGGCTGGTTCTTGTGCCAGCAGCACTAACCCAGCCTTGTCCCTGGAGCTTCCAACAGGGAAGGGAGGGTAAAGGGGAGGGAGTAACCAGCACAGAGCTGCCGGCTGCTTTTGAATAGCCAAAGTTGGGGTGGGGAAGAATAGAGCCCCCTTGTCTCGTGGCCCCCCACCCAGCTCCTGGCTGGAGTACAGGGGAGAGCCAGGCTGGTCCCATGAGGTGAGAGGGTTCTGTTCAACCCCTACCCCTCCCAGCTCTGGCCTTTCAAAAGCAGCTGGCAGCTCTGTGTCGGCTGCTCCTTCCTTATCCCCCCCTTCCCTGCGGACAGCCACAAAGCTGGGGGGGGGGGGG
>NW_017728993.1:29973983-29974259 GCF_001723915.1 Gavialis gangeticus | reverse complement strand
GGGGGGGGGGGGACTGGGGAGAGGCGTGTTTCACAGCAGCCTCTTTGGACACTCCCACATGCTGGCTAGGGCCAGTGCTGCCAGGCTCCATCCCCCCTCCCTGACCCAACAAGAGAAGAGGGGAGGGGTTAACTCATGGCACTTTAAATAAAGTGCCATGAGTTAGAGCAAGGCCCTGAACATCTGTAGGCATGTGTCACAGAGCACTCAGGTACCCTGCAACTGAGAGCAGAAACTGCTCAGGAGAGACCCCTAGTGGTGAGAAGGGGGAGGCTC
>NW_017728993.1:29972476-29973539 GCF_001723915.1 Gavialis gangeticus | reverse complement strand
AGGGGGGCAGCGAGGAGCCCCGGAGCGGGCACTGGTGAGAAGTCCCAGAACGGGCAGTGCAGGACTAGCTAGAGGGCACCGGTAGGGGCGCAGATGGTGAGACAAGCTATAGGGCACCGGCGAGGGTGCAGGCTGAGGGACAAGCCAAAGAGTGTCCAAGTGGCATGAAGAGTAGAACAGACCCGAACAACATCAGATACATCTGCAAGGCTTGGGCAGGAAAAGAAAGCAGCTGCAAATAGTGCCTCCAGCACTGAGACAGAAAATAGGCAGCCTCCCACTTGATTAAAATCTTCCAATCAAGCAAAATAACAGCAAGGCATGGCAGACGAGAAGGCCTTAATCGGTGTTGCGGGATCAACTAGTAGACGGCCCCAAAGAGGCACAACTGTCACAGCCTACCTCAATTTGGCACCTGAATGATTTAGATGAATAAACAAGTAGTAAAATCAGTTCACAGATTAAATGAAAAAACAGACCATGATAATCTCTGCTTTAGATACTGTGTACCAGATTTTAAATGGCACAGCCCCAGTCACTTAAATGAGCTTATTTCAGCTTCTACCAGCTGAGTATCAAGCCCCATGAGTTTATTTCCCTTTACTCACCAAGGCTAGCTAAGCAGCAAAATCACCACTGAACTTAAAGTGCCATAAAGCACTACATAGAAATCAGCCAACATTACTGGAAAGGGAAGAGCAAACTCAAGCATGAATGAAAACAATCTGTTAAAGAACATTTAACTTTAAAACTTATAATTAAATTCTTCATTGACTTAAATTTATGAGACCAAAAATTGCAGAGCAATTCAATATAAAACTTTGATGTATAATAACTAATGTTTCCTTAGATAGTTAGCCACATTAAGTAATATTACAAAATTAAGCCTTGGTTAAAGTATTATGAAGGACGCAAAGTCAAGCTTTCAAAAACTGTGAATTACAGCCTTAATTCAACTACCATCTTTAATTAGGTAAGTTCATGTAATTTTTCACAGAACTCATGCACTACCCTTGATGAGTATTGATCTAATATTTTCTTTTTATCCTCATTGCTCAATGTG
>NW_017728993.1:29959319-29967476 GCF_001723915.1 Gavialis gangeticus | reverse complement strand
CCTTAATTCAACTACCATCTTTAATTAGGTAAGTTCATGTAATTTTTCACAGAACTCATGCACTACCCTTGATGAGTATTGATCTAATATTTTCTTTTTATCCTCATTGCTCAATGTGCAGTTCCGTACCTTCTGAAATTCAGTCCCAACACTGTAGTATGAGTGCTTCCTGAATTTATATCTTCATGACATCCATGCAAGACAAGTGGATATTTTAGAAATGGGAAGCTGTGGCCCAAAGAAAATTCAAGACAATGATATGACATGCATAAGAACCAATTTTCAGAACATATAGTATTATATACTACTCTAGAGGCTCAAAGAATACATCCCAGGAACAGCTGACACCATGGGCCATGCATGTGTGGTTTGTAGTGCCTTGAAGCTGTTTGAGGTGCTTTTCACTGCACTGTTTGAGGTGCACGTGCATCCATTCACTGCGCTACTAATTTGCAGCACGGCACCAAAGTTTGACACCGGGAGATCCTGGTATAAAAAAAACCCCACAGCTAGGAAGTGGTGCGGCACAGACAGCAGTAGCATGTGCCACCAGAAACAGAGCCTGGATGTCCAGAGCTATGCTCTGGCTGCTGCCCAGGCTCCATGCAGGTTGATCTGTGTAGTTCCCCACCCCTTGCCTCTCCCAGGAGAGTGCTATTGCAGGGGGCAGAGGTGAGGCCTGACCTTCACCCAGCTCCCACCTTTGGACTCCAGCCAGGCTGTGGCTGGTACAAGGGGTAGGAAGCCCACGCCATTCTCGCCCCCCCCCCCACACGCACACACTCCTTCCTCAGCCAGCCTGCCAGCTGAGCAGGAGGCATGGCCATGTGATTGGGCCGATTCCGAGCTCAGGCAGGGGATTAAAGCCCCCACCACAGGCTTCCCTACAGCCAGGATTTGGGCCAATCACCCAACCATGCCCCTGCTCAGCTGGCAGCCAAATGAGAGAGTGGGGGAGAAAATGGCCCCTACTGTGGGCTTCCCACCCCCAATACCGGGCACAGCCCAGCTGGTGTTCAAAGCCCAGGGTGGGGTGAGGACGTTTCCCCTCCCGCCCCCCAACTCTCCTCAGCTGGCCTGCTGACTGAGCAGTGGGCATGGCCGGTGATCAGCCCAGCTCCCAACTGCAGGGAAGCCTGCAGTGGGGGCTTTACTCCTCTGCTTGAACTGGGAGCCAGCCAATCACCTGGCCACTCCCCCTACTTGGTTGGCAGGCCAGCTGAGAAGTGGGGGAGAAAAATAGCACCCCCCCCCAGATTTGGACCCCAGCCAGGCTGTGCCAGGCACAGGAAGTGAGAAGCCCTCAGTGGAGGCCATTTCCCTCCCACACACACACTCTTTCCTCAGCTGATCTGCTGGCCAAGCAAAGAGCATGGCTGGGTGATCACCCCGACTTCCAGCTCAGGTGGGGACTGTGGGCTTCCCTGCAGCCAGGAGCTGGACAGATCACCCTGCAACATTTTCTCCCCAGCTGGCATGCCGAGTGGGGAGGAAACATGGCAGCCTCCTTCCCTCCCGCTCCCATCCCCACTGCAGACCCCTGCTGCATCCCAGGAGCAGCGGAGCAAGCACAGCCCGGGTGCTGCCATGTTGCTGGAGCTGGCCTGAGAGGGTCAAAGCACTGGGGCTGCCCAGTGCCTCTTGGGTAGAGCTGCACAGCTGGGCATGCCCCAAGCTCCCTGCAGGTGTCAAGCAAGTCCTCCCCACTTGTGTGGCCAAAGCCAGCCGCTGCTGCCTATTATCCCTGCCTAGCACAGCCTCTGTGGCTCCCAGAACACTCTGTGTCAGAGGTAGACTGACAGGATGAAGTACAAGATGGAAAGGAGTTTGAACAAGTATTTTTCAGTCAGACAAAATGGGTTCTGTGATGGACCCACAACCATTTCTAAATAGTCTTCAGTTTAGAGTTTGGTTTTCCACACTTTCCTTTATCCACCTTTTATTCAGCCACATTTTCAACAATGCTCTATATTTGGGATATTTATATCTTTCTTACCCTTTAACCAAAAAGGAAAAGCAAGATAAGAAAATGGTGGGAGAGTAATAAATATTTGCTGGTTTAGTATTTATAATGGAGAATGGCCCAAATGACCAGGGAGCAATGCAGAAAAAGCAAGGGTTAAAGGGGTGAGACTTGGAATGTATTTTTGTCCTGAAGATGAACATTAATTCCCTGGCCCCAATCCATCATCCAGAGATCAGTTCTATTTTCACATATACAAGCTAAAATGAAAGATATTAAATGCTGTTATACTTAAGATTTACAAGTGAAAAATTCAGCTTCAGGAAGGCTCTGCCAGCTGCTGAGATCTCGCCTCCTGGGTGGTCAACCAGAGGGAGGCAATCAAAAAGTTTATGTTCTCTGAAGTATAACTGTTCAGTTATATTCAACATGCCATTTGTTTCTAAAAGATGAGATAAGCCATATATTAGATCAACAAAGCAAGGGCAAGGAAGAAAAGGGCCAGTTATACCAGTGTTTATCCCAGAACAAAAAGTTGCAGGATTGGAGTGTACACATATCACCCTTCTGCTTGGGATTCAGTGAGGGGCTGATACACTGCTGCTTTTTTGCCATTGGTACAATCCCAGGACAACTGTTCAGATACCCTTTACAATGGTTCTTGACAAACCACTAGCACTTCTTATTTCATGAACCGAGACAACAGACATGGATGTCTGAACAACTGCACTTTGTCAATGGATAAGTTGCTTCATCTTGGTATATGTCTCCCCGGTAAAGAGGCTGTGTGCATTGGTTCTCCTGAGCTTCTTCCTATCTCCCTTTTCTCCTGAACTGCTTGTCGCCCACTACACCTTGCTGAGATAAACTGACAAGAGCTCAGCTTCACTGGGAATGGCAGTTCTTGAGTACGAGGTGCTTGTCTACCCCACTCCCTCTAATAATGAGGTAGAGCCCCCATTACACTCCGGATAAATGAGACACAAGTTCATAGCCTAAAGTAAATAAAATACCAATACTCTGAAATTCAGTTCTATCTTCTCTGCTATGGGCAGTAATACTACATTGAATTTACAATTAAAATCAGTGGTAGGTCTTCCATATAAGCCCTGCCCACTCAGGAAAAAGTTATGCCCCATTCAGAGCAGCCAACAGCTTTTCCCAACAAAGAGCTTAATTCTGGTGGTAGTTCGACAATATTTCCCTCCAACTTTGATGGTGCTACTCTTGACATATACATGTAAGGCCAAAGGATCCTCATAGGTCTACAACCTGAGGGCCCCAGTGTGTGCAGTATAGGGGTGGTGAAGCAGTAGAGCAAGTTCCCTGAAATTCATTTGAATATCCTGGCTTGCATGGCTTAAAGTGGATTGGGCTAAACAGGTCACAGGTCTAGCTCAAAATAGCAAACCAAGAGCAAGGGCTGGGAGCGGAGTCTCTGACTGACAGCCAGAGAGTAACTATTTTTAAAAGCATTTAAATGGTACCAATTGTACCAAACTCCTGAAATTCCTTGGCTAGGCAGTGAGCGCTGACTGGCAGCTATTCTAAAAAGTAGGAGCCGCCTAATTCTTTCCTATGGCTGCTAAGTTTAATTAATGCTAAAAAAGAAGTTAGAAGAGTTATATTTTTCATCAAACCATTGACTTAGCCTATTTATTAAAATGATGGGGAAGAGGGCTAAACCATTGATTTGCAGACCACGGTCTCTCCCCAGAGCTTCCACTTACAGATACTGGAAAGTCTACACAACTCCACTTACATGCACTACATATTGGTATTTAGAGCCAAATTCTGTAATATGTCTCGGCCCCTTTAATCTGATCTGATGCAATGGATTGCATGGATAATACACAGCTGTTATACCATCCTAAAGTACCAGAGGAAGCTGGCTGAGACTGTGCTGGGAAACTAAACAGGCCCACTGGCTTCTGGTTATTTTGCATTAACATACAAGCTGCTAGTGAGTCAGGATGACTTGGAGCAGCTATAAGGCAATGTTGGGGCCAGAAGGTGGTAGGCATTAAGGTAGCATAAAGTTAGCAAAACGAGAAATGGAGATGTACTTATATTTAATGAGCTAATTTCATGCTACAGCTGATGTTATCTATTTGTCCTTGGATACAAATAAGAAAATCAGAGATATGGCATCTTTGAAACATTCAGTTTGTGATAAAAACATGTTTTGCTAATCAGCAGATCACATTTAATTGCTTAAATAACTCAGTTGCCTGGCTCAGGTAGCAGTAGGGTGTTGTTAGACTTTACATACAATTATGTTAATAATACGTACAGCCTTTCAAGCTCCCTCAGGATGAAACTCAGTAGCATCAGTCTCAGAGGCAATAATTTTGGAGGTTTTCTTGTTACCAAAAATTATTGAAAGCATTAGAGAGTATCCAACAAAAAACATTTGCCATGGGTTCCAGAAGATTTGTGCCAAGTATTAGCTAAAAATAATAAACCTAGTGAAAATCTCACTGAAATGAAGGCACTCATTCAGACAGAACCACAGGGCTTCCTGTACAGAGATATGAAAGGCTCTCAATGTAGTTATATTCCTTCCACAAAACTCCCCCTCTTCCTTATGGTAAATAGGTATCTCTTCTCTTGCTATGTCACCTCATAGCTGCTCAACCTTTTCCTCCAGCAGGCCGGATGGACAGTGCCTAGTCCATCCACAGGCCAGATCTGCCCAGGGCAGGCCAGGGGGGCACTATCCAGCTGCACAGAGGGATAATGGGGGGCAGGTCAGCCCTACATGGCCCCACAAGGGAAAAGGTCCCTAACTTGGCCCTGCAAGGGTAAGGGGTGACCCAAACCCAACCTGGCCCCTTGAGGGAAGGGGGTACAGCCAGGCCCCATCCCAGCCCCACAGGGGAACAGGCCCAGCCCTGATCTGGACTTGGGGCAGGAGAAGGGGTAGGACGAGGCTTGGGGTTTGGGAATTTGTCAGGGAGGAGGATGGCATATTAATGGCCATTGCTCCCCGGCTGCCAAGTTTCTAGACCCCTGGGAAGCCCCGTGGACCAGATGCAATGGCTTCACAGGCCACATCTGGCCTACAGGCTGGAGGTTGAGCGCCCCGATCTATATATTTTCACTCTATCACCTCATAAGGCATTGCTGAGGTACATAGTATTTGCACACCTGCTTCAAAAGTTGGGTCTGGTCTTACAAAGTTGTAACTAGAAGCCTATACTGCCCTGCTAAAGGAAAGAGGTTGAGAAAGGTTCTAGAACAAAGATCTACAAAGAGGAAGAGACAAAGACAGAAGTACTGCTATTTTCCTTATGCTAATAACAACATTTTTGTGCTGATTTTGAGGAATGTGACACTATAATCCTCTACCATTGCCACATAACAAAATCCTCTTACAGGAAATTGAAATAGCGATGTCTGTGAATCACTCATTTCAAAACACAATTCCTATTTACCTTGGGATTGAAAACAGACTGGAAAATCTAAACAAGTGGTTGGTGGAGGGGAGGGAGTAATTGATATTTTTCCATAATATGTAACACACTTGTATCCAAGGACATAACTAAGTACAGGCCATAGAATTGACAGCTGCTTAAAAGCACTAAATTTCAAAGAATTACATTATTTTAGGTAAAAATAAACCATTTAATCCTGTCATCATTGTCTTTTCACAGAATATTTTATTAAAGGCAGTTGGCAAAGGTATTCTCCAAAAGGGACATTGTTACAAATGAGGAGGCAGGTTGCAACATTTTTTTTAATAGACTAGGTATGAACAAGTTATGAGAGAGGATGATACGGTCTCACTAACAAACACAACTTTGCACAAGAAGTCTGGGCTGGCTTGCTTCACTTCACAATGTTACCTGAAGACTAGTTTTGAAGTGCTACTGCATGGGTGGAAAAAAAATCTTAAAACGTATGCTAAGCTTCTTGCATAAACTCAGTATTGCCCTTAGCTAGAAAGCCGATCAGCTCAAGGGAAAATAAGTAGCTTAAAAACCACACCCAATGGTGACAGCATGGGGCTGACTATATAGGAGAGAAATTCTCTTGCACTAAATAAAAGCAATATCCAATCTATAAGGAAGAAGTACGAGAAGCCCAAAACTCCAAAACTCAATCTTTAAGAGAGGAATGATACAGACTTATTTTTTAAAAGTATATTACAAGCTCTGAAACTAACCAGAAAACCACAAAATGATTGCTTAAAAGCTGGAACAACAAATAAGTCAACAATTCATACTTCACAAAAGCACAGTCATTTTCCAGCAGAAAAAGACCTCTTCATACCCAAGTAATAAAAGAGCTCCCTGCTTCCGAAACAAGCTGGAAGTTTGAGGAAAATACTTCTGCACCTCTTTGAGGCAGTACTTAATGTTTCATTCTTATCTGAGGTTTTCCCAGGATGACCACAAAACAGACCTGGGTTTGATTCGCATTTATTTCAAAAGCACGAATAAATTACTTCCTTGCCCATTCCTTTCTATTGCCAGAATGATGTAATGTATCTACGCTTAAATGAGTGTCAAGCCCCCATTTCCTTAAGTAACAATAACATCATAGAAAAGCATATCCAATGCCTGAAAGGAAATTTCCATAAAACATTTCTGGAACCAAACTGAAAACAGATTAAGCACATGGGATTTCTGAGGAACCCAACAGAGATTAGTGACTGAGCAGCACAAATGTAGATATAATTCTGTACTCACAAGAAATGCACCCTGGCAAGAAAATGTGAACTACTTTTTATCCACTGCTGCATGCTAAATTAACTGTTTACAGAAAAGATCCAGGCTCAGTGAAAAACTCTGCTCAATGTACAGCAAATCAAAAGAAAATCAAAGAAAAATGTTGGGGAGGGTGGCATAAGGAATGGGATGAAAAATAACACCTAATATTCCATTGCCACTAGTGGAATGCCCTCGCCTTAAATTTTGAGTTCAAGTCTAGTCAACCCCTGTCAAACAAAAGAAGTGTTGAAAATAAGAAGCATATGAAAACTGAGACTGAAAAGACTGAGGTAATTTAGTTTAGAGAGTAATTTTATAAGAGATGTCATGATAGAAATAGACAACTAATGCTTCAGGCAAAAGGTAAATCATGTATTCCTTTGCTGTCTCATTAAACAAAGAACAAAAGTGTTATTCAACAAAAGTGAACAGCAACATCTCTGATAAAAATATATATATATTTTTATACACTACACAATTACCCTAGAAAACTAACTGGCATAAGCAATCAGTGAGGCTGGGAGGTCAGTAAGATACAAAAGGAGCAAACATTTACACTGGTAATAAAAATATTTACAGTAATACCTGTAGATTAAAAAAATCTAGAAGAAATATAAGCCGACACAGCTGGCTCAAGTCATGCTGACCCCAAAGAATAAAGGACTCTTTTTGACTTCGGTAACATTGGGATCAAACCCCTAAGGCCGGGGTTGGCAACCTATGGCCTGTGGACTGGATCTGGCTTGTGGAGCCATTCTCGCTGACCCACAAAGCTGGGGCTTCTGCAGTATTTCAGTGGCAGTCTGCCTGCGCAGTGGGGAGAAGCTGCCGTGCCAGGGCAAAGCAGTGGCCACCAGGCAAGCAAAGATAAGCAGCAGCAGCCAGATCAGAAGAGTCAGCCCTCATCAGACTGAGATGGTTAATTTTGACCTGCTGCTCATCAAGGCTAGGTACAGACGTTCAAAAAGCCCAAGGAGGATTCAAACTAACTTGTGTGGGTTTCTCTAAGCAGACTACTATATTTTGGGACTGAACAAAACACAAGTTCACTTTTTCATGGGGATGGGGTGGTGGGGAGGAAGTACAAAGGCTGACTGCGCTGGCCAAGGCCCACCGTTTGGGGCACTCCTACACACCTCCGAGGACACTGGAACCAGCCGAGGGCAGCCAAATGCAACCGAGGGGCTGCCATCCCTGACTGGGTGCCAGGCCCATGCTGCCCCTGCTGACCTGTCACCTGTCAGGCAGGTGTCAGCTGCAAGGAGCCAGCAGAGAGAAGCATGTTCGCGCCCCTGCCTCCCCCACCCCCCCCCACACACAGTGGCATGGGAGTCACTGGGCTTTGCCTGGGGTGGGAGTGCAGGAGTCTGCCCCAGGCAGGACAGACATGGGGGGAAGCAGGGGGAATGAGCTGCTATGGGGTGCCAGTGGTGCACCTGGCATTCCCAGCTTGGGTCAGAGGGGCACAGAGTGTCCCTC
>NW_017728993.1:29947177-29954319 GCF_001723915.1 Gavialis gangeticus | reverse complement strand
GACGTGGGGGGAAGCAGGGGGAATGAGCTGCTATGGGGTGCCAGTGGTGCACCTGGCATTCCCAGCTTGGGTCAGAGGGGCACAGAGTGTCCCTCCCATCCCAGTTTTATCTGAGCCCTGGGACTGTGCACTGAAGCAGCTCTGGGAAGGATTCAGAGGGTTCCCCCTCTTCCCCCCCAAGCCTGCATCGAGTTCCTGGCTGAAACCTCTTCCTGTGAAAGGGCATGGCTGTCTCCCTGTCACCCCAGGACCAGAGCCCCACATCTGCACAGGAGGGGGCTTCAGCCAGGAACTGGGCACTGGCTTGGGGGAGCAGTGGGGAGAGAAATCATCTGGCACAGCGTGTCCCTCTCCTGTCCCAGTTCCATCTAAGCCCTGGGACCATGTGCTGGAGTGGCTCGGAAAATTCCCACCCCCACCACTCCTGGAGCCAGCGTGGAGTTCCCAACTGAAACTCCTTCTCCTGCAGCTGCCGGGCTGCGGTCCCCAGGAATGCGGGGGCCAGCCCTGCCTTTGCAGCTGTATGAAAAGGAGCTCTAGCCAGGAACTCGGCACAGGTTCAGGGGGGTGGAGGTAATCCTCTTCCAAGCCCTTCCCAGAGCCACTCCAGTACACAGTCCCAGGGCTTGGATGAAGCTAGGACAGGGGAGGGACGTTAATTCTAGTTTCAGTCAGTCTAATTCCTGGTATTCTGTAACAAATTTTTTCTTCAGGTTAAAAAGCATGTTTTCCTGGCACAGAACAGTCTGATTCTTCAGAATACTGAACTAGTTGGACCATCTGTTCAATCCTGCCTGCAAAATTCCTATAATTTAGAATGAATAATTTAATTCAGGGAATCAAATAAGATCTTTCAACCAAATTCAACATAAAAACTACTAAACTTTTTTTGAGGTTTGAAAAAAATGGTTAATTTTTGTTGTCATTCATCCTTCATTTCTATTTCCAGGGTCCACCCAGAAACAGACTAGAAATAAGGATGAGAAATGTACTGAGAAAACTTAATAGGGAACAGCAGCTGAATTAACTTACTTAGATAAAGTATTGTGCAGCAGATGTGTTTTTCAAGTCTGCACCACAGACTTAAAAAAAGGCATCAATTTCCAAAATACCTTTTGAAGGATTTCACCCGGACTCTAGATTTCTAAGTTTCACTTTTGCTCTCAAAATCATCCATTTAACTTGACAGAGACTCTATGTCTTCTGACATCCTCCCCCTGCCAGCATAAGCCGTGAACTCAGAGTATTTATATATTACAAAGCTTCTGCTGGTACACATAAGCCAACATCGTTTTCTCAACAAAGCCCCTTAGCAGAGTCACAGCATATGCCAAATGGATATTTTTCAGCGAGTATAGCCATGCCAACTCTGTGAATAACACAATGTCAGCACAGTATTTTGTTGATATAACTGTGTCTACACAAGAGGTAGAGCCGGCATATATCTGTTGGCTGGGGAAGTTATTTCTTCACACTGCTAGCTGACAGCTACGCCAGCCAACCTGTGTGATGTATACCAGCTCCAGAGCCTCTGTATTCCCCAAACCAAGCATTCTATCCTTGGCACTACTTCAGTGCTTTACTAACTGTCCCTAATAGCATCCATTTGTCTTCAAAATCTTGCTATCAGAGGTATGGAGTTTGAAAAAGAATTAATTTACAAAACCACAAGTTCATTTTAATGCCTCTCCCATTTGAGAACACAGCAGGCCCAACATTTCTAAAACAGAAACTAAATTTCTAATTTAAAAAAAATCATAAAAACCCACAAGCAAAAATATCTACTCGATAATTTGTAAACTAAAAGGTTTTCTTTTCAAACACTGGAGAAAAACCAGGGAGGGACCTGAATACTAACTAACACAGAGGAGTCATTATTACTATGTAATATTTACAGAGAAGTAGCTTTCAGCGGTTCCAGTAAAAGTTCAAAGCCAAAATGAACAATATTACTTAATTCTCCCGTATTTCCCATGTGCTTGACTACATGACAACTTTTACTTTTTTACCTTCTTTGCTTCTTTTGTTTTCACAACAGCAATTTGTTCCCACTTAAAGCCAAGGCAAACAGTCAGTGAATTTCAAGAGCTTCTGAACATGTGAATGGTAATTACACCTACTAAGCTACCTTCTAAATTGGTAGATTCCACTATGTTGTTTGCTACCTTTAAAGTACTGCCCATGAGAGTGGATGATTCATTCACTAGTTCTGTTATACTCTATATTCCCAGCTAATTTTGCCTTCTTAAAATGCTGCTTCCAGGACTAGCATAGTGAAATGATGTCTCCACTGTAATCATTGATCTCAAATATTTTCCAGTCTCAAGGTAAGTAGGGACTTTGGGGCATGAAATATAAATATTGGTATTACAAAGTGGAGTTTTCCCACGGTCAACTATTACTAGTTTAATGGCTTTTTTCTAAAGGTATTAAAGTTAGTATAGAGAAATAATAAAGTGATAAAAAGTTCTTCATTGCTGAAAACTGCAAACAGGTAACACCTACAACATGTGCATAAGTAAAACTCTGCAGTGATTTTACAATCACTTGACATAAAAGAGGCAGGTAGCCTTGAAGTAAATTGGTATAAGAACTTCTTTGTAAGCAATAACAGTTCATCTTATGGCTAAGTACAGCCAATAAAAAAGCCCTAGGTAGAATCAATCAAAACTTTGCTGTTTTCTCTGGGCTGCAAAGAATAGACCAGGAAGGAGCAGAACACTCATTCGGTCATAGATGTGGGAGCACAGGGATGCCCTGGCCGATGGCAGCAGGCTGGGGCCACTGCTGCATGCCCCCCAGTATGCTGGACCCTACCGAAGGTAGATGAGCCTAGCCGATTGGCAGGCCATGCCTAACTGGCTGTTGGGCACATGCCCCACCCCTGTTGTCAGGCACAGTGATGGGGAGAGCCAGCAGAAAATTTCTCTCCAAGGCCATCCTCTCCTTCTCCCGCAGATGCCAATGGTGGGAAGGACTGGGGAAAATTGGGCCCCTGCTCTTATCCTGACCCCACCAAACCCAGCCAGAATCACTGTGGGGGAGAGCAGGCAGCAGGGGCTTTCTCCACTCCCCCACTGACTGACCCAGCGGGGCTGCTTTCCGTAGCTCCACCCCCTGCCAGCTATTAGAGGCAGGGGGGAAAGGGGGGAGATGGGGAGAAAGCAGGGGCCCCTGCTCCCAATGCAGCCAGAATGGCTGGGGGAGGGGGCGCACATGGCAGGGGCTTTCTCCACTCCCTGCCAACTGTCCCAGTGGGACTGTGTTCTGGAGCTCTGCCCTCTGCCAGCTATTAGAGCTGTTATTACCCCCTGACTATTTTTAGCCCACTGCCCAGTGGATGCCTGCATTGGGCAACCCCCAACCCAGATTTGCCTCCCCACAAACCCACAAGTCTTCCATGGGCCCACCATGGCCCTGGCTACACACACCTCCTTTTGACAAACAGCAACATTTACATGTGAAAATCCCAACTCAGGTTTGGCTCGCTTTAAATCCCATGAATGCTTGTTCACGCCATAACAAAACTGACCCAGGAGAGTTCCAAATTATGTAAGTGAGCTGTAAAATAGCCCCATCAATCAGAAGGACCATCTTCTAAGAGGCTGCTTGGTCTAGGGTGTCTGTCAGCAGATGCATGGATATCTTGATTATTTCTTCTGAGGAAACACTGGGATCCTGTGCCATGCACTAGAGGAAGTCCAGGAAGCCTCCAGGTTCCTCCAAAGAGAAAGAAGGAAGTACAGTGCCTAACAAAGCAGATAACATGCTTACCTCCTCCTGTTAGGATGAGTGGCCCAGAGTAACAGGGTGCCCCATGAGATGGGTGGCAGGGGATCAATCCCTTTGAAGGAAAGAGAGATGGGAATGAAACTTTGCAATATCAAAATGCTACATGAGTTCTAGCATGGATGCAGGCTCTGAGGCCACATGGGCCAAGAAGAATATGAAAACCAACATGTACATGAGAATCCTGTGTATGAAGAAGGCATGTTCAGGGATGATCCGGCCACAGTATCACAAGCCTCACTGTGTCGTGTTCAGCCCCAGAACACAATCACACTGGGTGCATCTACAAGCGTGCTTTACTGCGCATAAGACTAATTTAATGTGCAGTAAACTGCCACCATCTACACGTGCACCACAATTAGTGTGCAGTAGATTAATTTACTCCATTGTAGGATAGTCCTGTCAGACACAGGTACTATCCTACACCACAGTAAATTACTTCACTTAAACGCACGTGTGGATGGTGGCATCAGGATTTGTTTACCGATTAATATATTCAGTCATATTAATTGCATGTGTAGATGTGCCCACTAGGTTTTGTTTGTATGCTTCTTTAGCTTTATTAGCCTAGTTCTGTTTCTGAGTCTTCTGAAATGAGCTTCAGTAGTAGTTTCCATTTCACAGTTCCACAGAAATGTATCTTCAGGTGACAAACTGTTTTACTGGTGCTGTCCTGCAATTGAAAAAGTGCTAGATGTGTGAAGCAGAGTCTGATTCCACAGCAGCTACTTTAATACTGTTTTTTTACCAACCCTTTGGATTAGGGAATAATAGAGGCTAACATTACACAACTTTATTACAAACCTTTTAACATGGTATTCCCTGAAAAGAGGCATGAGTTAAGCGTATCATGTCTAAAAATTAGACTTGACAGATACCATCATTTCTATGTTCTAGTAAGCTTATCCCAATGAAGTGTGAATAATAATATAAGAGGTGCAGTTTTTGTTTTTTCAAAGCACCATAAATCAATCATTCTATGCCTACTCTGGAAGTGGTAGGCAATTTTCCTGTACCACCCATCATAGCTATATTGTTTGATTTTTCTTCCACTTTTGAATATGTGACCTGCTTTACAAATTCCTCCACGTCTCTGTTCATTTGAGGCCAATATAAATATCCCTAAACCTGCTCTTGTTTTTTCATTCCTTACATGACTCTCACTAATTAACTTTTTAACAGACATTTCTGTTACACCTGAGGAATCACCCACCTGGTGTCTTCAAATGAAATCGCATCTCATACTAAAGGCCACTGCCTAGAAGCTGTGAAAATGCTATTCTAGTAACCTGATGCTATTTCTGTGAGAAAGTTGGGATACTGACGTGAACCCAGCTATAGGTGGATGGTAAAAAGAGTGAAACCAGTTTGAAGAAAAACCCAAAAACTCCTAGTCTATATAGTAAAAATAGATAAAGCTGCCTTTGAGTAAGATTATCTTTTTAACTTGTCCCATATGTCACTCACAGAAACAATGACATTGTATTAATCCGGCATAATAATTACTGTTTTATAAAAACAAACAGATAGATAGTACGATGCAAAAAATGTGTTATGCTAATACTCTGAATATACTTTCAAAATCATTCTAATGTAGAATTAATTTTCATATTCCTGCCAAATACACAAGATGGTATTTAAATAATTTCTAGCAGAGTTTGAAAGTTATTTTGAATATAAAAAATTCTGTCTAATTTTGCTCAGCCCCCTGAACATTTTTATTCAAATTATAATCAAACTTTACTTACAAAAAGTACTTCCACTCTATACAACACTGGTAAAATCTCACATAAATTGGGTGCCCAGTTTTGGATACCACACTTCAACAAATGCATGGATCAATAGGACAGCAACAAAAATTATCACAAGTCTGGAAAACTGCCTGTTAGGAAAAAATTTAAAAAACTGGGTATGTTTGTCCACAGAAGAAGAGACTAAGGGAGACACAGTGGCAGGTGAGTACTACTAAGAGAAAGGTTATATACTGTTCTTCATATCACTGAAGTTAGGCAAATAGTAATAGATTTAAATTAAAAAGAGAAATGATTTAGGTTAAACATTAAAACTCTCTCTTTTCTATTTGATTTCTCTCCAAATAACTTATTACCGTTACATTTATTTCTAATGTACACTTAGTACATTTATTTCTCCAAATCTTTCAGCAAATCTTTTCATTCTTTTTGATCAGATTTATTCCGTTTTAATTCAGTGCCCCTGAATACAGCCAAGCAACTTCTCTACAACATCCTTGTTCGGTTTGTCTCTTCTTTTTTTTAATGTTTGGTCTCTCATACTTTCTCTCTCCAACTTTTATTATTTGTATTCCAGTTATACACATAAAGCACATCCAGACAACCACGCATGCGCAGTACGCACATCACAGACCATATGCACCACACATGCAGGTATTCTCACAGTGCTAATTTGCAGCACGGAGAGCGGGACAGGAGGAAGGAGTTTGACACCGGGATCTCCCAGTGTCAAAAAAACTCACACTAGAAAAAAGCAACGTGGTACACATGGCAGCAGTGTGCACCACCCCAAATCAGAGCCTGGCCAGCTAGAGCTGCACTCTGGCTGCCGGCTGGGCTCCTGGCTGCCGAATCACTGCTGCTAGAGCCCTGGGATGCTCCCCAGGACCTAAGGTAAGACTGCTCAGCCTTCCCTATCCCATCTGGGGCAACTTGCTGTATGCCAGAGGGCATGTGCACAGGCATTCCCCAGGGACAAGTAGCAGTGGCACAACTATATTCTGCTGCTATTTGTCCCTGGGGAAATGCATGCGAGTGCTCATCTGGATGCACCCAAAGGCTCTAAGTGCTGGGTAATGTATTTAAACATAGTTGGTGCATCTACACAAGGTGCTAACTGTGCAGTAACCAAATAATACTGCACAGTAGTGCATCACAGCACAAACAGTGCTAATATGCTACTGCACAGTATTATTAGACTACTGTGCAGTAGCGTCACAAAAATGGTGTTTGCCAGCACTACTGCACAGTAACTCTGGCTACAGTACATTTATTTAGTACTTAACTATACAAGTATTAAATAAATATGCAGTAACCAGTGCGTAGTAGTGTCTCATGTAGACATGCCCAGATAGATCCTATTTGAATTTCAAAGATCTTGTCATCTGAACAGACAAAAATGGGGAAAGAAACATTATACCCTAAATATCTACATATCTCACAGGTAAAATGAGCACATCTGCATCATCAAAGGAATATGCTAATGGCACCACAGTGAAGCATGACATTCATTTCATGTGCTTACACCCTGCAACACATGCAAGTGAGACTATTGGTGCATACCCTAAGCTGTTGCATTACATCCATTTCTGGGTTTAGCAT
>NW_017728993.1:29941439-29942177 GCF_001723915.1 Gavialis gangeticus | reverse complement strand
AGGAATATGCTAATGGCACCACAGTGAAGCATGACATTCATTTCATGTGCTTACACCCTGCAACACATGCAAGTGAGACTATTGGTGCATACCCTAAGCTGTTGCATTACATCCATTTCTGGGTTTAGCATGTAGAAAGTATGTATTATGATTGACTGCAGTGTTCCCTAACATGTTCCTTTGATGGCAAAGACTTTGCCTAAATTATTTGTTCAATGCAACCAAATCAAATGTATTTTATTCCTCTTGGATTCTTGATAGCATCGCTATAGTTTTCTCTTCATATCCCATCAACTAGTTTGGAAAAAAGCTACCTTTTCTTTCAGTTGTGTCTTGAATTGTGCTTCTTTACTGAGAGAGAATTAAAAACTACATACTTGAACAAAACTCCTCACACCTTTCTGTAAACATTTCTCCCTGATGAGCAAAAATACACAATTCCTGTACTACAGTGTTCCCACAATTCATCTTATTCAGTTCTGCTATTCATTTCAAATGGATTCGCTTCCATTTACTTGGCAGAAGTGTTCTTTTTCCAGGACATGCTTTCCTAATTGCTCTTTGTATATTTGATTTTTCATATCTTAATCTTCCTGCTATTTGCCTTTGCATCTGTCAGTGGGTTGTTTGTACTGTTAAGAAACCTTTCTGAGGGCACAGGAACAAAACATCCTGATGTGCAGGAAGACTAGCAAGTATGGCAGGAGACCAGCTTGGCTTAGCAGGGAACTCTTCAGT
>NW_017728993.1:29932951-29936439 GCF_001723915.1 Gavialis gangeticus | reverse complement strand
GAGGGGAGGCAAATCTTTGTGGGGGCGTTAAATCTCAGCCTCTAGCTGTAGCCTGTTCCTTGAATTGGTTCTTGAAGAGATCTTCAGATATATTTCTGGGCTATATCTTCCAACTCCTGAAAGCTCAACAACAAGGACTGAGTGCAAAACAATTTCCTATACCACAAAAATTTTCAAGATTTCCAAATGTTTCACTTTCCATATCAAGTTGAATCCAAGATTTTCCGAAGAAGTAGGAACAGACAAGTCCTTACCTGACCTAAAAAGGATGTGTAGACCCAGTTTCAAGTCCGCTTTGACTCAGTCAAGAGACCTGACTCTGTTTTCCACTCCCTGGCTTCTGGATATTGTAGTAGAGGGAGAGTCTATCAGCTTCTGCTGTTAGAGATACCACACTTGGTATAAAAAAAAATATTCATTTACAGTATGGATTTGATCCTCAGTCTCCCACAGCAAAGTTGAATGCCTTAATCATGGGGTTATTTGCTCTTCTTTGGTGAGCAAATCTCTCTGTCTCTCTCTCTCACACACGCACACTTTAAGCAGAAAGACTTTATCCATTGAAACTAGTATGCAAGTTTCTGCAAAAAACAAACAAACATGGTTTTAAGAAGCTGGTATTTTCTTGTGGGGGGGGGGGGGAAACCAACCTGTTGTCAAAAAATTCCCAAGTGGCTTTATCTGTAAACATGTAAAGCTGGGGTAGGCAACCTTTGCCAGCTGTGGGCCAGACTGACCCATGCTAGGTCAGACATGGGTGGGCTTTAGGACACTACCACCACCAGTTTGTCTCCCTGGCCACATAGGTAAAGCAACTGCAGTTGCTGCCTCTATGGCAACATGGGGAACATGGGC
Source organism: Gavialis gangeticus (assembly GCF_001723915.1). Classification (NCBI taxonomy): domain Eukaryota; kingdom Metazoa; phylum Chordata; order Crocodylia; family Gavialidae; genus Gavialis; species Gavialis gangeticus. The sequence goes on along the minus strand of NW_017728993.1, from coordinate 29,935,584 downwards.
AACAGGTGCCCCCTGCTGCCAAATTATAGAAAATGAGGGTTGGAAGAGACCTCAAGAGGTCATCTAGTCCAACCCCTGCTCAGAGTAGGACCACCCCCAATAGATCATTCCACAGCCTCTCTATTCCACCCATTCCAGCGTTTCACCACCCTCCAAGTAAGAGAGCTTTTCCTAATATCCAATCTAAACTTCCCTTGCTGCAACTTAAGACAGCTAACCACTAATCGGATTAAAAACAACAAATGTATTAAGCACCTTGGTTCAACGGATTAAGTTAGTCCCTTTGGCTGCCTGTACATGTGCTCAGGGGTGAGGGGGAGGCCATTTTAATTAGAGTGGTTCAAACATCTCAGAGTTACGTGATTAAGCCACCACGCATTTCAAAACGGCTGTGGGATGCTTTATCTAAAGCTCATTCAATGAGATTTAGATAAAGCATTCCCCCTTGGCCATTTTGAAACACGTGGGGGTTTAATACACGTGACAGTGAGGTGACACAGGAGCTTTCTAATTATGATGCAGAGTCTGCTTCAATGCGTTCCAATTAGAACGTGAATGAGCATGTCTATAGGCAGCCTTTATTTAGTGCAATAGCTAAAAACAACGGAAGATGCTGTATAAGGCAATGAGTCTAGAGGGCTAGAGGGTCATACCCAGAGAGTGGTAGTGGATGGGTCAGTATCAACCTGGAAGGACGTGGACAGTGGGGTCCCACAGTGGGGTCCCCCAGTATCCTTGGACCGATACTCTTCAATGACTTCATCGGTGACTTGGACGAGGAAGTGAAGTGTACTCTGTCCAAGTTTGCAGATCATACAAAACTGTGGGGAGAAGTGGACACACTGGAGGGCAGGGAACAACTACAGGCAGACCTGCACAGGTTGGACAAATGGGCAGAAAGCAATAGAATGCAATTTAACAAGGAGAAATGCAAAGTGCTGCATCTAGGGAGGAAAAATGTCCAGCACACCTACTGCATAGGAAATGACCTGCTCGATAGCACGGAAGCGGAAAGGGATCTCGGAGTCCTCGTGGACTCCAAGATGAACATGAGTCGTCAGTGTGACAAAGTCATCAGCAAAGCTAACTGCACTTTATTGTGCATCAGCAGATGCATGACAAACAGAACCAGGGAGGTGATACTTCCCCTCTATCGGGCGCTGGTTAGACCACAGTTGGAATACTGCATGCAGTTTTGGCTGCCACACTTCAAGAGGGATGTGGATAACCTGGAGAGGGTCCAGGGAAGGGCCACTCATATGCTTAAGGGCTTGCAGGCCAAGCCCTACGAGGAGAGACTAGGGCACCTGGACCTCTTCAGCCTCCACAAGAGAAGGTTGAGAGGTGACCTTGTGGCTGCCTATAAATTCATCATGGGGGCGCAGAAGGGAATTGGTGAGGCTCTACTCACCAAGGTGCCCCTGGGGGGTCACAAGAAATAATGGCCGTAAGCTAGCAGAGAACAGATTTAGACTGGACATTAGGAGGAACTTCTTCACAGAGTGGCCAAAATCTGGAACGGGCTCCCAAGGGAGGTGGTGCTCTCCCCTACCCTGGGTGTCTTCAAGAGGAGGTTAGATAGGCATCTGGCTGGGGTCATCTGAACCCAGCACTCTTTCCTGCCTAGGCAGGGGTCGGACTCAATGATCTATTGAGGTCCCTTCAGACCCTAACATCTACGAATCTATGAATCTTTGAGTCATGTGGCAAATCTTGTTCAGAAAAGAAGCCATGCAGGCTAAAAGTTTCCACAGTTGCTAATGCTGAGATAAGATGCTTTCTGGAAAGTTCTGCATGAATATGTGTGCGCCTACATGCATGCACACAAATGTTGGCAAAAGTGAAACAAGGCAGATGGAGAAAGAAGCCACAGTCCATACACACTCCTGGGAAGGAGCAAAGGAGGGAGTTCTCTGGGGCAGAAAACTTGCTGAAGAAGCAGGTTTAGAGCAAAGAAATTGCTTGATGAGTTCAGTTCACACTGTGTACAAAAGATATCCCGGACTCCCTGTAGGAATCAACCCAGTAAAGCCCTGTAAATTGACTGTCCACCCAGTCCAGTAGGGAAAAGAGAGAATTTTTCTGGAAACATTAGCTTTCGTCTTAGCAAAAATCATCACTGCCTACAACCTTCTTCATCTAACTTGTAAGAGTCACATTTTGCATAATAATAATGCTATCAGTTGTCAGGCCAGCACGTGTTTCACTCAGCCACAGCTAAATGGGAAGCCTGAAGATTATACTAGCATGCTACAGTCTGCCACTGTAAATGATGAGTAATGATAATTTGTAGCAATGCTTGAAAAAGTATTCTCCCCCCCTCCCATAAATGCTATTAGGACAGATTATTTTATTATCGTAATAAATGTATTTTATTATCATAATAATTATCATAATTCTGAATCATAATTAAGCAATCTATTGACTTCCAGTGTAGCTATTACACTGATATTCATCTTAGTGTGGTCATAAAATTAGGCGTTAGGCACAAAGCCATGTACTAATTCTGGACAAGTTATTTATTTACAAATCCTTTATATTACTCTGACTTGGGTAACTAAACACAGATTTGCAAGAACAAAAATAATGGGATAGATAACCTTCCTGGTAGGCCACTCATCTGGCCAGTCTCA
>NW_017728993.1:29923639-29927951 GCF_001723915.1 Gavialis gangeticus | reverse complement strand
CTCTAACTTGGGTAACTAAACACAGATTTGCAAGAACAAAAATAATGGGATAGATAACCTTCCTGGTAGGCCACTCATCTGGCCAGTCTCAGTCTAAATATCAATACAGAGATCTTTAACTGAGCTCTGTAACAGGAAGTCAATGTAATGTAGAGAATGGAAACCACATGCAGTATGCTCACACCAAGGTCTGTAACTTAGCAGATGGACACTACATTTTTGTGCATTTGTACACATTTTACATATAGAAAATAAAATGCCAGATGCTGCCCAGCTCTTAGATCCTCCCCATCCACAGCTCAGGGCAAACTAGATTCTAGCGGCTGAACTGTAGGAAGACAAGATCCACAGTCTGCTGTACATGGGGATACAATTACAGAAGTATAATAGTAGGCAAACAGGCTTTCTGTCCTGCAAAACTGCCTACATCATATATCCTATTCAGTGTGCTTACATGATACAAATGAGCCTACAAAAGGAAACCATTAGTAACCCCACCTAAACATGTACTGGGCAATGAAGATGTGTCCCCAGACGCAAGCTCTGAAAATTAAGCTCAGTAGTTAAGCGTAATTAAAATAATTCATCATTCAGTCTAATAACCTAAAACCACAGACAACCGTATTGTAGGATACCTTTGATAAATGTACCAAGTTCTATCTGATCTGTGGGTAGGTTTTTGCCCTGGCTACTCCTTCCTACACAAACACCATCCCTTATCTTAAATAGCTCCTCTCTCTCTCAGGTATTTAATCCACTGCCCAACCCCAAAGCATTTAGAAAGCCTAAGTATATCCCTTCTCAGCTAAACAAGTCAAGCTCTTTCAATCCTCTAGTTAGATAGATGCTCACCTCCACTTATACTAGTAGCCCTTCTCTCCATCTGTCTTTGTTTGAATGAATCTCTCTTGAACATGGGCGGACTTAGGATTTTGAAAAGGTGGGTACAGATCGTATGGTGCATCATCTCATAATACAAAACATTTTTCTTGAGTTAATGAGAAGGTAAAAACTTAACTAATATGTCAGCAAATTAGCATTGTATTATTCAGTTTAAGATCAAAGGAAAAACAAATGTAATTTTATTGGAATGTGCATTAATTTGATAGATTATACATTAAGTTTAAAACACAAAACAAACTAGGCAAAATATGGTCAAAAGATACAGTTTTATTAGTCCTGTAGTTATTTTAATTAAATGTACACCTCTTATTAAGATTTTTAAAACAAAATCTAGCCTTCTTGAGTGTCTTCCAAATTCACTATCAGTCATTTTGACAGCTAGACTAATATTACCACAACTGATTTAAGGTTTTTACCTAGATCTAAAAGCAGTCTGCAGGGCTGTGAAATAAAAGAGATGCTATCAGGTTGCTAACAGACAACAAAATTACAGAAGAAAGGATAGATAAAAGAATGGAACATCAAGAGCATTAAAATAAGAGAGGGTCATTAACATCTGTGGAGTGAAGAGAGATTAACAGGTAGATTGTAATGAGCCATGAAGTCAATTGACTCCTTTGCTGTTGCCTGAATAGAAATGCCACTTCCTCCCACACCCCAGCAATTAGTTTTAAAGTTTGGATGAAGCAGGATTCAGAGGTGGGGTGTAAGCTTTGATCTACTACACCCTCCCCATGGATTCGCCCTTGTTCTTGAACATAGGTAACCAGAACAATACACAATATTCCAGATGAGGTCTCACCTGTGACTTGTGTTACTTGTACAATGCCATTAATACTTCTCCATGCCTCCGGGAAGGTATACCACACTGAATACACCGTAGGATCACATTTGCTTTTATTACAGCTGCATCACACTGGAGGCTCAGGTCATCCTATAATTGACTAATACACTCAGGTGTCCTCCTCCATGGTTATTTCTAGCTGATGGATTTAAAGCTTACAGAAGGAACTCTTACTTTTAGCCCATAAATGCATGTCTTGGTTTTTGTAGCAATAATTTCATCCCATTTCAGCAACTCCAGTCATCAAGATCATCCAATTCTTATTCTATATTGTGATCTTCTGTATTAATGATGCCTCTCAATTTTGTGTAATCAGCAAATTCCATTAACATATTCCTGCTTTTTTCTTCCAGTCATTAATGAAAAATAAATTGGATCTGTATCAAGATTACTCCTCAAAGTCCTCTATTAATACATATTTCAGCTCAACATTTCTCCATTTAGCACAAGCAATAGTCATGTCCCTTTAACCAGTTCCTAGCTTATAAACCTTGCACTAATTCCATTTTATCTAATCATTTCTTCTGTGTCAAATGATTTACTTAAGTCCAAGTAGATTAGATCCAGTACATTTCACTGGTCTAAAATTACCTATCTTAAAAAAGATATGAGTTTAGTTTAGCATAAACTACCTTGAGTAAGATCATTTTGTATTTTGTGCCATGTTCCATTTGCTTCCATGCTTTATTATCCTTTCTTTCAAACTGCATTCTAAAGCAGGGGTGCTCAGTGCCCAGCCTAGCAACATGTCCTCTGGCCTGTAAGGTTCCTCACAGGCCCAGAAATTTGATAGTGGGGGCATCATGGCACCTCCCCTGCTGCCAAATTTTTAGACTTGTAGGGAGCCCCAGACCCTGTGCACTGGACCAGGAAATCCTGGTGTGGGGGCCAGGACAGGGCAGTGCTAGCCCCAGGATCCAATCTCAGCTGAGGGAGGGAAGAGGTAGTGCCCAGCCCCCCAAGCCCAATACCAGCTCATGGGGCTCAATCCAGCCTGTGGACTGGCCCCGCATCACTTGTCTGGCATGAGGGGACTGAAAGGGTGAGCATCATTGTTCTAAAGTCTTTTGTGTTACTTAGTTTGAAGCAAAACTAAGAATCTCCTGTTCAAATCATGTTTCTCCTTTATATAGAGAGATTATATTTGCTATTCTACAGTCATATGGAAAATCACTTACCCTCTGTTCCAAAACACATCATAGGCTAATAGCCAATGTCCTGATCTTGCACATGTTTAACTGAGAAGGTCAAATATAAAAGAACTATTCACAAGCTTAACCTTAAGCAGATGCCTAAACCTATGTAGGCTCAAGGCCTGAGGCAGCAGCCTTGGACATGAGGGCTAGGAACAGACATTCAAAAAGCCTGAATTGATTCAACCAATGCAGGTTAGTCTAACCTGGCTAGGCTGAACTGGTTTGTAACCAGACAGACATTCTCTCTGGACTGAGGAAATTCAGGCACATGCCTGCAGTGGCTCAGGCTACAAGCTGGGGGGTATGAGAGCAGTCCTCCCTTCCCTTCCCAAGTGCTGAGATGAGGGGGGCATGGACCTCTGATAGGGAGGTCTGCCTGCACCATCCCAGGCTTTTCCCAGATGGCTGCTCAAGGGGCAGGAGTGTTGCCAGCCCCCTGCTAGCACTCTGAGGCAAAGGGAGGCAGGGGATGTTCAGTGCATGCATCTGTTGATGATATGGAGCTTTTCAATCTCCCTCTTGCTGCTGCTTTGTACTGTCTGTAGCAAACTGACAGGCAAGCAAGCCATCAGGGAGCTAATAACAGTTTATCACCCCATCAGCAAAACACTAGCCTCCCTCTATTAGTTCAAACTCTTCTTAAACAGCTTACCAGCTAACCTGTTGATTAGCTCTAAAAAGCCCCAAGAAGTCACTGTTTTGTCTGCCTGTCCCAGTGAAATTGGAGACATGCACACACAGCCACCTCATGGCATTAGCTAGCATTCCACGTACCTAGGGGGCCACAGGGCTGGGGGCTGTGCTGTGGGAGCTGGGATTCCTGCTTGAGCAGCCAGCATCAAGGTGAGGTAGGGCAGGAGGAAGTCAGGCAAACCCTGCTGTACCTGCAGTCTCTACTGGAGCTGCAGCCAAGGAGCAGAGGGGAGGGGCCAACTCTGCTGTGGAACAGAGCGCCCTGCCCAGCCCAGAGTACATGCCAGGATGCTGGGGGAGTCTGATTTATCATAAACCAGCAAGTGGTCTGGGACAGATACTGCATAAACCGGCTTGAGCCAAATCAGTTAAGTCTGATAGTACGTTCAACAAGATTTATCTTAAACCAGTTTCAGCCATTTTCAAACTGGTTTATGTACACTGAACATCTGTTCCATTATAGGTTTAAACCAGGTTCTGATCACTTAAACTGGTTTGTGTGTAATAGCTGTCCCTAGCTGAGGAGTTTCTGAATGTTGATTTTCTCCTGAGATTCTAGTGAATATTACAGTCTTTTTTTTTCTTCATTTTGGATTTTGCTGTGGTTTGATTTTCAGGGGTAGGAGTGAAAATGTAGAGGACGAGCAACAAACTTAGTAACATAAAAAAGGTCCCT
>NW_017728993.1:29917861-29918639 GCF_001723915.1 Gavialis gangeticus | reverse complement strand
GCAAAGAAATAAATTTGTGATCATTTATCATAATAAAAGTGCCAAGTAAGGAATGAAGGAGGGAGAACAAAATGGCAATGTAGGGATAGTTCACTTACAAAAAAGAGAGAATAGAGAAAACATCCCCAGGGGAGTCATACAAATCAAGAGCTAAGTAGTACCACCTTGATTTCCAACATCACTCTTCCTAAATGGAGGCCACATTTGGTTTCTAAGAGTCTTTGTTTATTTGACTTTTTAAATGGTTACCTTCCTCTTTTTCTCCCATGGTTCACTTCATAAATCGAAAAAGATGCCAAGTATGCAATGACGCTTTATCTTGATTTTGTTAATAGTGAAAGGACAAGGTCAGCCTTTTATTTTGCATCATCATTTACAGCTAAACAAATAGAATTAATTCCCTACTGATTTTTTTCTTGCCAGCTGGCAAATGTTCACTGAGCATTTAGGATGTTCCCTATTGCCCTGGGAACTAAAATTGATGCAACTCTATTGGTAGATTTCTTCATTGATTTCTTTATTTGCTAACTACCATTACAGATAACCTAGACAGACCTGAGAGTAATGTATTCTAACTAGCTGCTGGACCCATCTGGCTCTGACCACACACATTGTTTCCACAATACACTTTTTTCCAAGGTATTGTTCCATTTAAAACTGTGAGTAAACAAAGCTGAGCAGAACCAGAATTTTGCTGTCCTATGGGAAATTCCAATCTTTCAAAATGCGTTCTCATGCCCAATAGTCAAAGTTGGGTTTTTATTTCAATCCTTGAAAC
>NW_017728993.1:29902907-29912861 GCF_001723915.1 Gavialis gangeticus | reverse complement strand
GGGAAATTCCAATATTTCAAAATGCGTTCTCATGCCCAATAGTCAAAGTTGGGTTTTTATTTCAATCCTTGAAACAGAATTCTGTGGCCTTTCAGCCCCAAACCTGCCCTAATCCCCACATCACCCCAGCACTACAGACAGGGCCACACTAAGGGCTTGGGAAAGGATAGGAAAGATCACTCTTTTAGACATAGCCAGAACAATTAACTAATTTCCCATCCAAAGGATACATGGGAAGGCAAGGGATTATCAAGTGACTGGAAGTGAAGTCTGTCTGTTGGTGCCTTCCATACAAGTGATCAGATGATATTTTCAGGACTAACTTTGCAAGCAGAGATGCTGAACCAAGTTGATATTCTCATTCAAGAGGCATGGAGAGTGGTTTTAATTAATTCTGTGAGGCTAGCCAACTCTATATTTTCCTGTAAAACTATTCTAATTATTTTCATGTGTGTACTACAAAAGGTACCTCCACAGCTCACAGCAATTCTATAAGCAGGCAGTATATACAACCTCTTTTTTCAATAGAAATAGTAATATATTATTGTTTCATAGATGGTTGTATATTATTTAAGTCCAACTCCCATTCCCATGAGCGATACAAAGAAGCAGTGGCACTATTTACAAGCAGAATCTAGTCAACCATAAACTAAAACAGTATTTTCTGAGAAAGTGTTTTGGTTATAAGGAACATTGTTCCATCTTTTATGGGGAGAGGGGAGTGAGATAGTTTGGATGGATCTTATCTCAGTAGAAGAACCCATATTCTATGGGGTAGAATTGCTACAGTAACAGAAGAGCACAAAGCTAGCTACAAAAAGGGAAGGTGAAAGTACAACAGCACAAGGTCAAGATGCTAAGAGCAAAATTAACCAAAACACTAAAGGAGATAAAGAGAAGAAATGATTTGCCTACAAAGCAGTGCTAAGGGCCTAAGTAGCAAACAGGTAGAACTGAAGTTGATCATTTGACTTAGTTGGTATTACCAAACCCTGGTGAGAAGACTTACATGTCTGCAGTGTTAAAATATAGGAAAATAGCTATGTTATCATAGATTACTTGAATCAGAGTGACATATACTAGAAATGTGATATTGCCAATACTAAAATGTCCTTGGAATTTCTAATAATTTTACATAATTTCTTAACACAAAAAGGGTGAATTCAATATGGGAGAATTACATTCAAAGTCTCTTCTAGGCTGATAAAAGAGGAATTAAGACAAAACTAAAATTTTGAGTACAAGTAATTATGACCTGATGACACATTATTTGCAAACAGAATAAAGTCCAAATCAATTGCACACATATTTGGTTCTTTTTGAGACAGTGTTTCACAAAGCTGAAAACAATAAATAGCCAAGTCTGTCAGAGAAAAAATTAAACAGGAACACTTTACTTTTGAAGACAATTTTACTAGATGGCCACAAATGGAAAGAAAGCAGCAATGGTTAAAAAAAAATAACCAAATTTGTCTTAAATGGGAAGTGACAACAGAAGAAAAAAAAGTATACACATAACATAATGAAGAAAGGGAACAATGACAGCATTGAACATAAATCAGATGGTAGAACTAGAAAAAAAAATGTTAATGGGAGGCTTCCATGAGACAGAGTATGTAGAAACTATTGCTGAGCCCTGCAATGCCTAAAAGTACATTTGAGGAGCTAAACCTTAATTACTGTTGGAATGAGAAGTATTTCCATCATCATCTTCCTCTTCTTCTTCAGTAGCAGTTATAACCACATCTTCTCCCTTTTTCTTTCATACAGGGAAAGGGATTCAACACTTCTTCTCTTTTCTGTATTATTATTGATAATTATATGATTTCTGTGCAGTAATAGACCAATACCAGTATATTATTGTTCCTCATGTACACTTAAGTATTCCTGTTTTTATTTTCCTGTTCTCTGTTGGCCACATTTCTTTTTGTAACTTTTGCTCAGCCTGAGCTAGGTACCCAATTACCCATAAAACACTCATGTGTTAAGTGCCTAAGAAAGGTATTATCAGAGTACGGCAGGTCAAGGTGACACCTAATATAGCCAGGAGTGAAATACAGAAGAAAGATGTGGGATTTTGGCAGTTTACTCAGTGTGCTTGCCCAGAGACATGTTTCTATGTCTAATGAAGTAGTTACCTCTCTTCATCTGTGATCCTTGAACCTACTCTTTAGGGTGAGACATCTAAGCCTAGGTTTCCCACCCCCCCCCATCAGTGAGAGACTCATAGAGCTATTGATAGCTTTGCATGTTGGTTCTCAACCATTTTGAACTCACGCACCCCTTGGAAATTGCCAGGCTTAGCTCCTAGCTAATCAAAAGATCAGAAAACATGTCTCCAAGTGAAAGGCACAAAGAATTGAAGTGATTTGGTATAACAAAAGGAAGGTTAAGGGGTACTTGGATCACAGTCTATAAGCACCAGCCTGCAGAACAGATAATAAAGGGACACAGATATAACAATAGCTGGACAAATTCATACTAGAAATAAGGTGCAAAATTTTAACAATGAAAGTAATCAAGCATTGGAACAAGTTCCCAAAGGTTGATGCAGATTCTCCAACACTGGGCATTTTAAATCAAAATTGGATATTTTTCTACAATTCTAGCTCAAATAGGAATCATTTCAGAGGACTCTTATGGATAGATAATAACAATGGTCCCTCTTCTGGCCTTAGAATCTATGAACCGTTGTATTACCCCCCCCCTCCCCCATTTAAAAAACTGGTGGGACTTTTGGGGTAAGCTGCTTGGGAGAATCCTGAGTAGAAAGGCAAACAGCCCAGTCTCTGTGCGATTCCTGATGGATCTCCAAGGTTCAGAGGGAGCTTTACCAAGGCGATGAAGTTCCATGCCCCCATGACAATATAATGAATGCGAATCTATACCAGGAAATACTTCTGAAGATTGTCCAAGTCCCCTCTCATGACTTTTCATAGGAGAGAACACTAAGACCCTTTATTTGAATCGCATAAAAAAAGAACGTGAATATATCCTCTTCTGCCTGTTAACTAAATTGGCTTCTTTGAAATTTCTCTGTTTTTCCAGTCTCACTCGACTCATCTACAACTTTATCTGAGGCTCTTGACAGATGGTAAATTTAAGGCGTGATAGGATCTGCTGCACAATACCAACAATCATGCTTCCTGCCTTGCCACGTGTGCATGGTAGGTTGCAGTTACAAGGATCATGATCCCAGGTTCCCAGCAAGCTTGCTTCCCTGTACTCCCTCACCAGGAGCACCAGCCAGCTGAGTAGGGCTCCCAGCCACAGGAACGTCTTTGGCTCTGATGCATTCTTTCAGCTGGGAGTGCCTATCAGCTGATCAGGGTACCCAACCTCTGGAACAAGCACAAGTCCTGAAGGGCTCCAGGGTGCTCCAGAGGCTGAAAGCAGCACTTGCCACATGTTCTGTTAAAGGTGTAATAGGAACCAGCCACAAAGTTATTACACATATTTTGTGTAATAACTCTAGGGAACTGGCATGTGGGTAGTATGGTAAGACACCCAAGGCACAAGTGCAACCCAGTTTAGTTCCCCAGGAAGCAGGAGGGGATCCAGAGGCATGAGAACCAGATTTGGGTGCCATAGCCAAGGTCAGAACAAGACAGGATCAGAAGAGTAAACCAAAACAAGATAAAGCAAGGGTTAACCACAATCAGGAGCCAAAGTCAAACCAGACTCATGAACAGAGAATTGGAATTGGGGAATGCCAAGGGTCTTGCCAGAGTCAGAAGTTGGAGCAAAGCCAGGAGTCAAAATGAATGGAAGGCTCCTGTGTTGCAGCCTGGGTCAGCTCTGTAAAGCTCAGGTAAAGCCCACTCTGGGGGCTTCTCGCCTGCACCCACTCTTGCTCGGGGCCTTCCTCACGCCTGCTTGCACTGGGGCCTGCTCTCGTGACCATGCCCACTCCAGGGCCTGCTCTCGATTGGGGTCAGGTGGCCATAGCGGTGCCTGGGCCCAAACCCCCCCTCCTTGGGTCTCAAAGTGAGTGCCCTCTGGGCTTCTCACAATTGGGGCTCAGGTGGCCGTAACCATGCCTGGCCCCCCAAATCCCCTCCTCAGGTCTAAAGTTCCTGTGGGGCTCAGGCAGCCTCAGCCTTACTTGGCCCCCCAATCCTCTGTGCCCCTTCTCAGGGCTGGGGTCAGTACACCCCAGAATGTTGCGCCCTCTCTGGCACTGGGGCCCCCACACTACCGTGGAGCCCCTACAAGGCCTCCTCCAACCCCTGTTAGCCTCACCCAGTCCTCCAGTCTCATTGGCTTGAGAAAACTCAAGCCCCTGGGCTACAACGTAAACTCTAAGCCATCTGGCTAACCATCATTCAACTCCCTACCAGGGCTTCCTCCACCCGGTATCCTTGAACAGAAGCTGCTCAGGCCATCAGGCTTCCCTACTCTGCTCACTCCAGCAGAGCACCTTCTTCCTTGGCTGCAAGTAGGGGACTGCCTTCCCAGCCTCAGCCTGTATCCTTTATATAGGTCAGGCCCTGCCCCCTTCCAGTCAGCTGACCAAACTGCGGTTGCCCTGGCAACCGGCACCTGTACTTCTTTATAGGCGCAGGGCACCAAAGTGCTCTGCAACATCCTGCTACCAACATACTTGTAGAAACCCTTGTTGTTACTCTTCACGTTCCTTGCTAGCTGCAACTGCAGTTGCACTTTGGCCTTCTCAACTTCATCCCTGCGTGCCCAAGCAATGCTCTTATATTCTTTTCTAGTTGTTTGTCCAAGTTTCCACTTCTTATAAGCTTACTTCTTGTGTTTTAATTTACTACAGCATTTCCTGCTAAGCCAAGCTGGTATTCTGCCATACTTGCTAGTCTTCCTGGACATTGGGATGGTTTGTTCCTGCACTCTCAGTAAGCATTTTTTAAAGTACAGCCAGCTCTCCTGGACTCCTTTCCCCCTCAGACTGGCCTCCCAGGGGATCCTGCCCATGAGTTCCCTGAGCAAGTCAAAGTCTGCTTTCCTGAAGTCCAGGGTCCTTACTTCGCTACTCTCCACCTTTCCTTTCCTCAGGATCCTGCACTCAATCACCTTGTGGTCACTGCTACCCAAGTCACCACCCACTACTACATTCCCCACCAATTCATCCCTGTTTGTGAGCAGCAGGTCAAGAAGAGCATGGCCCTTACTTGATCACTCCAGGACTTGCACCAGGAAGTTGTCCCTAACACTCTCCAAAAACTTCCTGGATTACCTGTGCACTGCTGTATTGCCCTCCCAGCGGATGTCAGGGTGATTGAAGTGCACCATGAGAACCAGGGCTTGTGATTGGGAAACTTCCGTGAGCTGCTTGAAAAAAAGTCTCATCTCACTTCCTCCTGGTCTGGTGGTCTATAGTAGACATCCACTACAACCAACATCACCCTTGTTGCTCTCCTCTCTAACCTTAACCCAGAGACTTTCAACAGGCCAATCTCCAATTTCATTATTGAAGCTCTGAGCAATCATATGCCTCTTTTACATAAAGTGTAATTCCTCCTCCTCTTCTCCCCGCCTGTCCTTCCTGAACAGTTTGTACCCATCCATGACAATGCTCCAGGCATCCAAGGTATCCCACCAAGTCTCTGTTACTGATCACGTCATAGTGCTGTGACTGTGCAAGGACTTCCAATTCTCCCTGCTTGTTTCCAAGGCTCCCTGAATTCATGTTCAAGCACCTGAGGTAACTAGTCAGCTCCTGACCCTGATTTGGATAGCTCTCAGACTTGTCCCTGTAGATTATCCTTCAGATTTGTTAACTAGGATTATGATTTCTGTCTTCTGACCTTAGCTTGGCATTGGGCCTCTGACTTGTGACCACTACCCCTGCAACCCTAGTTCCACACTTGGCTCTACCCTCTAGGTTTGCTAGCCTGGTAGACTATGACAAACAGAAAATCAACATAGAAACATACAGATGGTCAGGAGAAAGAAACTACACCTTTTCCCAGACCAGGAGATTATGTCTTTTAAGGGCTGGTGTGGGTGAGGCCCGCTGCCTGTGGCTTCAGGAGACTGGGTGCCTGGATTGCTTCACTCAGCTCAGCTGGGACCAAGGCACTGCTCTGCCTTGCTTGCTGCAGATGGCACTTGTTCTGGGGATGACTTGCCCTGATCTCTTGACTGGGACCAGCTAGGGCCAGGTTTTTGGCCTGGCCTCATTACAATAACTGTGGGGCTCATTCACCATTTTATCATGCCATTAATTGATTGAACATGTAGCCAGGTTACTATTTTAGATGCAATTAACCAGTTAATTACATCTTAAGTGTAATGTCTGTCAAGGTAGCTTTCCACTCATCCTCCCAAAGACAGTACAAGAATATTTTTCATTACTTGATAATCACCTGTTTAATAGCATCAAACAAGGCACTGCTACATCCCAGAGGACACAAGACAGAACTTATAAATTATGTGTATTACTGAAGGCTCTCCTCTAGAACATGGTGGACCATGCCCAACTATATTGTATGTTCGCATCTTTTTAAAACACAAAATAAATGAATGAAGTACAGTTAAACTAATTAGGCCATCCTCTTATCAGACAGGAAAAAATGCTTCTAAAGCATTGTATTTCTGCAATTAAAGTCACTCTGAAATTCAAATACTTTTTTTGAAGTGGCTCATTAAGGTATCTCACATTCCTCAAAGAAATATTCATAATAAGTTACTCAATCCCTTGCTTCCATTAGACAGAAAAAAGAAAATGGGACAATGTAAAGCTAGTTTAATAAACAGCAAAATCTCTTTATTTCAAAGTCATAATGAATCAGAATACAATATTTTCTTGCATACAATACCCCCTGAATAAGATACATACCTTGGTCTGAAGGGTAGGATGAAAAGGAAAAAATCTTTCCTTGAAAATACTGAGTAACAGCAGCTAGGGAGCCCATCAGTATTTCCTTGCTTATAACACACATCCAAATTTTCAACAGCTGATTTCTGGGAAAAGAAGCATGTATGTTAACTCCCTGTGTGGACACTAATAATGTAGACTAAAGTCATGTCATCCTGGCGAGTTTACCATACCAGACAATAGAGTGCCCTTCAACACTGATCTCTGGGCACTGTAGCCCTGTTTTCACAGTGCTGTAAGTGGGCTAATTAATAATGGGTTGGGATAACTGGCACAGTTACACAGCAATGATAATTAGTCTGCTCAAGCACCATGCAGACACAGCTTCACTACTGGTTCAGAAGGCAGCCAGGGCAACATGTTTGAGGGTGCTGTTGCCTAGTAAAGTACATCTGCCATGTACAAGTTGGTAGGGAGCAGCTAGCTTTCAGTAAATTCGCACATAATTAACTGCACACTACTTTCCTCATGGAGACAAAACCTAGTATGCTGGAATCTTTAGAAATTAGCTGTGAAGGTAGTCAGTTAGTCCCACAATGCTCTGCCATGCCAGCTTATCCACTTAGGCCCAACCAGTCTACACGGTAGGTGCAACAGATGGGAAAGGGGGGAGAAAAAGGATAATCAGCTCCTCAGGTAGACCAAAAATAGTGTTTTTCCACTCTCTCATAACAGCAGTAGTCAGGAAGATAGCCTACCAAAGAAGCCAGTTCCCATCCCCCGGATGAGCTGCTTGCAGCTCAGTCCCACACCCTGCCAGCTGTGCAGTGTCTGCCTCTCCCCTAGCCCCAACCCCACTCCCTCCCCACCCCTACTGTGCCAGAGGCCCTCAGCTGGGCTGCCTTGCAGCCCTACCACTGCCTGGCACTTCGGGGGGACAAGCCCCATTAGCTCTGCCTTCCGCCACCTGTGCCAACAAGAAATGGAAACTTGGCCATATTGCTAGTGCAAAGTCCTGGACATAAGACAGAACAATCAAGTGCATAAATACACACTGGAGGATGATTGGGTAAGCTGCAATATTGCAAAAAAAAAAAAGACCTCAGGCGATAGTAGACCATAAGATGAGTCAACAGTGTCCTCTTGTTCCAAACAAAGCCAATAGCATACTAAACTATTAATATGAATAAGTTGAGGGAAGTGATTCTTCTGCTTTATTTCAGCATTGGTGAGACCTCACTTGGAGCACTCCGTCCAGTTTTGGACACAACACTTCAAGATGAGGACAAATTGGAAAGAGTCTAGCAGAGAGCGAAAGAAATGATTAGAGGTCTGGGAAATATGATGTACAAAGAAAGGCTAAAAGAACTAGGATTATTTAGTTTGGAGAAGATAAGAGGGGCTTTTATAATGGTCTTCATGTACTTGAAGGGTGGTTATTAGGAAGATAAAGACTACTCTCTGCAGTTCAGGACAAAAAGCAATGGTCTCAAATTGCAGCAGGGGAAATTTAGGTCGTAAAAGAACTTTCTCATTATGAGGGTAGTTAAGCATTGGAACAGGCTACTTAAAGCTGTGGAATCTCCATCCTAGACATTTTTAAGAACGGATTAGACAGACACTTGTCTAGGATAGTTTAGACAGGGAGGATCCTGCCTCGAGCACAAGACGGCATTAGAAGATATCCTAATGTTCCCTGTAGTCCTGTTTTTCTATGATTCTACTTTAACCCTTTCATTCAGGGTTACAGCTACAGTGATTTGGCTCAATGCTATTGCCACAAGGAGTAGTCAGATGTAACAGTTCCAACATTGCAACAGCTAATGCAGGAAGAGGAGCAGCATCTCCCCCTCCCCTTTTAAAGCAGTTAAGTTATATCTGTTCATTACCCAACTCTCCTCTCTAAATCTCACTCTAATACACAACTCTCTTATTGCTCATGAACTGCACTGTTTCCTTGCTTACAGGAATATTCATGTGAGGCAGAGTTGTACTACGCAGACAGAACTTGCTCACTCCACCCCAGAGAATTCTAATTCCATTTCATTCTTCCGCACTTGCAAACAACATCCAAACAAGGCAGGGTTTATTACAGGAGAAATGGGATAAATCACAACCTTAAAGAAAACCTTAACCATTAAGCATTAAGTGAACCCCACTGTTAATAGTATCTGTCACTAGCAAACCAACCCAAGTGAGCTACCACTCCATCAGGAAGGGAGACTGCCCCAGGGCCATCTAGGGCTCTATCACTTCCACCAGCCTAAAAAATGACCCCCAAACAGTTAGATCCAGGCCCATGGTTAAACCCTGCCCTGCCCTGGAAAAGACCCCCACATAGCGCCTCCCCCACTTCTAGTTCCACAGCTCCTTCCTAGCCACACTGCCCCTCTCCCTGTCCCACTGGCATCTCAAAATGCCCAGGGACACATAGTCCTGCCTACCTTTGAGGAGAGCAGCCATTTCAGGCAGCTGACAACCACCAGAAGGGGGAAGGAGTGGGGGAGGGGTTGCAACAAATTTATTTTAAAAGATATTTTTAAGAAGGTGCCACCTACAGCTATGAAACCCAAGCTTACTTTCATTCATAAGGCTGATTAAAAAAAACATTAATGGACTCTCTTAATTGAAAATTTATGTTTTGCCAAAATTGAATTTATTTATTTTTTACAAAATCATTCCTTTTTAACCAATATTTTATTCTGAAAACAAAATAAATTCCAATGCTGCAATATTGCAATGTTGCATTTCTATACCAAGTGACATTTCATTTTAAAATTTGCTGTTACAAAAACATTCTTTAAAAGTCAAAAATCAGAAGAAAACTTCCCAATTTCATCACAAGAACATTTTAATCAGAAGTAAATATTTAAGGGGTGTATCCTGCAGAGAATTTCAGAATTTTAATGCTTCTTTCCTTTTTAGAATGAAGTAACAGGTCAACAAGCCTTCAGAATACGGAATTTTCACCTTCTGCAACGTTCTACTGTTCCGTTTCATAGTTTGTAGGGTCGGAAGGGACCTGAGCAGATCATTGAGTCCAACCCCCTGCTATGACAGGAAAGAGTACTGTGGTCAAACGACCCCAGCAAGGTGTTCATCTAGCCTCCTCTTAAAGACCCCCAGGGTAGAAGCCAGCACCACTTCTCTTGGAAGTTGGTTCCAGA
>NW_017728993.1:29898686-29902793 GCF_001723915.1 Gavialis gangeticus | reverse complement strand
AAGGTGCGGTCTTCCTGATCATGTCCCCACACTGCCGGCCCATGTTCATTTTGGCATCAATGATGACTCCAAGATCCTTTTCTCCCTCTGCACTGATAAGAAGGGAGTTCCCCAGCCTGTAGGTATGGTGCTGTGGTGTCCTTGATCCAGGTGGCTAGTCCCAGTTCCATCTCTGCCTCGGAGCTCCTGACCTCCCCCTACAGCCCTGAGCAACCGAGGTATAGTCCTCCCTGGTGATGGCCCCTCCCTTCCATTGGGTGTACGCCTCCATTTTAGCTAGGAGAAGTTCTCGTATTGTATTGTTGACAATGAGTTATGCTACCTTAGGCCCAATTTTTCAAAACTCTCTCTAAAATTAGACATCAGTGGTAGGGCTTATGCCCAACTGAAAGCTCAGGTCACTTTTTAAGCGGGTGCTTATATATGACCTTCTCTTCTTGTGCCTAACTTTAATGGACAGTTTTCAGAATTGACCTTTAATGGTTCAACTGACAAGTTACATAGGCTGACTTAAAACACAGAAAGATCTTACTTGGTTGGCTTAAGTAAAGATTAAAGTTTAAGTAAAAATTTAAATTTACAGATTTATGCACCAAATAGCTTTATTCCTGTATTAATATTCAGAGATAGTAATTAGCCATAATACATTTGAGAAAACTTGTAAATATTTTGTAGCATGCAAATGTTCATGCCAACAGCATAAGATTTACAAAACTGTGAGAAATCTATGACTATACCAGATGGAAAACAAACTGTTTCTATAATTCAGGAAATTGAATCTCTGCACTAGGTCTAGTGTTATTTGCATGTGAATTGGAAAGGAAATAATTGAGTTTAGTGTACCAGATATGGCACACACAACAGATCTGTAGCTTTATTTTAGTGAACAAAGACAACCCAGACAGTTATAGTAAGCTGTTATTTTATCTTCTCTGATTTTCTTCCTCATTCTAACACCATGCAGCAAGAGTAGGTTTACAATGATTCCAGAGCTTAGTTTTTAGGCAGGAAAAAAAATGAGAACATCTAAACTCATGAATCAGCTAAAAAAGGCAAGAAGCACATTCTTCCTGAAAAACATACTAGCTCAATAATCCAGGCCTGTTATGGACCCCAGTTCTTTTAGGCCACTGCTACAGAGGCTGTTAAAAACATTTCTGAGCATGTGCAACAACCACTGGGACAGTGTACCCAGAAAGAACCTCCTGAGATTTCTCCATTTCATTACATCAACAGCGTAAGTCAGGGTGGGCAAGAAGGGCACCAGCCACAGGCACTTAATCCGCTCCTCCCCCGGTAGTCTGCACTGCAACAAGAGAACCAGCGGCAGCCACGTGCATGGACACCATGCTGCTGCTGTAACAACAACTGGGGCGGGCAGACCACATCACAGCTACAGAAGCTGAGAACCTGGAGTTATGCCTCTGCGTTACATCAATCTGTTTTTCTGATTCAGGTCCAAACTCTGAGTGTTTCTATTGAAGTGAGCTGCCTTTTCAACAACTGCATTATCTCAGTGCCTTCTTCCTTTCAACTTATATTGCTGAACATCTCACTTGCTCAGACACCTGTGTGATCATTCTACATCAAGGACAGATTGAGTACTTCAGGGTCAAACTCTTAGTGAAAGGCTGTTATTTATAGGTATTCTCAGAAAACTCAAATGCAAGCAACTGTTCTAATGATTGTACATGTTAATTTTGCCTCCTTACAAGTATGATTATTTGTTCTTAGTTTTTCATTGTCATCAAATTCTTCCATATCCATCTCTAAAAGGAGTCTAAAGTTTATTCACAGGAGGCCTTAGAGGCTCAACATTTACTTGATGTTGAGAAGGAAGAATTGTGGGGGGAAACCACACATTATTCAGGGGGGAAAAAAAAAAAACAGCTGGTGTTTTAGGATGAAATCTGAGCTCCACTGTGGATAATGGCAAAAATCCCATAGATTTCTATTCCCTGGTTATTATAATTGTATTGGAAGAAATCTTGGCAAAATCAAAACTAACATCAATGCACCTCTTCATTATATTCGCTAGGCTTCTTGTACTAAAAATTTTAATTTACATCTGTTTCTATCCAAAGTTGCATGCAATTTAAACAGAAGTACAGCATAATTAGAAGCATTTTACAATCAGAAAATTGTACGGTTCATGTTTACTGTAATCATAGGCACAATTAAAATACTGAAATGTTCTAGAACTTTATTTATTAATAATGTTTACTTTCATTACTTCTTTTTCCTGCTTTTGCAGTTGGCTATCGACTTCACCTTTTATTAAAAAAACTCATCGTTTGGCTATTAACATTCAAATCTAAGACAAAGGGGGCTAGGTTTTCATACTTTTGCTTGATATATCTGCACTGAAACAAATAAGTGAGCATGCAATACCATATAGAAAATGATATGATTAATTGTACCATTGAATATGTATGCAATAATCAAATCAGGAGGCAAATTTGGACACATCACATGAATGTTATCATTTCATTTCCTATCTGTCCTCAGATACATTGACTAACTAAATAGCTATCTAGGCATCCCACCTGATGCTGAAATATTTTTTGCTACAAAGAACACATCAGCCCATCAACTTTTAGGTGGTATGCAATACCGAAGTTAGACCTACTGATGTCATATTAGCATTCTGGGTATATACCGATTGTATCACTATCAGAGGAAACTGATACAAGCTGTTATGACAACAGTTGATTTGGTAGCCATACAAGCATATCAAAAACTGCTCCTGCCTTGTCCAGAGTCAATGTTAGGACAATTTAGCTTGCCTGTACAGCTACAGGATCACACAGGCAGAGTTATAGCACAACAGCTGCTGCAGGCACCCTTTTGAAGCAGCCACAAACATACATTTGTCCATACCATTCTATCTTGATTCAGCCATACTAGATGGCTTATGAGACTTGAGAGATTCAGGGAGAATGGCTAAGTGTAGATTTTAGGGTGATCCTAGAGTTATTCATTATTTTCTTATTTATTTATTCTCATTTTATAAGTCAGCTCAGTACCTTAATTATATTCATATTTTCAGGTGACATTACCTACTCCCTCAAGGTTGTGCTTGTGACTCCAGTTCTAAATCCTCAAACTCATGCAGAAGTACATTATAATGAATCCCATAAAAATCACCTCCTGTCACCGAAACAGCTAGAATGTAAAGGTTTCTTAATAAGCCTAACTGTAAATCACAAAATACTCTCTCCTGTAAAAGTGTCAAATATTCCTTGCCTGATGCATTTTGCACACCATATGCTCAGTCTGTTGACTTCAATGGAAACAGACTGGAGCCCCATGACAGTTAATGAGCTCACAAATCTTCAGCTTTCTATTCAAATGAAATGTGAGAATATTTCTAGCTCCCCCCTCTCCCTTTTTTTCCCTCCAGTTTGCTCTATATGTACAACAGGGACTCATTTTTTCCATACAATGGACCACATCTTAAGGTTACCTTCTAATCAGTTCAATAAGGTCTTTTGCGATTTGTGATGTTGTAACAGCGATGATCCAAGAAAAATGCAAGAGGCAAGGATTTCTGTATGCGATATCTTTTACTAGACTAACTGTAAAAGTTGGGATACAGGTTTCCCTCACCAGCTGCAGGGGTTAAGTTCCTGAAAGTTCCTGTGGTTGGCAAAACTGTGGTTGGTAAAACAGGCAGGTGAGGGAAACCTGTATATAGCTCTTCCAACTATAAAGTTGGTCCAATACAAAATATCATGCACAAAAATCCTTGCCTCTTGCATTTTTTAGATTAGAACCTTCCTTTTATGTGGAGAAATTTTTGTGTATTTTTCAGTCTTTAATGCAATGATAAGCCAAGGTGGCCCATTGCATGTGATTTGCCATGCAATGTTGGTAGAACACAGACCCAAGTCTCACGAGAAAAAATCAAAGTTACTTCTAGGCCATCATTGAACAGCCTCAGTCTGTCCTTCCCTCATTTGAGACCATGACCACCTCCTGCAAGTTCTTCCACAACAGCAGAAAGGGCAAAGAAGTCTTACCCTACACCAGCCACACAAACTGAACAGGAAGAGGCTTCAGATCCCTTGAATCAGCAATGTCCCCAGTTCTACCCTGGCCAACAAC
>NW_017728993.1:29886647-29893686 GCF_001723915.1 Gavialis gangeticus | reverse complement strand
ACCTTCCTTTTATGTGGAGAAATTTTTGTGTATTTTTCAGTCTTTAATGCAATGATAAGCCAAGGTGGCCCATTGCATGTGATTTGCCATGCAATGTTGGTAGAACACAGACCCAAGTCTCATGAGAAAAAATCAAAGTTACTTCTAGGCCATCATTGAACAGCCTCAGTCTGTCCTTCCCTCATTTGAGACCATGACCACCTCCTGCAAGTTCTTCCACAACAGCAGAAAGGGCAAAGAAGTCTTACCCTACACCAGCCACACAAACTGAACAGGAAGAGGCTTCAGATCCCTTGAATCAGCAATGTCCCCAGTTCTACCCTGGCCAACAACTCTAATAAGTATTAAAAAAAACTTATTCAAAATTAATTTTGAAGGTTTTTATACTGGTCCCCACTTAAATTGAACCAAGCCTGTTTTCATAGACACTAAGTAAAAAGACTATACCATCTAGCTAAAATAGTCTCTATCAACTGGAAAGCTACATTATTTTACTAAATTTCTCATTACAAAGTGTCGAACAATAACACTCTACCCTGTTTTTTTTTCTGTGGGTTTGGGTTGTTTTTTTGTTTTTTGGTTTTTTTTTTTAAGATAAAGTACCTTGATTTTCATGTAATGCCACTTATTTACATACAGCTGAAAAATAAAGTACTATATTTTTGCCATGTATATAATGTCATACACATAAACAACCATGTCTTTATAAAATGATTTTTCACAAGAATTTTAAGTTTGTCATCTAATGCATTTCAATTAATTTTAAATAAAATTATAATAGAAGATGCACTAAGGTGCATGGAAAAGCAAACACAACTATTTGGAGTATATAAGTATTGTTTTATACTGTTATTTGTTTAAGGATAAGAAACTTCCGTTATTTGTTTAACCAAATAAAACATTTACTTTATGATCTATTAACCAGACACAATGCTTAAGTTTCATTGGCATTACAGTATATGGCAGGGGGTGTCAACCAGGAGTACACGTACCCCTGGGGGTACTTGAGGAAGCCTCCAGGGCGTATGCGGCAGTGGCGCAGAGAAGTGGGGGGCACTTCTTGTTCTGCCGCTGGCACTCCCGGTTTCACCACTGCATACAGGAGACCCCCCCTCAATCAATTGGCTGCCAGGGACTCCCCGCTTCTCAACCAGCCACTGGGGGTATACCAACCAAAAAAGGTTGAATACCCCTGGTATATGGCATACTGTACATAAACATCTACTTCCAGACATAAGTCACCTTTACACAGTTTTCCATTTGAGCTTTTAAACAAAGTGTAAATAATTTGGAAACATATGAAACAAAATTAAACTCTTCACTTCACTTTTATCATTAAGTTTCCACACACATCAAATGAGAAGGTAAATAGAGTTTAAATGGACCTGAATCATGTGAATCTTTAATACCAAGCATGTATTAGTCAAAGCAGAATCAATTAACTGCATATTAGAGTAAATATTTGTGGGGTTAGGCTTGCGGTTACTAAATGTTAATATAGAGGAAAGCTGCTCAGGGTTATACTTTCCCTCATGAGGCTATAATCTTTTGTGGAAGCACTTGCAATACGTTCTAGTTTGCAACTGGAGACTTCCCCCTTCCCCCCATATTGCTACCAGGAAGAAAATTCTTACTTTAAAGCAATGTGTTTTCATTCATGAATAGCTTTTACTACACCTAAATTTTAGTGCCTATATTATCTTTATATACCTTTCAATTAAAAATTGGTATGTTTGATGAAAGACACTCTGGGTTGAGAAATACTTTTGTCCAAGGTCTCAAACTAGCTACATTTAGTACTAGAACAGTGAAGAAATATTTACAAATATATATTTGACTAGCATATAAAAACGTTTCTATTTTTCTACTGACTTTTTACAAAGAAAAAATTGTTTGTCCTAGGTCAGGGTCAGCCACCTGAAACATTTTGGTGAAGCATTATATCTGGCTTGTGGAGTCAGGAAGCTTCTGTGGCATTTTGGCAGCAGGGCCTTCTGTGACATTTCAGTGGCCAAGCAGCAAAGAGAAGCAGCAGTGGCAGCACTAAGGAGGGAGAGCAGTAACTGTGGGTGCAGCTGCCACGGCACAGGCCAGCCTGGAAGCAGCCCCAACTCAAAGCAAAACAGTTAAAGCAGCCCTCAGCTCCTAAATGTTGCTGAACCCTGCTCTTAGTGCTTTCTGATTATAAATATATGGAAAAAAAACCGCACTCACAGTATCCTTTATAAAGCTTTAATTTACTTCCATGTCAAGATCATTTTACAAACAATATAAAAGTGCCTTAAGAAAAAAAGAAAAAACAAACAAACCACGCCAAAGCACATATTAAAAACCCATCAGCCAAAAACATATAAGAGTTCATAATTTCCCAGAGTTTTTCTAATGCCCCATAATTACAGTAGAGTCATTTCCCTGTGCTCTTACAACCAATATACTGAAACTAGTCCAAGCAAAGCACTAAGCATATTTCATAATTTAAGGGAGCTCCCAGAGGCTGCTGTGTGAGCTGCTTTCATTCACTGCCTTATGAGCGCAGCTCCAGTTCCGACACCTCCATTGACTCATTTATTCAGATAAATAGTTTCCAGAGCTTAATAAGTCAGAAACAACAGCTTTAATTGCACCTGGCATTTAATAGGTAACCTGTATGAAGCAAAAAGTACAGTATATAGGCACTGTCTATAGATTAAATGCTACTATTGTTTGAAGAGCCAAATGAAAAAAAAAAAAATCAAAAACACAAAAAACAGAAAAAACCCCATATAAGATTACTGGCATAGTTTCTTTTGTTCTTCAAATTTATTCCATTCTCCCTCTTGCAGATGTGGCATTGTACCTATTCAATACCTCTGAAGGGAAGGCTGAAGTGCATAGTCACTGTGGTGTTTTCATCACCCATTACAAAACAGTGCCCATTCACCTAAAGCAGGGCTGTCCGACTAGCAGTCCACAGGCTGCATCTCACCTGTGAGCAGTTATAATACAGAACTCCCAATACTTGTGTCTCGCTGCCCTTGATCTGCTGTAGGAGACATGAAAGGGGTTTCTGGGGCAGGACAGGATAGCAGGAGGGAAGTCCCAGTAAGCTCAGGGAGACTGTACAGCAGGGATAGCATGCAGCCCACACTGTGTGTGGCCCAAGGCCTGAAACCTTTGCAGAGTGTGGCCCCTGGTGGCTCTGAAGTTGGACAGCCATGGTCTAAAGCAGTGGTTTTCAATAGGGCTGTGCAAAGCTTCGGTCCCCGATTCAATTCAGTCGAAATCTGGCCCTGTGTTGTAGCCGAATCTCCAAATCTGAATTGAATCAGGAGACCCTTTAATTTCTCTGAATCAAATCAGAACCCTCCGAATCAATTCAGAGACATTCGGAAAGATTTGACGATTCAGACAGACACAGTTTTAAATGTTTTTTCTATATGCCTCTAGGTAGCAGGTGGCTCGTGAATGCCACAATGCTCAGGCACATGGAAGTTCCCACAGGAGCGCAGGGCAGGGCCCTGCGTGCTTGGCAGCAGACCCAGAAGTGGACCAGAAGCACTTCCGGTCCACTTCCAGGTCCACCAAAAAGCATGTGGGGGGTGCCGCAGCATGCTCCCTGGCAGACCCGGAAGAACCTGGAAGTGGAACTGAAGTACACCACTGAGCACATGGGGGCCTCCTCAGGCTCCTGTGGCAAACTCCATCCATCCCAGCATTCATGAGCCACACCTGGTACCTCGAGGTATGTAGAAAAAACATTTAAAGCTGTGTCTATGTCTGAATCGCTGATTCTCTGAATCAGCATCAAATCTTCAGATTTGGATTTGACTGAATTGAACTGAGGAGAAGTGATCCGAATCAACTAATCGAATCACTGTCCCCAATTTGGGCCAAATCCGAATCAGAGAGTGTCCATTTTGCACACTCCTAGTTTTCAACCTGTGGTCCACAGACCCCTAGGGTTCCACAGATTATGTCTAAGGGGTCTACAAAAGATGACTATGATCAATCAAAAGTATATGAATACTCACACTTACTATTCAAAGGGGTCTGCACCTCCATTAGAAATTTTTTAGGGGTCCACAAATGAAAAAAAGATTGAAAGAAACTGATCTAGAGGCTAAATGAATCATCTTTAGCATTTGCTTCCCTTTCACTTTTTGAGAGAGAGCTACAAGTCACCTCCCAACATCAGCCATTGTAGTTTTTGGAACATCTTATATTTTTATTTTAAAAAGTGATGCATAAAAATGATACAAGTCATTACCATGTATACATAAGAATTTGTTATAACCCATATTTATACCAACCTGTGTCAGTAAGATAGCAAAAGAACCTTTTCCACAGACAGTTCACAGTGGGGAAAAAGGGGAGGGGATTAAGAAAAAAATCATAATTTAGAAAATATAATAATTTTTGGAACAACAATTATTTTACAAGCACATGAAAGTACACAGTATTTGCACAGCTCAGGTCCCACATTCTCTTCCTGGTTGGTCTTAAAAGGATAAGGTCGTCTGCCAGTTGGCCCAATTTAAATGGTGTAAAACAAGCTTTTATACGTTTTAAGATCAACATACAAACTAACACATTTTAAAAATGTGATGAAAAAGCTGTTTCTAAAACAAACAGCTTTCTTCCTTTTTTAAACCCAACAGAAGTTATACTAGGCATTTGAACATGAAACCAATTGTAAGCAAAACTAAAACTGAATCCATTATTTGAACAGAAAACTGTTAAAACAAATGAATAAATTTAGGTCATTTAGAAAAATCATTATTAATAGTATGAGATTTTATTAGTGATGTGTAAGAAAGAATTGTGTTTTTAAAAGGACATATTTTCGAAACACGTTATTCAGGCAATAACCAAAAAAGAAGTTTTAAAAAATTGAGGTTCCATGAAAATGTTTTTATTCACTTTGCCCTTTTTTCTACCTTTTTTGAGATTTTTTAAATGTCTTTCCCATATTGCTACATGAAAGATGCATACAAGCAAAAAAAAAGGAAACGAAGGCCTTTATTCAACAAAGCGCTCATGCTAAGTTAAATAAATCCATGACTAGTCATACAGTACAGCACTCAGCACCAGATCACTACCATTATACATAACAGGTGTATAAAATAGAAGCAACTAACTTTCATTTATTCTTTAGCTGGTCAGAGAACTTTTATCCAACAATATGGCAAAGAAATTAAGTAGCAGCTCATAATCTTGTTTTAAACACTTCTAATGAATCTTTCCACCCAGCAACAGATTAGGTATTATATGCTGTACACCACATTAAAATCAATTTGTTTTCAAACAAAGTGTCTCGGAAAAATGTTTTCTCTTAACCTAACCCCTACACAGAAAGGTGAGTTGCTATGCAATTTTCTTTAATAAAAGGCAACTTTTCCATGTCTAACAGTACCACAGACTTGTATCTACAAAATGTACATGAGAAAAGAAAGCATAATTGCATTATAATAGAGGCAAGTATTTTTTTATTTTATCAAGTTTTGTAAGTCTTTTCATTAAAAGAGATAAAAAAATCAACCAACTTCTACAGCCAGTGTATCTAATACCTTCGCAGAGTTTCAAAATATTGGTATTATGCTACATGTCTGGAAAACAAAATACAAGATCAATTTTCATGGAATGCTAAGTGTATCCTTAAACTGCCCCACATATTCATCTATGAAAGTACATAAAATATTTTTTCAGATGTGTAGCTTTCAGTTAATTGAGACAGTATACCAAGATTTTTCAAAATGCATACCGCAAAAGTATTCTTTGCAAAAGATTTTCAGTGGAAATATTTTAAATATATACAAACTTAGCTCAGAGTTGACATCAATCAAGCTATTTAAATTCAGTTCTAATACTTATTTAAAAACCTGCTACCTTCAAACAAGGATTAATGAACAATTCTCATTACAATCGTCCTTCCTTAGCATCACCTATGGCTCCCCATACATCAAAGACAAACTCGTCTGGAAATGCAAAGTCTCCCAGAGCTTCATCAAGTGCCACTGCAAATTCATCTGGATTGTTTTTGTCTCTTCCAGCTTCTACCATTGTGGCAGCTAAAAAACAAACAAAAATTCCCAACTCAGAACACACAAATTTATCAAATAAGAAAGAAAATGATAGTCAAATAATATGCCCGGGGAAGTATTTCAAAGTATTGCTTTACAACATTGAACAGAGGTGTAACAAGCAGTTCACTAAGCAGCAGCAGTAGTTAGGGTCAGAACAGCAACAGCAGCAGCCACCACCAGCAACCTTGCATCCCTCTAGGCTGGCACCCACGGCTGGTCCTCACTTACCCAGTTACACTACTGACTGAGAATAGTGAAAAACAAGAAAAATTATGCACCTAAATCTCCTCCCTAATAGCTAACATTCTCCTCTGCTATACATAGATGGAGGAAGAAAATATGATTGGGGGGGCTGACCATGCACACGTGCAAGTGCACATGTGCCTCCCCCCAGCAAGTAAGTCTGTCACGGGGAAGGGGAGGAAGGCAGATCGAGGCCCCTGAGGTGAGGGAGGGAGTGGGGCAGAGACAGGGGCAGGTCATGGGAAGCTTGCTGCCCAGGCAGTTCATCCAGGGACACAGGGGGGCTCCCACCTCTGCACGCACCCCCAGAGCAGGCACAGGGGGAAAACATGCTCCCCGATCTCTGCACGGGGCAGAGGTGGGCTGCCGCTGTGGCCTGGGCTCTGCACCCTGCTGCTGGTGTCCCGGGAGTGGCCTGACACCACGTACCTCCTGTGCGCTGGCTGTGCCAAGCCCCTGCCTGCCTGGCAACTGGAGGCATGTGGCATTGTGCCGCTCCCAGGGCGCCAGCAGTGAGGTGCAGAACCCAGCCCTCAGCAACAGCCCACCTCTGCCCTGTGCACAAACTGGGGGGGGCATGTGCCCCCTGTGCCTGTCTTGGGGGTGCACACAGAAGCTGGAGCCCCCCCCACGACTCTGGACAACCCACCTGGGCAGCATCCAATGATCCGCCCTGGGGCCCCATTCACACCCTCCCCCCCACCTCTGTTCTCTCTACAAACCCTTCATTTACT
>NW_017728993.1:29881875-29886620 GCF_001723915.1 Gavialis gangeticus | reverse complement strand
TCCACACATGCCCGCAGGCTCCAGCTGCTTGTATCTGTCTGTGTGTCCTCCATCCCCTCCACTTCAGCTACCCAGAGCCTGTGCCCAGGCTGCCTGTGTTTGGGCGGGGGGGAGGGGGTTAGCCCCAGCCTTCCAGCACTTATGCTGCTATGTATGAGTTCCTTTGATGTCCTAGTGAGAAATTATCCTACTTGTCTTGCATTTAATTAATTCCCCTACTTTTTTTTTCCTCTGTGCACATTCTGTATCCTAACCATTAACTGTTGTATTCCATGGAAGTACATTTAGATATGGGCTGAAGAACCAAGTGTGATACGGCACAATGCTTCACTGCGTTGTCTAGGACAGAATTTTTATGCCCCTTTGGGGCAGCAGCTACTCCACAGATATAGTGTTTGAACTGAGAGATCAAAATGCATATTGTGTAAAATTTTTAATCAACCAGGCATCAAAGTACAGTTCTATCAAGCCAGAACTTAAACAGCTCAAGGCCCTGAATATGAAAAACAAGACCAGAGACATGCAATTAAAGACAGAATGGATTTCAGAACACTTTCAGAGGTTATGCTGGATCAGAACCATTTTATATACTCAGTTTTACTTTCACTTGGAAAGAAATATTGTAAATGTGATATGAAAAAGCATTTAATAAAAACATGGCCATTTGGGGATAAATTAATTTAAAGCCTGGACAGGAAAAAAAGTAACTAAATCCATCTACTTTTGTAAGAGGCAGGACACAAGCAAATTGCAAGAATTCAAGTTTGATCAAGCAAAGGGTATAGAGGAACATGACAAATGTTGGGTGCCCCAGAAGAAAGGGTATAAGACAAGAACTAAGGAGTCTAGACCAGGGGTGCTCAAACTGCAGCCCACAAGCCAAATGTGGACTAGCCCACAGAGCCATCATATCTGGCCTGCAGGGTTCCTTGTGAATTAGAAAATTTGGGGGCAGGGGAGCAGTGGCCATTAATATAAACACCTTCCCCCACTGCCAAATTCTCAAATCCCAAGCCCCATATGCCAGATCTGAGCCAGGCCACACCCACTTCCTTCCTTTCCCTCCTCCCCCCATGGGGCCAGGTTCCCCTTTCCCCACTGCAGGGTTGGGTTAAGCCCCTTCCTCCTGCAAGGCTAAGCTGTGCCCCCCAGCCCAGGGACGAGGTGAAGCTCTCATCCCCTCCCTATGGGGTCAGGCTCAGGACAAGCTACTCCCTACCCCCATCTGTGTGGGCTGATGGTTCCTGCCACGCCAACCTTGAGTGTTAGATCAGAACCACCAGCCAGCCCATGGCCAGACTAGGTACTGCCCATCTGGCCTACCAGGGAAAAAGGTTGAGCACTACTGGTCTAAACTATTTTTTTTTTAAATCAGTTATGCAATGTTGGGCAATTTATTTTACCTCTCTGCCTCAGTTTTTCCATATGTAAAAATGAGAATAATGTTTGTTCATAATGAGTTTTCAGATTTGCAGATGAAAAGCCCTATATATTAGTTAGGGCATATTATTATTATTATTATTATTACCATTGCCTTGCACAGGGCGTTAGAGTAGATGATCTTCTGAAGTTGCCTCCAGCCCTATTTTTCTCTGTCTCTAGACTTTCAGTATGGAAGTCTATCATACTTATGGTAGAGGCAAGAATTTTTGTGGGTGATATCTTTTATTGGACCAGCTGCATGGTTGAGAGAGACCTGAAGAAGAATGTGTTGTCTAAGTCTGAGGGGGAAAAAAAATAATTTATGGCAATTATTTAGGACCTGATAATCAACTGCTGTCCCAAAGTATGCACTGAAGCTCCGCAGAAGGGCCTTCAGCCCTTGACCATTTGGGTGATGAATTCAGATGACTATTATAATTTATGCTGGCTACCAATAAGTTCTTAAATGACAATGGACTAGGATGCCATGACCATGCCACCAGTAGCCTGAAGGTTAGAGGTGCTGTATACAAGTCACAAAACTAGCTCTGCACCACTTATAGAGAATCCTACAGTAACCTGAGATTACAGATTCACCAATGGCAATGATCAGGACTTTGAACACAGCTTGTTGGCCAAGATCCGTGTCTATGTTTCATAGCGTCTGTATGTTTCCAACAGCAGAGAACATTACAGCCCAGAATCAACACTAAAACCTGAAGTACTGGGAGTTACCTCATGTGTCTGTCCTAAATTGTGAGCTGGTATTTATTTCAGCTTTGTTATAAATCCAATTTCCTCCTAAGCACGTGGCCAAACTCTACATGCACACTTGGAAGGAACTGATAACACCTATAAATTTTCCACTCAGAAGAATGAAAACAGTAACATGCTAGAGATGCTGGAAAGGGTAACGATATTAAAAAAAGAAGTCACCTCAGAATAGATAACTTCTATGCCCTGGTCTAGACAGGCTTCCAATAATATGTCTGTATGGCATAGTGTAATTCTATGCACGTATGTAAAGAGAGCCTACCTAGTCTTCAGGAAGTAAGCTGGTTCATTGTGCATCAGACATAGCATAAAAACCTTTTGATCACAATCTGGTGAACTTCTCTGGTTTCCAAGTGTTCTTAACATGACGCACAGCCCAAGTTCACTCATATTTACGAATTTCTTATAAACAAATGTCTGACTTACATGTGAACTCACAACTTCTTGTAAATTGTGAGAAATCTTGGACAATTTCATGGTTCCAGGCAAAAAAAAACCCCAATAACTGGAAGCAAAATTTGTTCAAAATTAGGTGCACTCAAACGGGAAGTTCAAAACAAAATTTCAGGGTGTCAAATTATGTACTCAAGGCCAAGGAAAGCTTATATAAATCCTGGCTAACTGAAATTGCTGAGATTCATGTATCTAGTTGCCCTTGATTTGGTGTAGCAGACATGGAAGGGGTCTCTGGGGCAGACAGGATGGCAGGATTCTGGGGGGGATTCTTGAAAAAAACAGTTTGCCAAAAGTATCCCTTATAACACTGTGCTGACTCCTAAGACCCCTACTGTAAAACACCAGCATTATTGCCACAAAAAATTCTTGGAGGAAAATTAAATGAAATATGGCACTGCAAGAGAGAAATGGCTAAAAATCCCCACTGTACTATATTAATAGCTGTATTTCTGTGTGTATCAATTGATTCAATGTTTTTCTTAATGAACTTGAGGGCTCAAATTAAGCATTAGTTATAGAGGCAGCTGCCTAAAATCATTTGGATTAGATGCCCCTGTATTAAGTACCAAGTAGCAGCTAAACCATGAAGCTGTGGGTACAAGTTTCTTTCAGATGAGCTAGCGATAGTGGTCAAGTAAAGCTTCTGGTGAAGAGAGCTTTACCCAGAAGTACAGCAGTGCAGTTTTGTGCCCTACATTGCAGTGGTGCAGGGGAACACTGGGCAGCAGCAACAGGCTTGCAGGTGGCAACTGCTATTTTTAGGCCCCTTAAGTCAGCACCCAGGGGCTGGTGCTTTATTTGTCCCCCCACCCCCCCTCCCTTAATTACACTACTGGATCTACCTGGATCACATTGGCAGCAAAACCTCCCACTACCCCCTGAAACCATGAGATAAGGGGAACCTAGGATAAGAATTTGTGAAATATTAGATCCAGATGCAAGATTTAGCTTCTTTTAAGAAAGGTTAAGGCAGAATATAAATACATTCTGTACAGTGCATTAAGGGTGTAAACTTCAGAGCTTTTTAATTTAAAGAGCAATGTTGGAACAAGAATAGGCATAACTGTCTATGAATTAATTTAGTCTAGAAATTAAAAAAAGCTTCTAGGCACCAGAGCAGTGACAGCCTGCCAATGAGAACCGGGGGGAGGGGAACGACACACAATAACAGACACTTAACTGGTATCAAGATAGAACTTGGTAAATTTACTAAAAGGACTGTATAAACACTACTGCCCACAGTAGCAGGGTACTGATCTGTGACAGATGAGTTCCCTTCTCAGTCCTCTATCTCAGCAGCCAGCAACATTTTACAAGCCATGTGCCAAAACAACCCGGCTCTGCATCACCCAACCCACATTAATGGTGGGGCTTTCCTTGCACTTACACCAGGGCCGGGGTCAAGCAGGTGGGAGCTGTGCCTGTACTGCTGCCACTTCTCCTCATCCTCCACTCCCCAGCTGGAGTGCAAGAATTTGAATAGCTTCTAGCCAGTGAAGAGACCAGAGCTGGGCAGCTGGAAACTGCATCCATGCTGCTTCTGCTTCTTCCCACTCACACTCCACTCGACCTTCCAGATGCAGCATGACTGCAGCTGGAAACTGCCTGGTACTGATGCAGCTCCCTGCCAGATGGAAGATACACCCATGCCAGTCTTGCAAGGGGGTGGTAAGGAGGAAGTGGCAGTGGCATTGGTGCAGCTGGAAGTTGCCCAGCCCTGGCTTGTATGCAGGCATGGACACTAGCACAGGCAAAGCCTTCTGGTTCCACTGGCTGCATCCAGTAGCTTCGTGAGCCAGATCTGGTCTGCAGGCTGTGTTGCAAACCCCTAGTCTATCTTAGGTTTTAGATCAGATCAGTTATCTCCAGGGATCTAAGTATTCCGTTTCCCATGGAAAAATAGAATAAATTGTAGATTTTACCTTTTACCAGAGGCAAATACAAATTTCTCATTGTACTTGAGAAACCTGCAGATTTTGCAGTTTTGCAAACAGCTATTTGCAGGCTGGCAAAGTTCCAGCCTGCAAGGGGCTGGGAGGGGGTGGAGGGAGCAGAAGGAGAGCAGTCAGGCAGGGGGTACCAGGTAGCCTAGA
>NW_017728993.1:29875935-29876875 GCF_001723915.1 Gavialis gangeticus | reverse complement strand
GAGGGGGGACCCATGCCCCCAAATCTGTGTGCAGGTCACAGGGTTGCATGCTGCCTGCTTCAGCCCTGCTGCTCTCCCCTAGGTCCTCCACCGCCTGACATGTGCAACCCAGTGCTACAGGGAACAGCAGAGCTGCACACGAAAACTGCTTGCTGCTGTGAGCTCTGTGCTGGCCTGGCGACAAGTCCCCTGCATGCAACACCGTGCCACTGCCCCTGCTACAGCCGCGCAGGCAGGGGACGTATCCCCAGGGCAGCACAGAGCTCTCTGCAACAGGCAGCTTTCCTGTGTGGCTCTAGTGTTCCCTGCAGTGCCGGGTCACACATACTGGGAGACTAGCAGGACAGGAGCCTGAGCCTGAAGTGGGCAGACCTACACACAGATCTGGGGGACAAGGGTCCCCCCTGGCTCCCAGGAGTGCACACTGTGGCAAGGAGCTGGCCCCACCTGCCCGAGCCCGCAGCGGGGGGAGCCAGACTCCGGGCTCTGCTCCATTGCAGCAGCCGCCTCCTGCCAGGGGCAGGGGGCTGTGGACCCAGGTCCCTGGCCCCATAGCCCTGGCAGCTGAGGACAGGGTCATCCCTAGGGGACAGAGAATCAGGGCAACCACCCTGGACCCCACACTTTGGGGAGCCCTGCGGAGCCGGGCAGAGAGGCCGCAGCAACTCCGCATTGCTGCCAGCTTCGTGTCCAGCTGCTCAGCAGCCTCCCCCGCCTAACAGAATCCACCGCCAGCTTCCTCACATCTTGGGGTGAGGTCCTGCACAGGCCAATTTGCCCTGGCCCCCGCACCCTGCTCAGGTTGTCTCTGGCACAGGCCCCTTCCAGCAGACCTGAGGGAGCAGGGGGCTGTGGGGGGCCTTTCATTTTAACCATGGGTTTTAGGGGTTTTAATTAGAGAATTTGTGAATTATTTATTTATTTTTTCTAATATCTACCA
>NW_017728993.1:29854102-29870935 GCF_001723915.1 Gavialis gangeticus | reverse complement strand
AGCTTTACCCAGAAGTACAGCAGTGCAGTTTTGTGCCCTACATTGCAGTGGTGCAGGGGAACACTGGGCAGCAGCAACAGGCTTGCAGGTGGCAACTGCTATTTTTAGGCCCCTTAAGTCAGCACCCAGGGGCTGGTGCTTTATTTGTCCCCCCACCCCCCCCCCCTTAATTACACTACTGGATCTACCTGGATCACATTGGCAGCAAAACCTCCCACTACCCCCTGAAACCATGAGATAAGGGGAACCTAGGATAAGAATTTGTGAAATATTAGATCCAGATGCAAGATTTAGCTTCTTTTAAGAAAGGTTAAGGCAGAATATAAATACATTCTGTACAGTGCATTAAGGGTGTAAACTTCAGAGCTTTTTAATTTAAAGAGCAATGTTGGAACAAGAATAGGCATAACTGTCTATGAATTAATTTAGTCTAGAAATTAAAAAAAGCTTCTAGGCACCAGAGCAGTGACAGCCTGCCAATGAGAACCGGGGGGAGGGGAACGACACACAATAACAGACACTTAACTGGTATCAAGATAGAACTTGGTAAATTTACTAAAAGGACTGTATAAACACTACTGCCCACAGTAGCAGGGTACTGATCTGTGACAGATGAGTTCCCTTCTCAGTCCTCTATCTCAGCAGCCAGCAACATTTTACAAGCCATGTGCCAAAACAACCCGGCTCTGCATCACCCAACCCACATTAATGGTGGGGCTTTCCTTGCACTTACACCAGGGCCGGGGTCAAGCAGGTGGGAGCTGTGCCTGTACTGCTGCCACTTCTCCTCATCCTCCACTCCCCAGCTGGAGTGCAAGAATTTGAATAGCTTCTAGCCAGTGAAGAGACCAGAGCTGGGCAGCTGGAAACTGCATCCATGCTGCTTCTGCTTCTTCCCACTCACACTCCACTCGACCTTCCAGATGCAGCATGACTGCAGCTGGAAACTGCCTGGTACTGATGCAGCTCCCTGCCAGATGGAAGATACACCCATGCCAGTCTTGCAAGGGGGTGGTAAGGAGGAAGTGGCAGTGGCATTGGTGCAGCTGGAAGTTGCCCAGCCCTGGCTTGTATGCAGGCATGGACACTAGCACAGGCAAAGCCTTCTGGTTCCACTGGCTGCATCCAGTAGCTTCGTGAGCCAGATCTGGTCTGCAGGCTGTGTTGCAAACCCCTAGTCTATCTTAGGTTTTAGATCAGATCAGTTATCTCCAGGGATCTAAGTATTCCGTTTCCCATGGAAAAATAGAATAAATTGTAGATTTTACCTTTTACCAGAGGCAAATACAAATTTCTCATTGTACTTGAGAAACCTGCAGATTTTGCAGTTTTGCAAACAGCTATTTGCAGGCTGGCAAAGTTCCAGCCTGCAAGGGGCTGGGAGGGGGTGGAGGGAGCAGAAGGAGAGCAGTCAGGCAGGGGGTACCAGGTAGCCTAGACAGCAGCTCCTGCAGGTAAGTGGAATGGGGGGGGGCAGAGAATTGAGGCCCCCATAGGGCGGGAGGGAGGGAGGGAAGGCAGGAATTGGGTAGGGCTGGGCCTGGGGCTGCTGCCTAGCTGGGCAGTGCCTGCGGCTTGGCCTGGGGCTGCAATATATGGCCACAGGGCCCTGACAGGGCCATGAGCAGTTCATCCAGGGGGCTGGGGCTCGCTCCCTGCTGCTGCATAGACTCGGGGGGTGGGGGGGGCTGGGACCTGCGACCTCCAGATCTGTGTGGGATGGAGGTGGGGCGGGCTGTGGGCTTGGACATCTGCTCCCCAATGCTGGGCACACACCTGGGGGAGAGGGGGGACCCATGCCCCCAAATCTGTGTGCAGGTCACAGGGTTGCATGCTGCCTGCTTCAGCCCTGCTGCTCTCCCCTAGGTCCTCCACCGCCTGACATGTGCAACCCAGTGCTACAGGGAACAGCAGAGCTGCACACGAAAACTGCTTGCTGCTGTGAGCTCTGTGCTGGCCTGGCGACAAGTCCCCTGCATGCAACACCGTGCCACTGCCCCTGCTACAGCCGCGCAGGCAGGGGACGTATCCCCAGGGCAGCACAGAGCTCTCTGCAACAGGCAGCTTTCCTGTGTGGCTCTAGTGTTCCCTGCAGTGCCGGGTCACACATACTGGGAGACTAGCAGGACAGGAGCCTGAGCCTGAAGTGGGCAGACCTACACACAGATCTGGGGGACAAGGGTCCCCCCTGGCTCCCAGGAGTGCACACTGTGGCAAGGAGCTGGCCCCACCTGCCCGAGCCCGCAGCGGGGGGAGCCAGACTCCGGGCTCTGCTCCATTGCAGCAGCCGCCTCCTGCCAGGGGCAGGGGGCTGTGGACCCAGGTCCCTGGCCCCATAGCCCTGGCAGCTGAGGACAGGGTCATCCCTAGGGGACAGAGAATCAGGGCAACCACCCTGGACCCCACACTTTGGGGAGCCCTGCGGAGCCGGGCAGAGAGGCCGCAGCAACTCCGCATTGCTGCCAGCTTCGTGTCCAGCTGCTCAGCAGCCTCCCCCGCCTAACAGAATCCACCGCCAGCTTCCTCACATCTTGGGGTGAGGTCCTGCACAGGCCAATTTGCCCTGGCCCCCGCACCCTGCTCAGGTTGTCTCTGGCACAGGCCCCTTCCAGCAGACCTGAGGGAGCAGGGGGCTGTGGGGGGCCTTTCATTTTAACCATGGGTTTTAGGGGTTTTAATTAGAGAATTTGTGAATTATTTATTTATTTTTTATCAGGGAGAACCAGGATCCCTGGTTATCTCCTTGAAGTTAAAACTGCCCTGTTTATGCCTCCAGGTTACATGGGAAATCAGTGGTCTGAAACTGTCACTGATCCAAAATGTACTTACTTAAGAAAGAAAGAAAAAACAAAGCAAAACAAAACAAAACACAAAACAAAAAACAGTTTTTCAAGTAGAACAAAATAGCACCCAGGCATTAGCCAAACTTTAAAAAATTGCCACTAAAACCATCATAAGAAATTTCAGCAGTCAAGTAAAATTTCCATGAGAAGCATTGGAAAGCATGGGTTTCTGATGACATGTTAATCTCTATTGGAGCTATACTTTCACTGCCACCCTGATATACCGTGCTTCTTAAAGCACGCCTGATCAGATGCATTTTATGAAAGATATTGCAGTGACAGTAGTGTACAGTACATAACTTTTCATTACAATAGTTTGGTGCTGACCTCTAGTGTCAATACAGCTGAATTACCACAGTAAATATATTAAATTGAAGGTTGTAGGAGGCTAAATCCTCACCATGTACCACCAAGGTACTTGCATGTGTAACGCTAAGCCAGGGCTCATTCAGTGCACATCAGATTGGTAAGTGAGAAGGACTCCTCAGTTACTCCGCACTTGTATTACATTTCTCTGGGATTGGGTTCCATTGACCTACGGTTAGCATTCTTTCTTGCCTTCTGTTTGCCATGATTCAAACACAACTACCAGTGCAAAACGGGTCCCACATAGGCCTGTATCCTTATGCTCTTCTTCAGAGGGTAAATCCCGTAATTGGCATTCACTGCCAACATCCAGGAATTAATCTTTCTTGACCCCACCAATTAAAGATTAGCTCCACTTAATTAGCAGATGCCACCCATTAGATTTCATTCACATTGACCATAAATGGCTCATTTATTACATAAATTATGCAGAAGCAGAGTTTGTTGGCTCAATATCTAGCATTCCCTTAACACTGTTAAGGGTACTGAATGTGCTCAAACCAAGGGATACATTCTACATTTAAGCAGATAGTAAAATATAATCCAAGAGAGATTATCTGACCCAAATAAGAGTTGTGCATCTGCACTGGGTCCTTTGTGGCTTTGAAAATATTCTCCTAAATAAAAAAAAAAAAAAAAATATCCCTAAACTTCAGCATAGTGTAAATCAGATATATTGTCAATGAATTCAAAGCACTGCAGCTACTTCATGTTTTAAGTAAAAACTGAGTAAGTATGGAAACTTAATGATACTGACTGTACATGTCAATTTAAATTTTGTCTGTTACATACTTTTCATTTTTTAAGCTTCTGGGTTTGTGCTTACAATTCAGTTCATTCACAATAAAAATGATGTCATTTTAAAAGAGATTACCAGGCCATGTAATCCAACATGAAAAAGCCTCTGATAAATAGAACAAAATGTAAGTGAACAATTACTAAGATCTTAATCATTCCTCTGTTGTCACACTTGTGGCAATTTGTTTTTTCAGCTCATCTAATTTGAGTAATGAGAAAAATTATTAACTCAACTGACTGGCATTCTCTGAATGAATCATTCCTCAGATTTTAATTCCACAAGCAACTAATCACACTAATAACATATAAAAACAACAACTAACATAGGTTAATTGAAGAAAAATTGTGATAGATGATTAACTTGCCATTCCTGAGGAATTTTAGATACTTAAAGCTGTTAGGGACACTGCAATTTGAGCTGCTCACAATGTTGATTGGTGTTAACGCTAGGTCAAGTTTGAAGCAGTTACACATTAAGGCTAATAACCTTCTCCCACCGTTCCCCACCTGCACTGTTGTAGGGCTGGCGAGCAGGGGCCTACCTAGGAACGACAGCTCTGAGTTGCCAGGACAGGCTTCTTCTACCCCTGCTCCTGGTGAAGGTGTAAGAGAAATGGGTTGGGAGAGAGAAGGGGGCGTGGGACATGGATCTGGGAGGCAGAGCATTAAATGGGATGGGGTGGAAAGGAAGTGGGGATGGGAGACGAAGCAAAAATTAAGAAAGAATTTAAAAAGAAATAGAGAAAGTAATATAAGGAACATCACATATGGTAATAAATTGGGATTTAGCTCTGGGGGATTCTGGTCATGCTTCCCAGGGTGGCTATGAAGTGGGAGCAGTGAGGGAAGGCACTTTTGGGGAGCTACTGCCCCTGCCCCAGGAATGAAGACCCAGCCCAGTCTAGCCCCCTACCTTGTTCTCCCCCCTTCCCAGCCCCCAACCCCACTCCTGGACCTATGCAAGCCCTGTGACCTGGCTAGCTGGTATGTGTTCTGCAGGCTATTTGCACAGGGTTGCATCTCTGGGGGGTGGGAAGGTCACACACCCAGAGGCTGGAAGGGTCTTTGGTTTGGTGCCAGAACTGCCCCCTGGGGAGTAGAATCTGGGGGTGGAAAGTTTGTCCATGCTGAACAGGAGGGGAGGGTGGCAGCCACACAGCATCCTGGGATGCTGGAGGACTACAACTTGGGTGGTTCATCCCGGGGGGGAGGAGTGGACAAACATTAATGGAAAATGAGTTGGCAACACTGATCAAAGAGAAACCTGTCCTGTGGCATAACTTTAAGCCACATAAAGCGTGCTTAAAACTAGTTTCAGTTGTTAGTGTGGGGACAATCCAGGGGTTAAGAGCTCCAGGAGCCACCTAAAATTAACTGCAACAAGGCTCTAATTGTTTAACAAAGATAAAGCTGTTTTTTCTATCTCCTTTTACCACTGACACTTGACACATACTGCTTAACTTTGAAGGACATGGTGTAGTAGTGAAAAATCAGAGCTAGGTGAACCTTATAGGATTTAGTCCACAAAACCTTTTTCTTATTTATTCTTCTAGCCTTAGTAGAATGACATGAAAAGAGTAGCTGAATACAGCAGTAAGGGAAAAAGATTCAGAGGGGCACAGAGAGGGGTGAGTAAGAGGAAATGAGAGCAGACCTATAAGGCATTACTGTTTTGTGGTTAGTGTTCAATACATTCTAACTGTGGATGGGAACATTTTCGGGGAGATGAGGATTAGTCCCTGGGCCTGTAGGTAAGAAATGGGCATTTGCTCAGCTATGACTGAAAAGAAGATGGGGTTCCACAGCATGCAGCGCTCAAGACAACTTCAGAGTTGTTTGAACTTTACTAAACCAGGTACAGGAGGATCCAAAGGCATAAAACCTTAAAAAAAAAGCCTCAAAGCAGATCAATGAGAATATTTAACATACTCTGCTCATAGCCATATTAACTGGAACTGGGCAAAAGTTTTCTGAAGAGTTTCATTGGAAAAATGTCAATTTGTAGAATCCAAAATATTACACAGAAAATCTTAGGCTCAGTGTTCATCAAATCAATGACAGTTTCACTGGAACCAGTTCCACTGTTTTGTGGCAGACATTAAGTATCCCAACTACAAGACAGGTTTGCAATGAAGACTGCCCCACAGCTAGATGCCCCAAAAGTTTTCGCTATGAGGCCATCCCATGCCAATGCTGCTGGACCCCAATGGTAACCAAGAAAGTCTGGACGTCCTGAGAACTGCAAACCAAGGAAGGACGACTCTCAGGACTTCCAGAGAGTCCTATGCTGATGTCAGGAAGCCTGGAAGTATTATGGTGGGTTTCTGGGAGGAGCCAGCTTCCTTGGGAATTCCCAGCCCAGAAAGAAGCATATTATAAGGCCCAGTTAGTTGTAATCTGACTTCTATGCAAGTGCCTCAATACTCTGAAGGTACCAAGACCTATATATCAGGTCTCGGGGGCCACATGAAGCTTACACAGTCTTCTGCCCAGCCATGACTCCTCCTATCACTCTGGGAGCAAGAGCAGCCAGAATCTCTTATATTCCCCTCCAGCTTTTATATTCTGCACCTGCCCCAGGGGATGGTACAACACAGCAAGCAGCACTCAGGCTGAGGTTGGGACTATGCTGTGTGCAGTGCAGCAGTAGGGAATGGAGGGTGGGGAAGGGGGAAGTGTCCATGTGGCTTCACTGCAACAGTTATGGGGGAGGAAGAACGGAGAGAAGGATGTGCCCACACAGGCATGAGCTGCAGCAGGGTGAGGGGTGTGAGCATACAGTGCAACAGGTGGGCATCTAAGCAGCATGCAGCCCCTGACCACTTAGAAGTTGGACAGTCCTGACCTAGATAATACTTCTCTCTTGTGCCTCCACCCCCTGCCTCTTCTTAGTGGCTTTGGAGGAAAAAGGAACCAGCTTTGCAGGAAGGAATGAGCCACATACTCCAGGTGACAGAAGCAACTACCAAAGCAGCCAAAAAGACATTCAGTCATCTGGACAATCTGCTATAGTTCCAACTAGACACTCTCCTCTGGGATGATCATTCATTTCAACCATTTCCCTCTCCTCCCTTTAGAGTCTCCTCTCTTCAGCTTCTCTCCACACCTGCCACCTTAGCCCCTTCTCCCCCATCCTGTCCTTGTCACTTCCCTTTAAACATCCCTCCAACCTCAAAAACAACCATGGTGGACTGACGTGCACGCTTCCCACCATTTTCTTCACTCTGGGTGAGTCTACACATGCCCATACAGTGCCATTGTTACTGCACCATCATTTAGTGCTTCCTTTTCGAGTAGGGGCTGCACTATGCCATGCACGGTTATTTTTAGCCGCTACATTGCCATAGCAGTGCAGTATACTGAGGGAGTATTTGCTATGGCAGTGTAGCTGCAGCATCATGGTTTTTGCCTTGCAATGCTACACTGTTGTAGCACATTGCTGCAGTGACATTGCATCACATGTAGATGGGCCCTGTGTATGTGTATTATCCATTCCTTTTAGCTTATTGACATTTGAGGCAGAAACTGCATACTACTGCACAGAGGCACAGAATCTATCATAATGGGAGTATCTGGTTTGATCTTTGGCTGCAAAGATAGGTTTTTGCCAATTAACAAAGTATCTGTACTATTACAATGTTTAAATTATTAAAACCAGAATCACATTAATAATTTTAAAATATAGTCTGGAAATGTTAACTTCAGGGTGAAATTTCTCACATCTACTTACTGCAAGGATGAGCATAGTTTTGAAAAACTTAGAGGTCTTGCATGTTCCTCTCTTTCAGCTCAAGTGGTAATAGCCTGTTTAGATGTGCACATTCCAACAGTATGTATATATAGTCATAGGAACTATTAGAATGATATATAAAGTGCTAATGACATACACTACTAGAATTTGTATACTATATACACACACACTAATATACAAATCACACAACTGGAAGGATTAAGCATGGATAAATGAAATCAATCAAGCAGGAGAATGATTTAATCATATAACAATAGAGCTAAATACTCACCTAACTCAATATCTCGTATTCCCATATACATTTCAAGAAGGTCATCAACTTTCTTTATTGCTTTTTCTTCAACATCAGAGGGCTTTATTAAAGGAAAAAAGATAAGAATGAATCTTCTAAACCCAAAATGAAATGCTGTGGTTACAAAGACACTCAAATCAATAAAAGTTTTATAGTTAGGATCTGAGTTATCCCTACCCAACTAATATATATTAAGTAAATCTATCTTACTATTTTGGTCTTTAGTTAAGATTTAAGACGAAAACCAAGAGTGAACCTGTAGCAAGACAAAGTCAGAGTTAACAAGAAAAAATTGGCTTTCTTGGTGACACCCTGTGCAAGTAGGGCAGAATACATAAATCTGAATTCTCTCCAGCTGACATATGCATGCGAGTACTTGAACTTTTAATGTCATGTATATCAATTTAATGAAATGCATGGCACTCTCCACTTTTTATGTATGTTCTGTGGGATCTAAAGAGTCAGTTATTTGTAAATTATGTGTACGCATTGGTGTTATCACCTCCTGCATTCAAAGAAAAAGAAAACCCACAAACCAAAGCCTGGGGGGAAGAGATGGGATTGGTTTTAAAAATCACAAGCTTTTTAAAATATATATATTTGGAATCTTTTAAATTTGCCTTCTTATATTTGAGCTTTTAGATTTGTTATTTATTATCAAGTTTCTCTCTGCATCCACAAGACCATATGATATTTAACAAAATATTAAACATTTTTCATTAAAATTCTGTTTTATCACTTCTGTAGAATGGCAAGTCTGATATTTTGCAGTCATACATGGTCCTAAAAGTTTTAAATGCTATATTCTGCCTATAAAAACATACCATTTCTTCCAGAGTGGCAGGGCCTTTAGATCTCAGTCGAAGTGTTTCTCTTCCCCTTGAGATTTTAGCCTCTGATAGACTTCCACCTTTAAGCCTTGGTTCAATCATTTCTATAAACAAAAGTAAAATTGTTAAATACACAATTTAGTTACAATTAAATCAATATGCTCTCACTGACTATTTCATCTAGATCAGAATTTATGTCTAAATTAAAATCTAGACTGACCTAAAAATGAAGTGCAATTTACAGTGCACCAATCAGACATTGAAAGGCTCTGGCATGGACCTTTTAAACATTAACCTTTTAAAATACTATTACCATATAATAAAATTGAGA
Source organism: Gavialis gangeticus (assembly GCF_001723915.1). Taxonomy (NCBI): domain Eukaryota; kingdom Metazoa; phylum Chordata; order Crocodylia; family Gavialidae; genus Gavialis; species Gavialis gangeticus. The sequence continues at coordinate 29,861,724 of NW_017728993.1, read as the reverse complement.
CTTACAAGGACAAATGCATAGATGTACACTTAGTGCATGCCATTATGAAATCAATAAGAGTTTTGACATGGACTTCAGTGGAGTCAAGATTTTACATTTATCACTAGTGATGTTGTCCATTAGTTACACGATTAGTATTGGGTCTTCTTGTCTAACCTGGAGAAAGTTTTGAGCTTCATTCTGATAGGTAAGAGTCTCAGACCTAAAATCTGGCATTGCTGTCCCCGGGACAAATTTTTACAGGTAAAGTTTACAACACTATTCCAATTTCTCAATTCATTTTCAGCTGAGCTGGCCTTAATCTGTGTGGGGTTGCAGAGCCAATATGGGAAACTATTTCTGTAAAAATTCGTTACTTTATACCAGTGGTTCTCAACCCACAGACTGATTGGTAGCATGCAGCCCAATCTGCAGGCTGCTGCGGCCCATGTGACATCCTGTTCAAGCATTTTTTAAATGGCTACACAAGAAGCAAATTGCGCAGGTGCAGCCCACAACACATTGAGAGCTGCAAGTGTGGCCCACTGTGGCAAATAGGCTGAGAACCACTGCTCTATACCCTGTCTACTAGTCCTCTTCTTGGTGCTGATGAGAGCTAACAATGAGAAAAATCCCAAAAACCCAGAACCTACTAAACCATGGTTTATTATCAGTGTCTGTTTCTTCTTAGGCTATATTCCCAATCCACAATGAGCCTGTTTTATATGGTTCATTAAGAGCAATTTGCAATCTGGCCATGTGCTATCAACAGCAGAATGAGAGCCCAAGTTAGTTTGTATAACTTGTGACTGTCCTGTAGTCAGCTACTGCTTCTGGACTGGCACTGTTTTCAATGCGAAGGCAATTTTTTGGTTTAATTTTAAAAGGACTACACTGTGAGAAAATGGGTATGATACATTTTAACTCCAGATTCATGAGTTATTTGGAGGACATCTGTATACTTATACAGGTACACATGCAAAATGTGCTTGCATATGTAAATAATATCACAAGTTCTGCATGCCTTAATACAGAGATGCTCAACTTCTGGCCTGCAAAATAGTGTTAACTGGACCATAGGTTTGGAAATTTGACAGATAAAAAGGAGTAGCAGCATTAATTGTTGCTCCCCTGCTAGCAAATTTCCAGCCCCACGGGAGCCCGACGAGCTGGATGATGTGACCCTGTGCAATAAATCAGACTTCAGCACAGGTTAACCACCTGAGTATTTACCCTGCTTCTTGAGCAGATTTTGCAGCCTAGCTGAGCTCCATGCTAAGACCATTACCAGTACCTAAATGTTCTGAAGAAAATTTTTATTCTTGGTCTAATGCAATTTCCAGGTAACAGTTATTGCTAGGAAAACCTTCCTTCCGATATTACCATTTTGATATCTTCTTTCAAGATAAATGACTTCAGTATATGATTAAGCTAATAAAAATAAGACTGGGGTTGTCAAGCGGGGATACGCCTACCCCAGGGGTACTTGGAAAGGTGCTAGGGGGTACATGCGGGAAGGGACAGACCCCTGCCATCCACCACTCCGCGCTGCCACCATTGTGTGCTGGTCACCCCCACTTCGCGTCCAGCCACTGCCACCAGAAGGGGTACACTTCTTTAAAAGGGTTGAAAACCTCTGAATTAAGACATCGTAAAACAAAAACATTTGGTTCATAGCTAGAAAGTAATCCAATATGTTTTTTATTGTCGTTAGAGGATTTTAATAGTCTGGTATTTAATAAATTGTACTGAACACATTCCTTCAATTCTGAGGTTTATGCTGTCACCCTATTATTCCTGCTTTTAATCCATATTATACAAGTAGCAAAAACATAAAAATAAGCTGGTCATGAATTTTAAAAAATAAATAGTGCATTTGTATATTATTTTGAAATATGATTTATAAAATTAGTGACCAGTTCCTAAAGGACTCCATTATTTATTTTACAATTATTACCCATAACTTTTATAAGGCAACACAGTGGAAAACAGGTTTATCCTTTTAGAAGTTGTAAAACATTTTTTTTTAAATAATCAAAATATAAAAGCCATTGTCAGAGAATCATAGTACTCAGAACTGTGTACTATAAAGACACAATCTCAGGTTTTTTTAATGGACCATAACCCTTCCAGGGGTTACCCCTCAAAAGAATTCCTTCTCTGTAAGATTCTCTTAGTAAACTATCTTTTAAAGATAGGTCTTTAGTATTTTATATGCATTTTGTTCAGCTGGGTTCCAGTTGGTTGCAGCTGCTTTACAAGTCAAAATACTGAGACTATTTGAGGAAGGCTTTCTTGTTCTGCTCAGATTTAAAATTCACTTTTGGAACACTGTACTTTAAAATAAATTTCCTCATAATAATACAGCCTTACCACAGTCTACTACTACTCTCATATATATCCAGCATCACTGTATTTTCCATAACCCTATGGATATTTTTGGATTCATGGTCTAGCTATAAAGGAATAATTTCATCATCATTGAGAATTCAAGTTCTTAATCATAGTACTCATTCTCAACATACACACCATCAGCTCTATACTGGTAACACTTTACTTATGACCGACACAGGCTCTTTGTTGGGGGTTTGCAATAGGCACCCAACAACATGGCCAAACTCCCTGCAAGAATTATCTTGGCCAAAACAGGCCTTATTATTTCAACCACAATTCAAATTAAAAATTTGTGCCATGCTTTCTTCAACTAGCTTTGTGGATGCTGCTTCATTTCAAAGAAGGCCAGCGCGTGATGATATGCTCAAAGAGGAGAGTAATAACCCATCCTTACTCAGGTAAAGCTTTGTGTCTATGGGGAAATTCACTGATCAGAGCCAATGACTTGGTATGCACTGGGGGAAGAGATGAAAGGCCTGTTCCAATGAGTAAATCATTACTTTTCTTTGATCTCCAGGGGACAAAGGAGAAGCAGGTGAACAACAGTGAATCCACAATTTGTCTCTTAGTCAAAATGCCTCCCAGAGCTACCCTTTAAACACCCTCTTACTTGACGGCCTTATGTTCCAGTTTAACTTGAAAATATGTCTGGATTCTTACCTTTGAGGCAGCAGACTATACTGACTTACTTTTAATAAAACCAAAAAAAACAAAAACAACCCCCCCCAACATCTGTATACATCATGAAGAAGAAAGTAATAATGAGCTGTAGTAAAAATGTAATCCTTTTAGGTTTACAATTGCCAAAAAACCTCCATAAACCAGTTTCCTCATAACAATTTAACACAACATATTTTCTATACAGAACTTTATTTTTAAAATTGTAGAGAGGGAGGAGGGATGGTAATCCACTAAAAGCGTCATAAAGTACCTTAGTGTATCCTGGAATATTTTTTTTTGACCTTATTGAAATAATTTGAACATCAAACACAATGAGTAAGAAGCCTATTGTTTCCATCTCCCAAATACACATTATACAGGACTCAGCATCACTCAGATTCATATGCATGACATGCACATAGATGTACTGAACATGGGTACACATGCCAGAAGCAGCACTTCACCCACACCCCTCATTTTAGCCTGCAGCAGCCAGCATAAAATGCCTTCCAGTTTCTCTCATCCTAATTACTGCAGTTATTCTGACACCAAGTGTTCACAGTGAGGTACTACAGGTCTTCCCAAACTGATCACAGATTGCAATGATTTGGAAAATAAACATTTCAACTTGCTGATGAAATGGGGCAGAGGAAGGGAATTTTCTAGAGTTTCAGGGCATACATGTATCAATTCTAATACTGATCTGAAATACTGGATGCTGAATTATTTACTGTTACAGAAAAATAATGCATAGGAAAGAATAACTTAAAATAATTCTGGTTTTTATTCCTATTTTGAAATTTTAGCTTAAACAAAGTACTTGCATTTCAATCCCATTTTTTTAAAAAAAGTAACACACAAATGATTAGTGATACGAGTGATTCCCTTCTATATACAGACCCAAAATGGATCACTTTGCCACACGTTTTTTCTCAGCTGTCTGCTGAGGGGCAAGATATTTTTATGCAGGGAGAAGTAGCGAGGGATGGAGGGAAATGAACTGATGCAGTATGGAATCTCAGTCTCTCTTATCATTTCTAGTTAAATATTTACATTATGAAACCCTACCGGTTGGGAAAGGGTTGACAGCACAGATTAAATGAATTGTACTGGCAGGGGCTTGAGGAAGGGGAGGGACCCTGCTGAACATACAAATCATGCATCACAGGGCCTCTGTGCCCCCTGTGAACGGGGTCTGCCAGCACCTGTGGGCAGGGAAAGAGACAAGTGGCTGATGTTAGGTAAGTCTCCCAGTGGAAGTCATAGGAGCGGTCTGATCCAACACCGGACTGCTGACAGATACCTGGCATTCTAGGCACAATGTTTGGAGGGGTTGAACACATAATAGTGAAAGTCTATTCATTCATTTCCATCTTCAGAAGAAAAACTACGCACCTTGACAACTAAGCTACCTTGGGCATTCATCTAGGGCAAATATTGTTCCTTTTAAAAACTAAATCTACAAAACAAAGCAGCCACGGTACTTTAACATCCAGATACAAGGTGCAAACAATACACATCACTTACCAAATGCTTTCATAGGCTCTATCAACTGTAGCTTAAATGTCTGCCCCTTCTCCAGTGCTTTTAGTAGCTTGGCAACTTCATAATGACGATAACCCACAACATTTTTCCCATTTATAGATTCTATATGATCACCCACGCATACCATTTTGATTTGGTCAATAAGGCTGCCTTCTTTAATACGCTGTTGGATTAAAAGAAAAAATTAGGAACAAAATTATGGGGGGGGGAAGTTGGGGGCCAAATTCACTGCTACTATAAGCAAGTAAAATTCTAGTGCTGCCAGCAAGGCTTAGTTCACTGTCTATTTCAAGGCTAGGAAATACATTTATTGTGCAGCATACAGGAAATTTATTGCACTACTCCAATTTCTGATTACCAGATTTGTAATACACGACATCATTACAACATTCTCCTATGCATTTACAAAATAATCTCCTCCTCCCCACCCCAAGTCATTACTCCTTGGATCACTTGTTTCATTCAAGACTAAAGCTTTGCATCTTAGCTATAAACCCAGAAAATAAGGGCATTTATAGATGTGCTCAGGGAGGTGGGGGCTTCAATTAGCGCAGCTCTAGACCCACACTAATTAAAATACCCGGAGCGTCATATGTATCAACATCCCCACTCTGAAAAATGGTAGCAGGGCACTTGGAACTAAAGCTCATTGAACACACTTTAATTTTAAAATGCTCCACTGCCGTTTTTCAGGACGGGGATGCTGATACACATGACACTAGATGCTGCTGGAACATGGCAATTATCACGCTCCAGCAGACTTGATTAATTGAGTAATTACAGTGTGTTGGAGCAACCTCCCTGCATGTGTATAGGAGCCCTAAGATTGCGTAACAGAACTTCTGATAAAACTTGTGAACTCATAGAAAATTGAAATAAGAAAGATGACTTATGACTGACCAACATTGAAAGTTGCAATTTCAACTTCATCTGTAAAAAGCTGAGTATGTTATAGCCTTAGGACTTTATTATACCATGTGTTAAAATTATAAACAGTTGCAAGGGCTTATAACTATCAGATTACCTAATACAAGTGTGTATTCATTAATAATGAAATAATTAAGTTGAAATGAAAAGACTATACATGACAAAAGTGATTCCCCTAAATACAGCTGTTTATTCAACCAGATACGGTCTCTGCTTTGTAATATACCTGGGACTACATTTTCTTAATCCAAGTGGCACTGAACTGTAGCAAGATAGAGCTCTTTCTGTTTGTATATTTAGGTCTTCTCTCTTATTTAATACACCCACTGATTAAACAGTATCTTATAAAACTGCTTGCTTTGCTGACTCAGTTTAAAACAGAAATACTCTTACAACTGTTAGAAAATGTTCCAACCAGATGACATATTATTAAAGGTACCAGCAGTTATGGCTGATATATCTACACTTAGGACTCCCACTGTTGCTACGTTAATACGGCAGCACAGGTCCTAGCTGCAGTGCTTTCCATCTTTATATTACACTACAATCTGCAACATTCCCTCAGAGAAGTGACTGATGCTCTTTTATTACTTCTGAAACATGCTCAATAGGAACAAAGGCACCCATTCTAAAGGGCCATTCAAATAATAACTAATCTGGCAAAAGTGTCATTAGACCCTTGTCCAGAACAAAAGCATCCCATTAGTAATTAAATTTACCTTAATGAAGGCACAGCCAGTTCCATTGTCTGTAATCGTAAGCCCCAGTGACTCTTCGGATTTAAGAATATCCACTTCCTTTTTTGGTCCTTTTATGTGTGCAAATATGAAATCTTCAAGGCCAATTTGCCCTCCTAAGAGCTTGTCCATGTCAATTCTATGTGTATTCAAAGTGCAAAACATGATCTATAAAGAAAGGAGGGGAGGAGAAAAAAAGAAATTATGTCCAAGTTCACTGTTGCACCAGCCATGGTAAGCCCAAATGTAAATGACAGGAAAACAAAGGGCAAAAAGCATTCTGGTTTCTCTGAATTTCAGTCACAACTTCAAAATAAGTTTGAAATATATATTTATTTATGATCTTCAGTGAGGAGTCTCATTTGTCACATAAAATCACCTGCACTAATGGCTGTGTGTACTGACATTCACTTACATGACAGGTACCATACCAAAAAAACCCACCCAATTCTGCAGAGGTCAGTCAGCAAGATGCAGAGAAGAAAGAGAGAATTTGTTTTCCAACAGTCTCTCTCCATTGCCTCTATGAGAAGGCTGAGCTGAATAGGGTAAATTAATCTGGGAAGATTCATCAGCGCTAACAGCAAGTGTCCTAAGCAGGAGTGCAGTAATTTCTTATTTAAGAGCTCCTGGCAGTCTCAACCAACTATCAACCCAGCTTCCCTCCCATCTCAGAGCTTCTATTAATCAGGGTTCAGAATTCAGGCCCAAGACTAAAGCATCCCAAGCTACATGTTATTCAGAAGAATTTATTTTCTGATCAATACATTACAGATGCTGTGCTTATGGTAATGAATCCTTTCCATCCAAACCAGCTACCGCACAATGTTTCAAGACTTCATTAGGCTTCAATCAATCACAAGATGCAATTGGTCAGCATCTCCTATCCCACTTCACCTGCCATATGCCCCCCAAGATAATCTGGTATGGGTGGGAGTATTTCTAGAAGTGCAAATAAACAAACATCAACATCTAATCGAGTTCTCTCAAGAGTGGAGCTTTGGCTTAACTGCATTTCCTCTTGTTCCATACAGCAGAGGTGGCCAACATGCAGTATAACTGCTACTAGTAGCACTAGCAGCCTGCGTGTGTGGCACGTGACAGATTGGGGAGGCAGATAGGGCAGAGAGCATAAATCAGAGCAGCTGATCGTGAACTCACAGATGCATCTCAAGCAGGTCCAAGGAGGTGATCCTCCCCCTCTATGCGGCACTGGTCAGGCCGCAGCTGGAGTACTGCGTCCAGTTCTGGGCGCCGCACTTTAAGAGGGATGTGGACAGCATGGAGAGGGTCCAGAGGAGGGCCACTCGTATGATCAAGGGACAGCAGGGTAGGTCCTATGAGGAAAGGTTGCGGGACCTGAACCTGTTCAGCCTTCAA
>NW_017728993.1:29842671-29849102 GCF_001723915.1 Gavialis gangeticus | reverse complement strand
ACCTGTTCAGCCTCCACAAGAGAAGGCTGAGGGGGGATCTAGTGGCCCGTTACAAACTAGTCAGAGGGGATCAGCAGGCATTGGGGGAGTCCCTGTTCCCCCGAGCACAGCCAGGAGTGACTAGAAATAACGGTCACAAGCTAGCAGAGGGTAGATTCAGACTAGATATCAGGAGGCGCTACTTCATTGTCAGGGCGGCTAGGATCTGGAACCAACTTCCAAGAGAAGTGGTGCAGGCTCCTACCCTGGGGGTCTTTAAGACAAGGCTTGACAATCACCTTGCTGGGGTCGTTTGACCCCAGTACTCTTTCCTGCCATGGCAGAGGGTCAGAGTTGATGATCCGCTCAGGTCCCTTCCGACCCTAGAAACTATGTAACTATGTGAACAGGAAGGAGATCAAAGTGACACTCAGGAAGAACAAGAGACTTTATTTGTGAATAAAGTGAAACACCTGCTGCAAAGAAAAAAAAAGGCCGGCCCCACTGCCCTAAAGGAATTTGAAATAAGTTCCATCAGGCTCCGAGAACAAACTGGGCGCAGTCCATTTTCTTTTATTAATATCAATATGTATTTTGCTCTATTATGCAATCATATTTGCCGAGGCACTCCCATTAAAACACAAATCAATGGGAGAATATATTGAACAGCACTAATCAGTTTAGCCAAGATTTTTCTGCAATATTAATTCTGATACATTTACATTTTTTAAACAAGCATTTGTCAGCATTATGTTTGTGTTTCAAAAGCTTGTCCACTATGTAAAGTGGAATTTAGGCTTTCTTCTCAGACAAGAAGGATACTGTTGGGGAGGGAAACAAAAAAAAAAATTTTGGGGACAATCATTTTGCTATATCAAAATAGCAGCAATACCTCTGAATTGTTTTACTAGCACAATATCAGGCTAGAAACCTTTTTGTTTTCAAATATCCATAAATATCAAATTTTAAAAGCCAGCAGCCTGCTAAAGAGTTAAAGAAAACACCGGACTACTGACTTTTGTTTTAGCAACACAACCTTTGTATGTTCATGTATCACATCTTTAAAGAATCAAGAATACGCATTCAATTCTTAGTATGCACCAATTGAATCAGTCCCTGAAATATGCCAGTTTGCAGAGAATTGCTGCCCAGAAGTCAGTGAAACTAGTAAACCATTTGGAAGTGTGAATTAAAAATGAAAAGCCCATAAGCCCTAACTGCTCTGGAGTTTAGCATTGACTGACAGCACATTCACAAAATCACCTTTGATCTCCAGCAGACTTTGTACTTCCTTATTCTGATAGCAGCCCTTCAGGCTAATTTAGATTTTGGTTTCACAAGCATAAGTAAGGAATAACTCCAGCAAAGTCAGCCAAATTAAACTGTCAGATCAGAATCAGATGCCTAGCTTGTTACACAGCAAGAATGTTACCCAGGAATTCAGATCAACTTAAGAAAGCACAGGCTGCGACTCTTCAGGGAGAAGTTAACTATTGGGAGCCCAGCCTAAAAAATACCTATAAAATAAGATCCTTTGGACTACATCGTAACTACCCAGCTGGTTTAATAAAAGATATCACTTCTAGCCAAAAAACCTTGCCTGCCTAATTCCTAATTTAAAATCAGTTACAAAGTAGAGACCAGGTCTATCTTGAAAATACTCTGGAAAGAGAGAGTGATAGAAAGAAAAAGTTCTTTGGGTAAATCTGATATCTTTTATTAGACCAGCTCAGATAGCTGGAAAAATTATTCTTAGCAAGCTTTCAGGTTTAAATACCCTTCATCAGGCTGAGGAAGCATCTGCAGTTGGTGCTTCCTCAATTTGACAAAGATATCGAATTTACCCAAAGAGCCTTGTCTGCCTATGTCCTTACACCAACATGGCTTACAATCTACACCCCTGTAACAGAGTTACTCAGGCACTCAGTTTTACAAAAGATAATTATAATTAAAAATGCATCCGGCAAATCAGTAGAGGTACTCCTTGCCTTATAACAAAATTGAGTTGAACCTTTAAAAAAAAAAAATTCAACCCTGAAAAGTTATTACATCTTATTCAGTCGATGTGCTCCCTGTGGGTATTGAGTCAGAACATGCTTGCTCTATTCAGACAAATTGTTTTTGCTGCTTTTACATCATTAGCACCTGCAAGCTAACAAGGATTTGAATGAGCAAACTTCAGTCAACTCCATTTAATGCATTATCCCTCATTCATTTTGATTTGCAATTCAAGCACCTCTCTACTGCTATAAGAGATTTTACATTAGTAGGAATGGTTTAAAGTAGTGTTGGATGAAAAGTTTTTGCCAAAAAATGGGGTTTTATCAAAACCAAATGTTGCTGAAATCAATTTAAAAGGTTTGAACCACTTGGAGAAAAAAAACAAGGAGTTTACAGTTATTTTATTGAAGATTTCCTTTTTTTCCCCATTCAAGATTTCAGCATTTTGGTTCTAGACTCTAGGTAGTTTTCCACATTTGCCCTGTGTAGTCTTGTATTGTGTGAAGAGGTGTACCACAAACTTGCTATGTCAGGAAGTGGAGTTTTCAGACTTATTGCTCCTCATGGGCCACAAGCATTGTGGGTAGTCACAATCCTGAAGTGCTCCACAGGCATAACCAGAAGAGGAAAAACCACATTTGCAGCCTGGTAGAAATACAACTATGTTGCTTCTGGTTGGGAACTGGCCTAAGCAAAACAAGGACAGAATCAGAAGCAGTACAATGCTGCGATCACAACCCTCTTTGGCTGTGAGTAGCACGCACAGTGAGCTCTCAGTGCTCACTAGCATGTCAGCAGAGCTCCTATGATAGCGCTTTCCAACCTCTTCCTCTGCATCACCTCATTTAAACACTGGTGTAGGTTGTAGCCATGCTGGTTTAAGGACATGGGCAGACAAGGTTCTTTGGGTGTATCTGATATCTTTTATTAAACCAACTAAATAGTTGGAAAAAATTCTTAGCAAGGATTTAAAAACCTTTTGTCAAGCTGAGAAAGTATCTCCTCAACCTGATGAAGGGTTTTTAAACCCAAAAGCTTGCTAAGAAAATTTCTTCCAACTATTTAGTTGGCCTAATAAAAGATAGCAGATTCCCCCAAAGAGCCCTGTCTGCCATTTAAACATTGGAATTTTTTTTGCAACTCCAAAATGATGCATGCAAGATCAATGCCTCCTCCACCAATGGGCACCATGGCCAGAGCAGAGCTCATCGGGGGAGGGGGATGGGGAGGGGGAGGAGGAGGAGGAGGAGGAGGAGGAGGAGGAGGGGCAGGAGGGGGTCCACAGCAGTCTCAGGGCTCCCTGCCCAGCCTCCTTCCTCCCAGGGGGTGGGAGCCTGGTGGGTAGGACCCAGCACAGGACGGCAAACCAGGGAGGGGAGGCTCCACCATGAGAGAGGGAGGGGGAAAAAAAAAAAAAGAGCAAGATTTTAGACGTGGTCAAAGTGGAGAAGTAAGACCAGCAAAATCCGCTTTGACTGACACTGCTTGATCTTCTGAAGAGATACATCCACAGAATTACAGTCAGCAACTCAGACGACAAATCATGAGAAATCTAGTACTTAAAGAAGTTGTTCTTGAAGAAGCTAAAACTCAATGAAATGCCTCTGGCATCAGTTCCTTCTAAAACTTTGTTCTACTTCTAGAAAGGATGTTAACATTATTAGTTACAGCTCCCAGATAAGAGGCAAAGCCACAGCCTCCACCTGTTCTGGACATGGTGGGAGAAAAACAGGTACCACACTGCATTTCTCAGAAGCAAGAGACTCCATCAGCTACAATTCCCTACGCCCTTTCTGCAAAATGAAACAGGCAGAGTCATCAACATTTCCAGTTGTACTGAGGACAGCATTAGTGCTATTTTCCATCGATGTGTAAGGGAGTTACTGAAAGACTACAAAACACTCTGATCATAATCACAGTTACAAAGTACAGGTTCTCTCGCCAACCATTGGGGCTAGGTTCCTGAAAGTTCCCGTGGTTGGCAAAACCGTGGATGGCAAGACAAAAGGCTTATGGGGGAAATGGCAGGTGGCAGGCTGATGCATGGCCATGGAAAACCATGGTTACTCAAAACTGCATACCATGGTATTCAAAATGGTATATAGAATATTAAGGATGGATAGTCAAAACCGTGGTTGGTGAGGGAAACCTGTATACAGGTGTGGCAGAGCACTGTTGGTGCCTGCCACTTTAAGAGTGGAGCCAAGCAGTCAGCAGGTGCTTGATTGCAGCAGCCATTTTAGATCTCTGGTCGCCTATATAAACAGGGCAGCCTGCTGCTGGCAGGCCAGGCAGTAATATTGCCTGGCTGTAAGGCTCTATGCAACATCCTAGAGGTAAGGGCAGCAGCAGCTGTAGGAAATGGTTTGGAGGTTCCTGGTCCTGGGCATGACCTAAAACTGCACCCTGCTGGGAGTGGGTACCCTGGTGGGGCTCCCAGTGGTGCAGGAGCCCCCAGAAAATACCATTTGTCATTGGAGGTAGTGGAGCCAGGTATGACTGTGGCCACATGCACCCTGTGGGGTGCAAGACCCCAAACAGTGAGAGTTGGGGCCAGGCATGGCTGTGGCCACCTGAGCCCTGGCTGTGTAGGACCCCAAAGAGAGATAGTTGGGGCTGGGCATGGCTATGGCTGCCTGCTCCCACTGGGGAGGAAAGCCCTGTAGCCCCAGTGAGGGGACAGAGATGAGAAGCCCTAGTGAGGAGGTGGTGTGGAGCCCCAGTGGGGGTGGGGGGAACCAGAGGGCTGGCAGCCCAGTATGCCTGAGTATATAGAGTTGCCCCAGGAGCCAGGGCAAGCTCAGACCTGGTCAGGTAATTGTCTGGCCACTACCCTGGTGAGGGTTGCAGGAGACACCCAAAAGATGGTATGTCTGCCACCCAAGGTACAAACTAGCTAAAGCCTATGGCCTAAGGGGCCCTTTCCAAGAGGGAGCAAGGCAGTATAAGTTCTTGATGTGTGAAAGACCCCCTGTGAAAGGGGGTGGAGTGTGTGAGGCCTCAGTGAGAGGATGGAGGTATGAATGTGTGTGCCTGAGGCCTGACAACAAGGCCTAAGCTTGGTCTGGCTGTAAGCTGGGAGCGTTGTCATCTGGATGCCATCTACAAGGCTTGGGCCGTTGTGTAGGGCAGGACTGGAGCTGCAGATAGTGCCCCCTGGCATCAGGGCAAGAATGGGCAGCCTCCCACCTTTAATATCCTAATTAACAACAAGGCATGGCAGATGAGACAGGTGGGTGTCGTGCCCAAAGGTAGGTGGGGAATCTAGTACTGTGGCTAGTTGGGGAGCCCCAATTTGCCACAACAGGCAACCCCTGCTTAGCGCTCTTAATTGGCTTCTGAAAAACTGAGCGTTAAGCAAAACCAAAAGTATTTGATGACCCAAGATGGCAACCACAATTGTTTTTAATGACCCAAGGTGACTACCGTGAGCGTTATAACAAAACTCGCTGAGCGCTAAGTGAAATCAGGTATCAATTTGAAATGAGCATTATAGTGAAACAGCACTAAGCAGGAGTTGCCTATACATGTTATTACCATTTAGTTAAATGCTTTTTTGTAATAAGACGGACATAGAATCTGCTGCAGAGTAAACTTTCACTGCAATACACCCAAGTGCTTTCCAATGATTTTGTCAAGTCCAGGACCGTGGATTCTGTCCCCCTTTGCTGCAAAGGGCACGTGCGCTGACCTACAGCCAATACCTATTCCTACACCAAAACAGGAGACAAATAACAATGTGCAAGTTAGCAGGGTGGAGAGAATCTGGGATGCCTCAAAACTTCTAAGCGTATCAGGTGAGATTTCTACGTGGTTGGTAGACGGATATAGTTCCTCTCCTACCAAGCTGATTTTCTCCCAAGATTTTAGACTACTAACACCACCGTTGGGGGGGGGGAAATGCACAAGATCCTTCCTGATATTCCCCTCTCTATAGTCACCACTTTTCTCTCTTCCCCTTCATACCCAACTACTGAATTTTATTAAAATTTAGAGGTTATTCCCCCCAACTCAGTAAGTCACTTGAACTCTTCAACCATAAGCAACACTATGAAATTGAAATTAGAGTGGCCACAAGGCCACTTTCCTGTTTTGAGGTTTCCTGTTCCTGTTTGAGGTCAAATAGCTCACTTTATATTTAAAACACAAAATGTCTATGTTTGTGAAATTAGACTCTTTTAGGATGTCAATCCTGCACAAAAAATCCAGTATTTCACCTTTCATGCACAGCAGGGGCAGGCAATTATTTCAGCTAAAGGGCTGCTTAACAAGTTTTGATGAGCTGTTGAGGTCCACAAGAATAGCCCTGCCTTCTGACAGGTGACCCACCCCCTGGTCACTACCTGGGAACCAGAACTCCCACCTCCTAACCCCTGACCTTTGCCATCAGAAGTCCCTCCCCTCACCCTGGAAGTACTCCAGCTGGGAAGGGGGGGAGCCATATTGGGCCT
>NW_017728993.1:29842454-29842657 GCF_001723915.1 Gavialis gangeticus | reverse complement strand
GGGGGGGAGCCATATTGGGCCTGGAAAAAAAAAAAACCAAGTTGCATATTAAAAATAAAACATCCACAATAACATTTTAATTTTATTTAAAAATATATATTTTGTCCTGATTTGTCTGTTTGTATCATGTATATAGAGGTGACTGCATAACAGGTCAAAATAAAGCCTTACTCTCATATATTGTGGGGGATTTTGGGGGGGGG
>NW_017728993.1:29835555-29842386 GCF_001723915.1 Gavialis gangeticus | reverse complement strand
GTTGCATGGGCAGGTATGGGGTTTGTGGAGGGGAAGGGTGGCTGGGGGTATGTGTGTGGTGGAGTGTGTATGCATAGTAGTGAGTGAGGCTCCCCCCAGATGCACACAGGTATCTGGGGCTTGGGGGGGGGGATGTGGGTGAAGGTGTGGGTGGGTGCAGTGTTTCAGGGGTAGGGTTCTGTGTACGGTGGGCAGTGCATGGGAGCCCCCCCAGTGCACAGCCTTGAGCTGATCAACACCTGCCTTACAACAACCCAAAGCCCACCTGCCCTGCAGCATCTCCCCGCCACTGCCAACAGTGTACAGCCCCAACTTGCACCCACTCCAAACTTGCTCCGGAGGGAGCAGACCAGCTGGAACGCATGCCACAACCATGACACCAGCCTGCCCTATACCTGCTCTGTACCATTCACTTTTGGCACATCCTGCCACTGCCTGGACATGCAGCAAGGCTGGGGCAGCTCTGTGGCTGGCCTGCCTTTCTACATAGACAAGCAGCGGTGACAAATAGAAGAAGTTGCTGCCTCCTGGTCTGCCTATAAAGGCAGTCCAGCCACAGAGCTGCCCCAGCCCTGCTGTGTGCCCAGAGGGCTGCACGATGCACCACCACCAGACTACCTGGGCAAGGCAGGACCGAGGGACCTGCCATGGGCCAGACAGCCCCACTGTGGGCCGGATGTAGCCTGAGGCCTGTATTTTGCCCACCCCTGATCCAGAGTCAGGATGATTGTTTTTAAAACTGTTATTTTTTTATTTTTTTACAAAAGGGAAGGGGGTTTCTTTGTTTAGGGTTTTTTTGTGAGCTTTATTTTAGATCTTTTCATACATGTCAAACAACTGCTATATTTGAATGTCCTATTTTATCAGCCAGGGTCAAAGTCTTTCACATCAGCTAGCCAGTGACTACTCATCTAACGTTCTAGTTCAACATTTTAGTCTATTGTGTAACCCACATATTTTGTGGGTTAACATCACCAACTACCAAAACTCCATTAACTAGTAATCTAAATTCTTTTCAACTCATCAGCAAAGAAGTGATTTCCCAAGGGAATGTGATTGTAAAAGCATTTTGATAGGTCCCCAACTTTGTGTCTTAATGTAGATAATTCATTCAGTTCAACAGTGATTCTATTCTTGTTGTTCTTCCAGTGCAAAGTAAAGGAAATGTTATTGAATTTTTACTTTACAAAATAGTGCCCTTGTTTTGACCTTGTCAGACATGGACAGTCATCTAGAAACTAGTTTTGCACCTTCGAGTAGATAAAATTGGCAACAGAACAGAAATGTGATATTTAGAAACATGATCCAGAGCTTCTCTTTTTAGACCTTCATCTGGGTGGTATTTCCCACCACAGCCTATAAGACTGGAGAACTTAGGTATGTATGAGTCACTAGCTACCAGCCTGGAAGAGTGTCATCTAATCAAAAATAAAACTTGCATCAACCTTTACACCCTTTCCTTGTTTGTGAACTACTGTATTCAGTACAGCTTCATGGAAAACACTAAAATAATGAAGGTTCATCAAGATAAGATAATGTGTGCTGTCACCACATATCAATTAAAGTAAATTTGTATACCTACACCATGAAGTACTTCCAATGAAAAATACTATTATGTTAAAAAAGATTACAGCTTTCCCATCATATTCACATAAGTTTAATCAAAACTAATAATGCAACTGAAAATGGTTTTCCTGAGTTTCTCAATGGGGGGGAGGGGAAATGTTAAAAAAACAAATCAAAAGGTGCAAACTTTCCTGTTAGTTCTTCTGCTCCCTCCTTACCCTGCACTTTTCCTGCCCATCTCTTAAAAGCATCTGATTTTCAGCCAGCATAGTATTACATAGCAGACTTCTCATGCCAGCTTTACTAACAGCATTATAAATTGGAGCAGCTACATCAGCCAGCAGGTATCTAGGATCCCTCTTTTGCTAACGGTTATCTTATACAGCTTCCAGGAACAGAAGAAAATCCCATTTGGCTGGAAGTCACTGTGGGCTGATGTATAAACTCTATAAAATATAGATGATCTAGATAGTCTTACTAAAATAGAATATTCCCTTCTTAAGAATTCCAGGGCTACAGAAGTGATAGTTGCTCAGGGGGGGGAAAAAAGTGTTCCTCAAATAATTATCAAAATGCACCTTATTAAACCACCTTATTAAGGACTCTTAAGCTGGGGGCTGGATCAGATGACTCCATGTGGTCCCCTCCAGTCTTGTGATCCTAGGATCACAAGTCCAAGTCACAGAATGTGAAGCAAACTGAGGCATCTAAAAAACCTCAGTGGACACTCCCCAAAATTTAACCCAAGTAACTGACAGATCATGTAATTAAGTAAATAGTGAAATAAGATCTCATCCTTTTCACCAGTACCACTTTAATCTAGCAGTTTTCATTATTAGATCTCAGAGCATTTTACAGAAGGCCAGTTTCAACTTTATAGAGGGGCACCTGAGGCACCTAAGTGAGTTGTCTCTGGTCAGTGGCAATCAGAAAGAGACACCTGGTTTCCTGAGCACCAGTCCGTTGCAGAACCCCTGGAATAAGTTCAGTCCTGTGTCTATTAATACAAGAAGGTACAGAGGCAGCCCCCCCCCCACTGTTAGTACTACCAGTATACTTTCCCCATTTCCATCACAGAAAACAAACATATCTCTGAACTTACTTTGCGCTACTTCCTAAGAAAGGGAGTCTTCCTACATGAATGAGAATAGTCACACCCTGGAGGTAATAGGCAGGCTGAGCAACAGCTGCTCACCCAACTATTAACAGTTCCTGCACAACCTTGTGTCTACAAGGTAAACAAAATAATCTTAAGAATCAACTATGACAATACAATCTATGGGCCAAAGTCCAAGCCCAATATACTGGCAACTGCTGTTCAGAAGGAAATAGCATTATTATTTGCAGTTCCCTCATTTACTGAACAAGGTAGAAGTTCTTTGAGTTTGTCATGCTTCGGCATCCACATTTCTGGTGATAATTAGTTACTGACCAGTATCACCCTTTTCTGGGCAGTTCCAAGGGAGTATATTAGTAAATCATCAGGTAGACCCATAAAACATTTCAGTCTGTCCTTATTTGTCAGACTGGTCACCTGGTCAAGAATCACCATAAGAGGGTCAACTTCTGCCAGAAGTCACCTATGTGGTATCATTCTACCAAATCAAGGGAATGCTTTCCTGTAGGTGCACACACTTCATTCCCCATCTGCAGAACGTGAAGATACCAGTGCTAGTTTTAATTGTACAATTGTACACACACAGATATACACTCAATTTTAGTTAGCCTTGGCTTTCAAGAACTAACTTAATGTCAGCTTCTAAATGCATAATGCTCAGAGAGATCAATCAGGAACTTACTCTGTTGCTGGAAAGCTCTCTCCCATCCCTTCTGAAGAAACATAATTCAGCTTGAAGCAAGTTCAAGATCCCAGGACAGAAAGAAGAAAGAAAAGAGACTACCTGAGAACTCAGAGGCATATTGACAAAAGGATGGTCTGGAGACATGTAGGTTGAACCTCAAACCCACAAGCAGCGACTAGGGCACATAAAGAAAGAGTAAGATTGTAAAGATCTTTGTTACTTTGAACTGTTTTCTTTCTGTCTGTCCTATTTCTATGGATTTAGTGCTTTGTTCAGAAGAAGCTGTTTGTTGCCGGGTCACGGCTCCTGGAGAGGATTGCATGGAAAGAGCCAACTCCACAGGCAGTTATGCAATTCAGAAATAGAACCCAATGGTCCTATTAGAAGTAGAATGAATTCATTTGGATAAATGAATAGGAGGTCATTCACTTGAAAGGAGTGCTAATGGAGTGACAGAGTCCAAGTATAGTTCACCCTTGAGCCATAACAATATTTTTCATGAGGAACTTAGTCCTAATCAATGCTTTTTGGTCTGAAACCCATGACACAATTAAATCCCATAGGAAAGAGAAAATCCAGATTTCTGTACTCATTTTCCATATACCCATCACATTAAACTTTTTCATATTTGCCATCCTGACCACTCCAGAAAAGGAACTTCCAACAACAAAAAGTCTTTTTTCCACAGGCATTAGGTCAGGGAACCATACTCATTTGGAAGAATGTCTTCCTACCATCCTACACCGAGACTCCACTGACTTTTTTAGATAAGTAACGCTTTCACTGCAATGCTCAAATACCTCTGTGGCTTCAAGTTTGCAGAGAAGCAGCTTGTGCACCTATTCTGGTGCACCAACCCGTCCAGTACCAGTTGTGATCAACAATGCCATTTAAAATGATTGAATTATGGACATATTCAGCAGTCTCAGCTCTCCACTGTGCTAACTCACTCATGCTCATGGCTCATGAACAGTGTGGTGGCTTGATCCTCAAGCAGAATCCCACATATAAATTTTGTGCTCACTACCACATTAGTCTTTTCTCTCTAAAGTTGACTTATTTTTTTCAGTATTCCTACTGCCTGATGAAGGATTTTGGTGTCTTTTTATTTATACCTGCAAACTGACTGAGTGAATGCAGCATTAGCTGATTCAGTGACCTGGCTATTCCAAACCCTGCAGGAAAATAAACAATTTCTGCTTTGCAAAAATCCAAAGCAGATGAAATACAAACAGATGATAACAGCATTGTGTGAGCCATGTTCATGAACCAGTTACTCGTATCCTAAAATATTAGAAGCACCTTCACTGCAAGATAAGAGGGATATAGAAAATGGCCTTGGGTTGATTGTGAAGGAACGTCACTTTCAGGAATGAGAGAAATATTGGGGTGAATTCTTTAGTAAATTAAGCTGAACTATGTACTTCTCAGATGGAAAAAGGAATGTCTACACAAAGCTCAGCAGCAATTTATACCAGCTTACATTTAAATGGTGCAAATCTATGATACAGGTAAGACCTTATTTCTCCTCATTTTATATATCCATCTTTCAGAATTAAATCATACCTTTTGATAGGACCTGCAGCTTTGGCTACAAATTAGTATGTGCTTCTTACCAACCCATTCTACTCATCCCCTGTTCAAAATGCTTCTCCAAGTCTCTCACAGGCCAATTCATCAACGATTTTTCCAGGTTTATACCGGAAAGTCATTTTTATTGCTGTTTGAACTCTACATGATTTACCTGAAATCCTTTCCCCTGGAAATGAAGCTGACTTGTAAAAATAAGCGTAGAGGCCTCAACACAATACCTTCCATCCCCCTTCCTGCAAATAAATCACCATTCTTGTACAAATTCAACATCCAGAGAAACACAGTTGTTTTCCAGCCCTAGTGCAAGATTCGCTGCACCTGGACAGGCAACAGTGGGGTCCTTTTGATCATCCATGTTTACAGGAAGAATGGGAAGCACTGCAAAAGATTAGTAAGCAAAGTCCTTAATCAAAACAGTGTTTCTTTCTGGGCAGGTGGCCCTGTGCAGGGAAGTCAGGGCCTTTTGCTGTTCTCTCTCAGGTCACAGACAGGATGAGAGAAATCAGTTGCAAAACTGAAGGCAGGAAACAATAGAACAGGAAAGAGATCCAGCAAATATGAGAACCCTGGGGATGAGAGGATGAAACTGTCTAAGGAGAGAGTGAAACTAAATTTAAGAGAGGCTCTTCATTATCTAATTAAACTGAATGAGGAGTCAGCCTTCAACAACAGAACCACATACCTTCCTGATAATTTAATGCAATGTTTGAAACGTTACTAGGTCTCCTGCTCACTCACTCTAGATCAGCCTATTTGTTCCACTACACTAGTTTTGTAGGAACCAGAGAAACATGATAAGTCATAAAGTTGGAACTTTACATATTCATGTAAATGAAAATGGTAAGTGTAAGATATCAAATGCCAGTATCTAAAATATTTGCACTTGCTCTGCTATTTACAGCTTCATATTCACAGATCCATGGAGAAACTGGGTAGACAGACCACCATGTTGTAACTAAGAGGAAAACTGAGTTTACAAACAAACCATAATCCAAACAAATCCATTTTCAGCTTGCCTCAATATAGGAATGAATGGCTTTCTGTTAAAGGAAAGTCAGACCTTCTAACTGCAGGTTTGATTTAGGACTCTAAATTGGTGGTTTTCAACCGTTTTTGTTCCCGGACCTATTTGCAAACATGTATGGCCAGTCCTGACCCAATGCCCCTCACTCCCAACCTGCTGCCCCCTGCCCTAGTCCCCCAGTGTGTGTGGGGTGGGGGGAGGCCCCAAGCAACCCTTGCAACCAGGAAATCCGCCAGCCTGCAAGGGAAAAGCCAGGGCTTCCCTTCTTGAAAGGAGAATCCATTTTAAAGTTTGTTCGGGCCGCTGTCACATTAGTCTTGCGACCCACTTCTGCATTGTGACTCACGGGTTGAGAAACACCGTTTTAAAAGGCCTCCGGCTGGAAAGCTTACTCTAACCTGTCACCAAGTCCCTCAATTCAAAGTTAAAACCAAAGCTCAAGTCTGGCGTAGCAGTCTCCGCAGCCTTTGCCCCTTGCACGGCCTATTGATTGCGAGGCCACAAAGAATCAGTAACTCCTGCCCAGGGAGATCTCCTACTGCAGGATGCAAAAACCAATTATTATTTTTTTAAAAATCAAGCCTGCCAAGCATAATTCCCCCCCCCCGGTGACAAGCCGCAGGGTCACACAAGTCCGGGGCCGGCCGGGCGTCCCCACACTGGCCAGTGCAGGCGTGTGCCACCCACTCGGTTCTTTGCTTTCCGGAGACTTCCGAAACGGCCACGGGAAGCGGCAAAGTCTCCCCCGCCCCGAGGCAGGAACCGTCCTGTTACGACGGGCGGGGGAGGGGGGCTCGGGGGCAGCTGCCACCCGGCGGCTCCGCGCTGCGGGGGCCGCGCCGGGCC
>NW_017728993.1:29834949-29835206 GCF_001723915.1 Gavialis gangeticus | reverse complement strand
CGATGCGCTCGTAGAGCTCGCGCACGCTGGAGAAGCCCTCCACGCGGCCCGTGGGGCTGCCGTGCGCCAGCTGCGTGTGGAAGTGCAGCCGCGCCCGGGGCTGCGCCGCCGCGCTGGGGGCCGCCGCCGCCTCCTCGCTCTCCACCAGCTTAGACGTGTCCTTGGACTTGGCCTTCTTCTTGCCCCGCAGCCCCAGCGGCATCTTCCCCGCCGGCGCCGGCCACCTGCGGCTTCCCCGCGGCCTGGGCTCGGCCCCA